>NW_012114711.1:7940890-8065444 GCF_000951035.1 Colobus angolensis palliatus | reverse complement strand
GCAGGGAGACAGGCAGGGAGGGAGGCAGGGAGACAGGCAGGGAGACAGGCAGGGAGGGAGGCAGGCAGGGAGGCAGGCAGGGAGGCAGGCAGGGAGGCAGGCAGGGAAGCAGGCCTGCCCCAGCCTGTTTCCTTGAATTCCCATTTATTAGCTGAGTAAGTGGCAAACATACCTTGGGACTTAGGATATTGCTCATCTGGTGAATATTTACTTAAAAATTGCCATACTAGGGGGGTGAGGAGCACAGAACAAAGGGGAAATACTGTGTTTCTTTCCCTTAGGCAGTTTAACATCTACATAGTAAAGATTAAACAAACTCTGGGGTCAGCAAACATTTTTCCAAAGGGTCAAATGGTAAACGTTTCACACGCTGAGGGTCATCACAGTCTGTCACAACTACTCAACTCTGCCCTTGAAGCAGGAAAGCAGTTAGGACAATCCCAAAGGAAAAACTGTAGCTATGCACCAATAAAACTTTATCTACAAACACAGGCGGCTGTCTGGATTTTTCCCGTGGGCTACCATTTACTAATCCCTGAACCTCCAGAGGAGGACTGACCAATCCTCTGCCTGGCAGTTCCCAAGAGGCATCTCATACTCAGAAGTCACTAAAGAAAGTTAGGAAGAACATAGACCTCTTGCTAGACCTGAAGGAAGATAAAGAAATAATAATATCTGGACCTGTTGAGAATTCAGTGGGATAAAACGAATTGATGGCTTTACAAAAATTTCCAGGTCTTCTCTGTCATTTTTCTCTGCACTTTTAGTAAAATTTTAGAGACCGTGGAAAACCTGAGGTTCTCTCTGAAGACATCTCCTCTTAGAAACAAATTCTTAGCCGCGCGCGGTGGCTCATGCCTGTAATCCCAGCACTTTGGGAGGCTGAGGCAGGTGGATCACCTGAGGTCTGGAGCTCAAGACCAGCCTGGCCAACATGTAGAAACCCCATCTCTACTAAAAATACAAAAAATTAGCTGGGCATGGTGGCAGGCACCTGTAGTCCTAGCTACTCAGGAGGCGGAGACAGGAGAATTGCTTGAATCCATGAGGCAGAGGTTGCAGTGAGCTGAGATCGCACCACTGCACTGAGATCCAGCCTGGGCAACACAGTGAGACTCTGTCTCAAACAAACAAACAAGAAACAAATTCCTGCTTCTAGCTTTCGCAGGAAGGAAGGAAGGAGATTAACATTCTGCTTCCAAAGATCTTCCCCTCCCCCTTCCCCTCAATAGTTGCAGTCCTGTCATGGAAGGCCAGACAAGCAGATGTATGTCACTGTCCACTTCTGTCCATATTGTTAGTTCTGCTACTCAGGAAAGAACAAAAATCATGCTGGGTCTCCAGCTCCTCTGGAAGCATGAACCAGGATGCACATTCTCCCTTGGGACCACCTCAAAGGGATTGTGCCTCTTATAACCAACCTGGAAGGACTCACGGATGAATGATGCTGACAATTCTTGCTGTAATTTCTTGCCCCGAACTGGGAAACTGAATGCCAGTAGGTGCATGCATTACCTAGTATCTGCCGTCACTTGGAGAGCTGCGCTAAGGATGACCAGGGCAGAGCTGTGGGAACTGCTATCTTCTTCTGCAGGAGAGCTCACTCAAGTCTGATATGCCTAAGAATGCAATGACTTTTGAATTTTGAGTTTCTCCCTGAAGACGTGGATTTAAACCAAAAATCCTCAAGGATTCTTGTTCAATAACAGTCCAGTTTCCTGGGAATGGTGAAGAAGGGTGTGAAGTGTTCAGGTCGAAGGCAAAGAAAGCAGGAGGGAAGGAAGGGAAGGAGGGAAAGAAAGGAAAGGAAAAGAGGACAGACAAGACAACGGCCTGGGCCAGGAGCACTTCAAACCACCAAGAAGTGAGTCTATTGCTGTTTCTCTTTCTGCTTCATCCCAGAATGTCTCTCGTTACTTTTAATGGCCTGGGCCAGGAGCACTTCAAACCACCAAGAAGTGAGTCGATTGCTGTTTCTCTTTCTGCTTCATCCCAGAATGTCTCTCGTTACTTTTAACGGCAAAAACTGCAATTACTTTTGCACCAACCTAAATAACCTGTACCCCAGGCAATGATATTTCTAATGTCCTGGAGTTCTAAAAGCATTTTTAATGTACAGTCAGAGGGACTTGGGTCAATTGAGTGTGAAAATAACATAAAACAGAGCGTCCCCCAGGCCCGCTGGATGATAAACCACTACGCAAAAATGGAAAATACCAGAAGTAGGATTTTAGACAGAAAACAACTTTCATAAAATACAGCATGTATTTAAAATAAATAAAAATATTATTAATTAGAGCCGAGCATGGTGGCCAGCACCTATAGTCCCAGCTACTCAGGAGGCTGAGGCAGGAGGATTGCTTGAGCTCAGGAGTTCAAGTCTAGCTTCAGCAACATAGCAAGACCCCATCTCTTAAAAATATATACGAACAAATAAAAATAAGAACATCATCTTGAGATCTTTGTATTGGCCAGATGCCGCATGAGGTGCTTTCTATAAATAGTTTATGAAACCATCTCAGGAGTTCTCTGAGGTGGGAACGGTCACCATCCTGTTCTCCGAGTCAGGAACCAGTGGGATGAGTGAGGTGGACTTCGCCAGGAGTCCTGATGTGGGCATGTAGGAGGCAGGGCTTGAGCCCAGGCTGTACCCACACCACAAAATCAGCAGCTCCAGCAGCAGCTCTACATGTCTACTGGACCACACATTTTACCCCCATGTTCTTTGCAACTCCATAAGGAAGGGACTAGGCTTTTCCAACCCTCATTTATGCAGACGAGGAAACTGAGTTTCAAAGTTGCTCTAACAAACCCCAAGGTCACGCAAGGCTGGCAGGGGCAGAGCTAGAATTCCAGCACAAATATTGTGGTCTGAAGGCCATGCTCCTGTATGTGATAGGCTCTCTCCTTCCAGGGGTTCCTCCCTGAGTCCCCAACTTTACTCCACCATTTCTCAAAGGAGCCCAGCTGGTCCTTAAGCCAAACTGTCACAGCTTTGCTGACCCCTCACAGCTTCAGCGGAAGGGCAGGGTCTCTGGGGACGCCTGCTGGCGACAAGTCACTGCCTCCCTCTTTCTTTAATGCCAACAGCTCTCGAACCCCTCACATGAAGGAGGAGAGCTGCCCTGACTCCACTGCTGGCTCCACTCCTTTCCCACATGGATAAAACTGAGGTTAGAAAACACCGCTCAGAAGTGACTCATTCCTGACTTCCCTGCCAAAAACAACACCCATTTACGTAACTTGCTCACACACCAATCTTTTCCTCCTCCTCAGGGTGACTGCCCTGTCAAACCAAGGCTGATCTTCCTCACAAACTGGCCTTCCGTTTCCAGCAGAGGCAAATCAAATTGCCCTTTCCACCCTCATCTCTCCGCTAACTGGGGTCAGAGGTAGCCCAACCAACGTGTCCCTCCCACGCTGTGTTGCAGTGACTTCTGGAAGGGATGTGAGATTTCCTATCTAACACTGGTTCTTGGGCTGATTTCTTAAGCCAACCTCAAAAAAAAAAAAAAAGAGTGTGGTGTAGGAAAGGCCTAATGAACCAGGGATCACTCTCTCTGCTGAATTCGCAGGCCAGTTTCCTGACGGAGCACTTCTCACATTTTCCATCTCTAGCTGCTTTACGTGCAGAAAAGAAAACCCTTTTCGGGTGTGTCTGTAGACTAGACTTTGGCATAGGAATAGACGTGGGCAGCCATTTGATACATGAAATTCCCGGTGCTTCTGAAACCAGAAGCAATTAGTCCAAAAAAATGTTTAACCATCTATCCCCATAATGTGCTAGGAGGTTCTCTACGGTCACGTCAGCATACATATCCCAAAACATCTGTATTGGCTTAATAAAATAAAAATAAAAAACGAGGTATGTCCAAAGATAGCCTCTCGTACTCTTCATTCCAGGTAAGGACGGCCCCTGTCCTTCTGTAAGGAAGAGGAAGCGAAGGGAACTTCCCCCAGACACTGGTGGGAACATCTTAGGAGGAAGGAACACAGAAATTGGCAAGGACTCGAAGGACGGATATGAAAGTGCCGTGAGCCCTGCTGAGCCCCGTGTGTGCCAAAAATTAATTCATAAGCAAATGCTTATTTTATAGTTTTCCACTTGCTACAAAACATCAAGCCACAAGGAAATATTTCTTCTGGGGGCTGGCAGGAAGCGGGTGGCACCAGAGTGGGGAGAAAGAAAGCAGGAAGTTCTCTTCAAGACAAGCGTGATCCTATCACCTGACAACGTGTCACTCGTTTCTGGAAAATCCATGGGCTGTGGTACTGTCTCCTTGTTCCCACAAGCAGAGGATTCAATGTGAACCCTGCTCTGATGGCAGCCAGGTAGAAGTCTGGGAGTCACGATCTATCCTCAGATGTTATCACCATTGCAGGAGCCGGGACAGGGAGAGTAGATGCTGGGAGACCTGGGGACACCATTCCTGGGAGCCCATTATGCCAGACCAGGAATTAACCTGTATTTGGCGTCCAGGCATTTCAGGGCTTTAGGTGATGTTGTGATGGATGACAGGGTTTCATAATAAGGGAGCAAACTCTCCATGAGAGTGCCTAGCAAGCACTATATGTCGTTATTTGTGGATTCCCATAAATTGAATCCTCTAGGGTCTGGACAATGAAATCTAGAATTTCTGGAGTGCTGTGATTCTCAGTGAGCTTATCCTAAGGCAGGACTGAATTTTCATACAACATCCAAAAGGAGAAAGACAGAGTCGACACTTTCGCAAAGAAGGGATTTAGTATGAAGGGAGATCCAAACTCCTCAACTGCAGAGACAATGGTGTCTCCCTTTCCTGTAGCTGTAGCATCCAGCTTGGGGGCCTGGCTGACCCATGGTAGGTGCTCAATCGATTATAATAGGGGTGGTGATGAGGGACCCAGTCCCCAAAGGTGGTCTCCAACAATTCTCTCTTTTTATACACATACCCTCCTCACAACAAGAGATGGAGCTTTTCTCCCCACCTTTGAAATGGGGCTGGCCTCATGTCTGGCTTTGACCAATAGAATGTGGTAGAAGTGACATTCTAGGAATTCTAAACTCAGGCTTTGAAAGGGCTAGTAGCTTCCACTTCCTGCTTCTTGAAACACTGCTTCTCAGAACCCAGTCACCATGTTCTAAGAAGCCCAAACCACACAGAGAACCAAGGCACTCCAGTCAGTCAGTACCCCCAGCTGAGCTCCCAGCAAAGGACCAGCACCAATGGCCACAGTCATACAAGTGACCATGTAAGCTGTTCTAAGACCAGTCAACCCCCTGATGGTTGCAGACCCAGCCAAGATCACACAGAGCAAAAGAACCACCCCGCTGAGCCCAAGCTCACAGATTCATGCTAGGCACCAAAATGGCCATTGCTTTAGGCTATGCAATTTTTAGGTCGTTACTCAGTGACAGATAACTACAGGTGGAGGTGGGAGGGACAAGAGGTACAGGATATTTTATCATGGGTTTTGTCCAGCTCTGGAGCTCTGAGTAAGTCATAACCTCCTTGAGTTTCTGTTTCCTTATCTCTATAATGGGGATAATGCAGGTCCGGCTTACCCACAGAGCAACTGGGAGACTCAAATGAGACATTGTGAACGGAAGGACTACATAAGCAGTAAATCGCCAAGCAAGATGAAACTCTATACTAGTCATATTTGTCTTTGCTACTGAGCTCTGCAGCCACGAACCCATCCCCAAACCTCTTATGCCTCTGCCTTTGGAGATGACAATTATTTACCTTGTAAGAAGAAGCCAAGTCAGCCTCCTTCCTAAAGCACCTGACCTCCTACCTCAGATCATCCTGAAGAATGAAGCCATTAAGGGCAGTGAGGAATTTGGGGTGCCAGGTTGCCCCAGATCAAATGTTGGCTCTGCTAGTTTTTTTAATTATTTTTATGTATTTATTTATTTATTTTTTGAGACGGAGTCTTGCTTTGTCACCCAGGCTGGAGTGCAGTGACGCTATCTTGGCTCACTGCAAGCTCCACCTCCCGGGTTCACGCCATTCTCCTGTCTCAGCCTCCTGAGTAGCTGGGACTACAGGCGCCCGCCACCACGCCCAGTTAATTTTTTGTTTTCAGTAGAGACAGAGTTTCACCATGTTAGCCACGATGGTCTCGATCTCCTGACCTAGTGATCCACCTGCCTCGCCTCCCAAAGTGCTGGGATTACAGGCATGAGCCACCACGCCCGGCCCGCTCTGCTACTTAATGCTTGCATGATTTGGGGTAAGTTCCTTAACTCTTTTGAGTTTTGGTTTCCTCATCTATAAAGAGGGATAATCATGGTACTTTACTTCATAGGGAGGCTGTGAAGATTAAATGAGATGATACATAGAAAGTCCTTACGCATGATTCTTGGCACATAATAAGCACTTAATAAATGTTGGTTCTCATCATCATCATTATATGTTTTTTACTTTTTTAATTTATAAAATTATCATATAGCTAAATTGACTTTCTTTGGTGTACTGCTATATGAATCTTCACACACATGTGGATTCATGTGACTACTACTAAAAACAGAACACACAATGGTTCCATCACCCAAAATATGCCTCTGTGCTCTTCCTTTATAGTAAAATTCTCCCCTACTGCCTAGCCCTGGCAAATGCTAATGTGTTCTCCATCTTAAGAGTTCTGCCCCTTCAAAATGTCATAGAAATGGAACCACATAGTATGTCACCTTTCGAGACTGATGTTTTTCACTCAGCATAATGCTTCTGAGAGACATCCAATGTCTTGCACTCATCAATATATTCCTTTTCATTGCTGACCACTATTCCATTGTACCGATGTATGATGGTTTGTTTAATCACTATCGTTTTTAATAATTATTTTCACAAGCCAGGAAAGAATTAAGAAATAAGACCAGCTGACCATTGCCACTGGGTTCTAAGACTCCTTGGGGAAAACATCTAATGATTGTTGAAATGTCCTGACTCAAAGCTGCAGGGAAGCCGGGAGTCTGTTTATGCCTCACACATGCTAGACATGGAAACAGAAGCCCAGGGATAACTTCCTTCATCTCACACAAAAGTGGACTTGAAAGCAGGTCTCACCTTTCTTCTCCATGTGAAACATGTTCAGAATCCTGAGGGGAGGTGCTGCTAAACATAAGGGCTCTTTTGCAGGCCTGTCCTCGGACAGGCAATACAGTTGTCCCTCGATATCTGTGAAAGACTGGTTCCAGGACCTCTGCAGATGCCAAAATCCAGGGATGCTCTCTTATGTAAAATGGTGTAGTATTTACATATAACCTAGGCACATCCTCGTGTATACTTTGAATCACCTCTAGATTACTTACAACGCCCAACACAATGTAATGTACCATGGTTTGTCTAATCACCATTATTTTTAATAATTATTTTCACAAGCCAGGGAAGACTTCAGAAACGGAATCAGCTGACCATCACCACTGGGTTCTAAGACTCCCTGGGGAAAAATATCTAATGATCACTGAAATGTCCTGCTTCACAGCTGCAGGGAATCTGGGAGTCCATTTATGCCTTATACTTCACAGACATGGGAACGGAAAGCCCAGGGATGGGAAATACTTGTTAATGCTTCATTTTAAAATATATGTATTATCTCTTTACAGCTGAATTATTATTTTTATTGTTTTTTTCCCTAAATATTTTATTTTATTATTTGTTTTTTTGAGACAGAATCTTGCTCTGTCGCCCAGGTTGGAGTACAGTGGCACAATCTTGGCTCACTGCAACCTTCCCCACCTCCTGAGTTCAAGCAATTCTGGTGCCTCAGCCTTCTGAGTAGCTGCAATTACAGTCATGCACCATCACACCCAGCTAATTTTTGTATTTTTAGTAGAATCGGGGTTTTGCCATGTTGGCCAGGCTGGTCTCGAACTCCTGGCCTCAAGTGATCCACCTGCCTCGGCTTCCCCAAGCTCTGGAATTATAGGTGTGAGCCACTGTGCCCAGTCTTCCCTAAATATTTTAAATCTGCAGATGGTTGAATCCACAGATGCAGAACCGACAAACACAGAGGGCAGACTATACATTTCTGGAACCATGTAGGCCTGCCTGCTTCCCTGCAATTCCCCTTTCTACCACCTGTCATCAGGAAACATGGATCTCAAGAAGACCAGCTGACCACAGACCCATTTCCCTTCCTGAGACCCTCCATGGTACACTGAACAGGAAGTGACCGTGCTCCGCCAGCTCTGGCCAGAACCCACCGTGTCTTCAGTGGAGCACAGCATCTCAGCAATCATTAATTGCCGCATTGCGGTCTTAGCCCAAGTCAGGCTCACTTCCCAGCTGGCCACTTACTACTCTGAACCAACTCCTCAACAGCAAGACGAAACTCTGAATCACTCCTCCTGGGGCTTCAAGGTTCCTGTCCTTAACTGGCCCCAGACACAACCCTAGTTGCACATCATTTTCTCCAAAGAAAGAGAAGCTTGGGGCCAAGGGGTTCTGACAAGTCAAGTCTAGGCTAGAAGACATTTTCCTGGAACCATTGGCCTCCTATGAGACACAGGGTTAGACTGGGCCCCCCAGGGGTCACAGAAGCAGGAAGGAGAAAACAGCATGTGCGTGCGGCCCCTCGGGGCCACACCCTTCCATCCTGGCATGGGCCCACAGGCCCCCCGCACCACCCCTGAGTACCCCCAAGAGAAAACAGCCCCACTCCATACATGGCTGAACTGCTTTAACTCCATCATAACATTTCATCTGGAGCCTGGGTGTATGAGTAATAAATGTGTGAAAACATGAAACTAATATTCATAATTACCTTACAAGATAAAGAACTTGAAGGAAAAACAGCTTGTGTGTGCCTGGCCGTCACCATCAGGATGCTCCATGAGAAACATGGCATATCACCAGAGCCACAGACATCGTCTGCCCAGAAGTCTCAGTGCAGCGGCCCTCAGCCCCCACCAGCCACTGTACTTCATTGTTAGTACTTAATTAATGGTGCCTTTGTGCTCCTGGTCATCCCGATGCCAAGCCCAGAGCCGACTGGGACCTCTGACTTCTCTCCCATGTCTAATCAGGTGCCATTTCAGCCAACATTTGCCAAGTATCAGCAGGTCCAGGCCTGGGCCTGGTGCAGGGAGTGACAGGGTTTCTATTCATGATATCCTGTCCCTCACCCACACCCCTTTAGTCCCAGCAAGGTTCAGACTCCCATTCCCTGCCCTCCTTTATTTGTTGATTGACACATAACATAGCTACAGTAAAGCACACCAATTTTAAGCATCTGGCTCAACTGAGTTGTGGTTTTTTTCTTTTTTAAACTTTTATTTTAAATTCAGGGGTGCAATTGCAGGTTACATAGGTAAGCTTGTGTTCACGGGGGTTTATCATATAGATTGCTTCACCACTCTGGTATTAAACCTAGTACCCATTAGTTATTTTTTCCATCCTCTCCCTCCTCATCACCTCCACCTTCCGAAAGGCCCCAGTGGGTGTTGTTCCCCCTCTAAGTGTCCATGTGTTCCCATCATGTAGCTCCCACTTATAACCGAGAACGTGCGGTATTTGATGTTCCGTTTCTGTGTGATTTTGCTAAGGATAATGGCCTCCAGCTCCATCCGTGTCCCAGCAAAGGACATGATCACTGAGTTTTAAACATGTGCACACTCATGTAACCACCACCTAAACAAACGGTCAAATATGTTTCCAGCACCCAGAGAGCTCTCTTGTGCCATTATGAGAAAACATCCTGTCCCAAGTTATGACCTCTTTTATCAGAGATTTAAGTTCAGGTTCTCATCAGCTTCCATAAATTACTGCCCATTAACTTTTTAATTCTTAGACTGCCTCCTTGGGACCCTGCTTTCCTCAGTTTACCTGTCCTATATTGCCAGGTGTATAGTCCTCCATTACAGCTCCAAAGCCCCTTGGGTGGCTGCACTGCTGCTGCATACAAACCCCAACTCCAAATGCAAAATCCAAACCCCAACTCCAAATGCAAAATCCTTCACTTCTACATAGCACTCCTCGGTCTGAAAGACCTAACCCCTGTTCTGGAAACCCAACTGCTGCTCTCACACCTCTGGGCCTTCTCTTCCATGGAATATGACAAAGATTCCTCATGCCCCAGGTCCATGCCCAATTTCCCCCTTTCAGTCCTATGCCCATCCTTGAAAGCCTATTTCATCCACAGACCTTCTGCAAACTCCCCAGAGAAATGCTGGTCCTTCTTCCTTGATGGTTCCCCAGCATCACTTATACTTCATGGAGGGCACTAAATGTCATCCTTGAGACATAGCTTCCTATGTGCACATCTATGTCTTGAAGACTGGGATTCTGGGGTTTCTCAAACTAGTAAAGCTTTAAAATTTCAGGAAGGGAAGGAATAACAACCTAGAGTTTCCAACTTCTAATTTGGCCAACAGAAAAAAAAAAAATCTATGATTTTTTTTTTCATTTCATTAAAGAAGACACTGTGGCTAAGAATAAAGGTTGGAGAGATATAATCTCAGAATAAAATGGCCAGGTCTTCAAACTGAATACATTGGTTTATGAAAAATTCACCACATTGTCCTCATTTTCCACACTTGACTATGCCTGGAGAAAATTCTCATAGACGAATTGGCTCCCATGTCTGGAAACCATTGTCCCATCGCAGAAAGGGCTCAGTGAGTATTCAGTTCAACTGCTCTAATCACAGGAAATCATGTGGTTCTAAGACAAGGAGCATTTCAGCTCTGCTTCCATCCCAACACAGGAGCCCAGAAAACAGCAGTGGCTGGGCAACATTCCAATGATGAAAAGGACTGCAGGACCCACCCACACACACATGACAAAATAAAAAGCAATCCCAATATGTATGACTTGTGCCCATGTAACAACTTAGACAAGCAGTGGGCCTTGCCATTGGCCCAGGTGCCTAACTCATTGCCACAAACCCCAACCTGGTGCGATGCATGATAATGAACTTCGCAAGTGTACACTGGGGCAAACAGGGATTGGAAGGTGAAACAAAAGGGCCACCACAGTTGGCTGCATAGGTTGTGCCAAGGCACAAGGTGCTGGCTGGGGGAGCAAGCAGGGACTGAAATCTCACCTGTGCTGCACCTGCCAAGCCAGGCACCCTGGCCCAGGGCACAGTGACTCACAGGAAGAAACGCCCTCTTCAAAGTTGCACAAAGAACCAAGACTTCATTAACCGAGACTCTCAATTTCAATTCAAGGCCAAGAATATGTCAGGTCAAATATATATGTCAGGATGAATTTTATGGTATGTGGATTGTATCTCTATAAAGCTTTTATCAAAATATATATGTGTGTATATGTGTACACAAGTCTGCACACAGATACACATCCAAAAAAAACCTCTTATTCAGAGAGCTAACAAAGAAGGAAGAGTGCATAAAGGAGGTATTAAAAATATTTAAAGGAATCATATATAGAAGTTATGTTATTTAGGTATTATTAAAATTCATGTTCTAAGATGACTGTTGTGGAAGAAAAAATCATGAAAATTGTTTTTTTAAGGACATCTATAAAAAGTGAACTAGAAATAGAATTTGAGTTTTTATTATTAGTTTTAAATATATATCATATCTACCTTTCAAAAAGTCATCTATTCATTTCTGACTAACATAGCCTGGTGTCTCTATTATTTCAAATTGGTTTGGCTTTATTAAACTTTCAGTTAAAAGGTAGAGAAACTTCTAGTAAGCAACAGCTGCAGTATCTACAGATACATAAAAATTAAATCTTTTAAATAGCACACACAGTTCAAACTCTTTTGGTTATCCTGTGATGAGATCCCCTGCAATCTTGGATAAAAACTGTAAATAAACTTCATGCAATCATTTACTCATTCAACAAACATTTATGGAGTGTCCACTATGTCCTAGAACTTACGCCAGCTTTCTTTGCATATTCTCCGTGTTTTATCAATTTTCAAATGTAACTCATGTTTTGGAACCAAGTCTGATTTACGACCAAATGATCACAACAGGATACCGGTAGAATTCATTTTTCAAAACAGAATTTTGTGCCCTCAGAATGAGCTGTCTCCCAAACAAGCCTTGGTACCACCCAGGCATCTGGCTCCCAGAACAGACTCTCCTCCTGCTCAGCAGGGATGCTACACCAGCAGCCAAGCTGCCTTCCTACCTGGATGGTGGTGTTGCCTCCTTCCAGAAGGGCAATAGCCAGGAGAATGCTTTCATGGAACACTCGGTCACTGGATGCATTCATGATGAGGTCGATAACTAGATTGGAAGCCCCCTCCTTGTCAAGGTGACACTGAACCTCGGCCAGACTCATCTCACCCCTGCTCATAGAGCTGGATCCGGAACCTCCCCCTAGGAAGATGGAATATTTTTTTACTAAGCATAATCAGAACAGCTAATGTTTGCTGCATACTTACTATGCACCAACACTTTATGCACTAAGTGTTTTACCCATGTTCATCTCTTTAACCCTTTTAACCCCACAAGGAAAGTACTGAGTATTAACACAGAGAGATGAAGATGCTTGTCCAAGGACACCAGCTTGTCAGCAGCAGAGATGGTGTTTGAATTCAGACAGGTAAGATGCAAAAAGAATGATACATTTTCAGCAAGGGACCTAAAGCCAGCCAGCAAAGACTCTCCCTTCCATTAAACACAAGGACTTGTGGCAGAGTTCAGAACTGGTTTCAGAAACAAACCAAAGTCAAACACTTCTTAGAACACTCTCAAGGAAGCTTAGCCTATAATGATCACTTTAGCTCTCTTTTTAACAAGCCCACTCTAACCCCCAACTTACTCTTTTCCATAATTTATCGGTTCATTCATTCAACAAATGTTTGCTCACTGCTTGGCATGGAGCCAAGAGCTGGAGATGGGGGAGTGAACAAAACAAAGTTCCTGTTCTCACTGCACTTCAGGGGAGATGAGTATACTTAAGAAGAGAGGACCATCCATTTAGAATGGATTCTGACTGTGTTTGGAAGGTACATATTTAAGGACTTGCCTTGTATTACTATTGGCAATGACTAAAACATGAACGCACATGGAGAAATGGGCTGATCAGCTTCAAAAAGCAGGAAATTGTCTATCTGTCCTTTCGTGCAGAACTCAATTCCAGTGTCACCTCCTTTATGCTGCTTGTCCTTGACTTGTCCTTATATCTATAGCACAAGGTAGAAATTGGGTTGCACATTCTCTCTGCTACAGCTTCTCAGAGCGAGGTCTGTCGTGTATTTCCAAATCCCTGTCATGATGCCTTCCCAAGGGCTTCACATAATTGTTAAATGACCTCACTACAGAAAGTAAAGAGAATGGTTTTGAGAGATTATGTGAAGAGCCTCTGCATGGATTTTTGGACTTGAAAGGCCAAGTTCCCACCTCTCGGATGCCTTGAGAACTGCATCTTCACTGAGGCCGGCATAGCTCCATGAACTGGGCAGCTCTGCTTCCAGTTTTCATTTAGGGAGAAATCCAAGCTTCCTCCTTAGCATGTGCTAGGACAAATTCAGTGTACACTGAGTATTTCTGTGCTATGCATGGAACCCACCAAGGATCTGAAGCTGCCCCACAGTCATCACCATAAGACAGGAAATCAGGCAACTCACACCTGTGCTTTGAGCACTGCCTAAAAACACAAACTCGGTAAGACCCACCTTTGAGTTCCATGTTTTTGTATCTTTTACTTGTAAGTGTGCTTAAACTGATTTAAAGTAAGCACTTCTGTACAGCGATGCTTTTTGTAAACTTCCATAGGAGTTTGTGGATGTACACGGCATGGGCATTAGAATTAGATATACCAGGCTGAAATTACAGACCAGCCACTGACAAGCTTCCATTTCCTCTGTGGAACTGGGATAGACTGTACCTATCACATGATGAGCAGCCGGGAGGAGAAAAGGAGATAAAGAATGCAATGCACTTAGGAAAGCCCCTGGCACTCAGTCAATGTATAATAAACGGCAGCTTTCACTATCCTGGGTGCCAATATCCTCATCATTTTACGGAAAGACAAGAGTCCTAACAACCACAGGACAAAGTGCAATAAAATCAAATCCCTCAAATCATTCAAATATCACCAAGATGGTCACTACATGGGAAGGAGGAGCCAAAGGCTTAGCCACTATCTAGCTGCAGGGAAATGCTAGTTCGCAGGAAAATATGTTTAGATATCAATTTGATGGTAGACCAAAGACAAAACAAGTTGCTAAAAAATACACTTGCAACACAAATTCATCTGTTGTTAGCGTTTCAACCTGTTAGGAGGAAACATGCAGCTATCATAGAACACACTTGATTCACACATGAAGCTAATTACACCACAAAGCCTACCTCCTCCCCCGGGCTTGCTGGGTCCTCCTGGTGACAGTGGGCCATTGCCAAAGCTGGTAAGGCTCTCTCTTCTTCCCGAAGGTCTGATGTTTCCATAGTAACGGTTGACCAGAATTTGCCTGAGCGCCTCACCCTTAATTCAAACAGGATAATAAAATCAGGTTCTGCATTTAATGCATAACTGAGTGACGAATATTCAAAACACACAGGGGTACTCAGTTATAATTGGCCCAGTTTCACTTGGCGAAAAAATAAATTATTAATAGAAGCATTTAGAAACTCTGAAGTTAACTTCAGTATTTTCTCAGAAAACCAGATGTGTTTTAAAAAGTGGTAGCAATCTAAAATATTGACTGAAGTACCCTCTCACACAATGATAAGACAGAACAGTAATTTTGAAGGACAACTAACAGTAACAAACAAAAATCCCTTTGGGGTAAGTTGATAAAATTAAGACAACTTGAAAATGCTTACAGGTCAGCTTCCACATAGCAATATAAAAATGTTATTTCAAGCACAAGGTTTATTCCCAAGGTCCAAAAAAATATTAAGATTTCAGAGTAATAGAGTAAGATGATACAATAAGCCAAAAGTAAGCCTTTCTTACAAAAATAGTCAATGGGCCAAATGTTTTAAAAAACAAAAGACAAAAACAACAAAAACTTCATAATGCTATAGGAAATAAATTAGTGACATGAGTGGTAGATATCAAATATATAAAAAAACCAACATAGATAAAATGGCATTTTGTCTGGAATCTTCTTTAAAACAATACAGGAGAGAAGGGGAAGCAGCAAGGGATATAAGTGAGACAAGAGTGGGCATGAGTTGACAGCTGCTGTTGAAGCAGAGTTACAAATGAGGGGTTTTGAAACCTTTCTGACTCCTTTTATACAGATTTCAACTTTTCTATAATAAAATTTGTTAAAAATATAAATATCAAAGAGTCCTGAACAGGGATATAGTAACTCTTTGTAATTACTCTAACCTAAAAAACCTCCATTGTTCAGTAATAATGGGGGATGCTGGCAAGCCGGTAACGAGAGGCAGCATGCATTCTGCATTCTCAGCTCTACACCTTCAGCGGTGCTTCTAAGGGGCCCCAAGATCACCTCCCAAGCTGAAGGCTCTAAAAGTCAAAGGCTGTAAAAATTTTCCCTGGACTCTTTTCCAGTATGAAAGTAGCAAGGCATGGAGTTCCTCTGGTACATCATCAAGAGAGGTGAGGGAAAAGAAGTCTGGCCAAGAGGAAAAGTGTTGAAATGGAGCAGGTCTCTAAAACAGAGACTCAAGAGTTCTTTTGAAAAGACCTGCAACTGAACTATGAGTCAGTAGAATTTAAAATGATTTGTTAATAAGCTCTGAGAATAGGTCTGGAGATTTCAAGTGAGGCAGTTGGAAAACAAGACGGGGGGGACCAGACTGAAGCGGGGACCCTGGGAAATGGAAGGCACCCTGGGAGAAGTGGGGGGACCAAGGAATAAAGGAGATAGGCAGGAAACTCCTGGCTCCTGTCAATCATCAAAACCGCCGAAAGTCCCAGAAAAGGTTTATCTACTCTGTTAATTCATGCTGCTAATTAAAGATTCCAGGGACAGATTGGGATGGGATAAACAGGGGAGACGGGAGGGGACTGATTTTTAAATGAATGTGCAGAAAACAAAAAAATCCCAAATTTCCTCTTTCCATTCCACCCACAAATATGTCTCTCTTCATAGTTCAGCAAAGGAGGGTGACTTCTATCAGCTCATGAAACTCATTTCTCACTGGACCGACTGTAAATTCAGAATTCCAAGAGTGCTTCAAATGGGTAAGTTATTTGTGATATTTTAAGTACTTTTTAAACAAACTGCTCACAGGTGGGGAAGAAAGTTTCAGTGCAAGATTCTTTAATGACTTAGAAGACCCCATTCCGGAACAAAGATACAACTTTACTGGTATTCCAGTGTCAGGCACCAGTGTAAACACATGAGCACTCTCTGGAGAAGTCACTGGGAACACAGTGATTTAAAAGGCTGACTTCATAAGAGAAGCACAAGTTTTAAAGTTACATTCGAGAATGCCTATGATGAAAGAATTGAGGGCAAGAAAAGGTTGTCTCCATGTTGAATATGACAGATTAAATATGTTGAATATCATAGATTAAATATGTTGAATATGATAGATTAAATATGATTTCCCTTTTTAAATATCAAAATGAATCTATTTGATTATCTTTCAATACGACACAGACTTTGAGTTCCAGCAACAGGAGTGATTGGCAGTTGGCCATCCCAAGTCTCTAACTGGATCCCCTCTGGCACTGTGAGAACATTGAGTGCTAGATGGCTGGGCTGAGACCCCGTAAGCTGCAGTCAGGGAAGACAGCCAACATAGCCATCGCAACAGGAATCTGAAAGTGCATAGGACTGAGTGGTCAAGTCAAAGGCAGTATGGCTGGGACCAGTCAACAAACACACATCTCTTAAGGAGGTCTCAACTGGAGCCTGCGCACCACAATTCCACTTGGAGCTAGAATGACTTGCTTAGATTTTCAATTTCCGGTGGCGGCTTTTTTTTTCTCCCCCTTCTCATGGTTTTGAGGGTGAACAGCAAGACCCTGGTCAGTCTACAATCAAGCAAGCAGGAGGTGATGAAAGGAGCACGTGGAGGCCAGGAACAGGAACTCCACATTTATGCAGCCTGGATGCCAAACTCAAGTTACAAAGGGATCTCACATTACCATTTTGTCTCTCCTTCAACAGAAAAACCCTAGCAGTTACCATAGCAACTGATGCATCAAATGGTACATTTTCCCCCATAAGAGAATATCATGAAATGTGCTCATTCTGGGGGGGGGGGGGGGGGAACCACATTCCACCCCACAAACTTTTTTTTGCTTTTAATTATAAGGTTTTTGGCACATATTCATCTCACCTTCTCTACACACACACACGCACACACACACACACACACACACACACAAAATTAAACTGCAAGGAAGAAAAACCAGAGAGCAAGGGTTTTTTTAAAAAAAAAAACAACAGATGAGATTCATTCCTTTTTTGAAAGAATAAAGACTGAGAATTATAGGTAAGAGGGGATAGAAAGGAAAAATGGATAAGAATCATTAAAAGTTATGCAAATCCCTAGTGTGAAAACTCGGGTTCAAGGAAAATTCTGTTTTTCTGAGATAGTGGTTTAATTTAAGAAAAATTAAAATCTGCAGAGAAAAGCCTTCCTAATCATCTTGATATAAATTACTCAACAGCACTAAGCTGTTCACAATGTACCAGGCTGAGAAATCTGATTGCAGAGAAGGAAAAAAAAAAAAAAAATGACTTCTCAAATAACGTCACTTCTTCAGCTTTAACATTTGGCTGTGCAACCCTTTTTAAAAATAATACCAGTTTTTTTCCAGCAGTTTACACCTACAGTATGCAAACAAATATCAGATGTTTGTCTCAGTCAGAAATTCCCACACATTGTTACCTAAGATTGAGAAAAGAAAAAGTCATTTGTAATAAGTGTCACATTAAAACAATGAAAATTGGTAGATTAGTGATGTGGAGTAATGAAACCAAGCTCCTACCTGGTCACTCTACCAACATGTGTTCCACTGATATCAATTGAACTAAATAAGTGAAGGAACTGCGTGGGAAGAAGCCAGTGTTGAACAAGGCACTAAGGAGTTAACATTGCCACACACAAAGAAGAGAGAGAACTGACCTTTTTGGTTTCCCAGGTTCCAGCCACTTAAAAGATCATGTGCTTCAGGCAAGATCACCCTCTCATGTGAGCTGTGAGCCTCTCACACCTTAGTCAGCATGAGGGTAGCGCCTGGATTTTAAAATACCTTCTTTCTCCTCTTGTTGTCTACAAAACCACCTCAATGTTTCAATCCACAAGGTATCTACAAGTTAATATCCTTTATCATATTCCAGTCACTGTGCTAAGTGCTTCATGTGCACAGCTCAGTGTCCTAAGGTATGGGGACTGTTGTCACTCCCATTTTACAGCAGAAGAAATTGAGGCATAGGGAGGTTAACTTGCTCAAAATCACACAGCTAGTACCTGGCAAAAGAAAACCCCAAAACTTGAACCTGTTTCTAATTACAAAGTTCACGGGCATAGGCAGCATTCAATACCAAGTCCTCTGAGAGTTTAGGACATGAGGGACAGCTGTGTGCGTTTACCAGCTACTCCTAGGACCTAGGACAATTCTAAAGGGTAGGCAAGGATGGAAAATAGAAAAATTGAAGGTGCCTTGGGCCATGAAATGCAGGAGATACAGGAAGCTGGAGAAGAAGGACTATAGCAGCACGTCCTGGATTCTGCTGAAATGCCAACTTCCTGGAGCTATTCTCTGGTCCTAGTCTGAGAAATCACAAAGTTGATGTCTCTATCAGAGCAAGAAAACAAAAGGGATTTAGGATGCAGTGGGACTGGGCAGGGGCCTGGGTGTGTGAGCAGAGTAAAGGTGCCTCTGGCTCTCCATTTATCTCAGGCATCAATTCTCCAAGACAGGTGGCAGGTGGGGAAGGTTAATGGGTACCAAAAAAAAAAAAAAAAGTTAAAAAAATGAATAAGATCTGCTATTTCATAGCACAATAGGGTGACTACAGTCAACAATAACTTAATTGTACATTTTAAAGTAACTTAAAGAGTGTAACTGAATTGTTTGCAACTCAAAGGATAAATGCTGGAGGGGATGGATACCCCATTCTCCATGGTGAGTATTTCACATTGTGTGCCTCTGTCAAAACATCTCATGTACCCCATAAATACATACACCTACTATGTACCCACAAAAATAATAGAAAAATTCTCCTAGACACCAATGATCATAGTTCCAAGACAGTCTTCAGAATGACAGGTCATTTTTGAACTCCATGACCTTAGACAAGATGTTGGACATCCCAGAATCTCCATGTCCTACTTGTGAAATGAGGATGAAGCCTGTGTCACCAGGACATCTGGTTATCTTCCCAAAAATGGGCAACATGAAAATCAGTGCTGTCGACATGCTCATGGATATATACAACCTTCTAGAAATGGTTTGGCAAGGCACAATCAGCACCTTAAGAACACCCCTTGGCCAAGGAATTCCTCTTCTAGGAATTTATTCAAAGATGCACACATTCATTCATTTCTTCATCAAAGGAAAAAAATGATGAACCACCTGTCAATTTGGGGAACTTCAGGCAGCTGTTAACTTTCAAAGATTTTCAAAACAAATGCTGAGATATGGTATTAAATGACAAAACAGGGTACAAAAGTTGTATACTTAGAATAATCCCAATGACAATGCAAATGTGCCTGTGTCTGTTGGCACATGTGCTCATGTGTATAAAAAAATGGGTAGAAGGAAATATTAAAACATTAGTGGGGCTGGGCATGGTGGCACACACCTGTAATCCCAGCACTTTGGGAGGCCAAGGCAAGGGGATTGCTTGAGCCCAGGAGTTTGAGACCTGCCTGGGAAACATAGCAAGACTCTGTCTCCACAAAAATAATAAAAAAAAGAAAACTAGCTGGGCATGGTGCCTCTGGTCCCAGCTACTTGGGAGTCTGAGGCAGGAGGATCTCTTGAGCCCAGGAGGTTGAGGCTGCAGTGAGCTGAGATCGTACCACTACATTCCAGCCTGAGCAACAGAGTAATATCTGTCTCTAAAAAACCACCCAAATAACAAAAACATTAGTGGCTCTTGTGGCTAGGTAATATAATTATGACCTTTTTTCCATTATTGTTATTATAAATTATCTATAATGGTCGTCAGCCATTACAGTTTTTCTTTTTTTCTTTTTTTTAACATTTCACCTAAATAGAAAGCCACCACAGAAAAGAAAAAAGGACATGAAAAGCTTAATTGGTCATTCTTGGGAGGCCAGCTGGTTACAGTGTTCTGATCAGGTAGACAACGGGCAGAACCACTATTTAGTTTCATTTATATACATGGCTGTGATTGCTCTTGAGTCAATTTGTGCTTTAGCAATATCAACAACAAAAGCTGCCTCTCAGTCACAGTGTGTGGTTGATGGAGGTGTGATGGTCATTGATCATTAGCTCCCAATACCCAAGACTCAAGACTACGTACCCTTTTATGGTCTTCCAGCTGCCGCAGGGGTGGACTTGGTTCAAGCTCCTGCTAGGCATGCAGAAATTCCATTTTAAGTACAACACTAAGGAGACACTACCATCTGCAGCATCAGTCACATATAAAATACGTTGAGGGTTCATATATAGACAAGAGTTACACAAAAGGAGAATAGGTCTGGATTTTTGTTTTTCCCCCAAATATCCATGCTTGATTACTTTAGATGCTGCTTAACGACTGTCCCATACCCCCGACCCTAGTGCACTGTTTAAAATGGGCAGACATATGACTTTCTGGCCAACATAATTTATTGCAAAGACCATGAAGAAGAAGTTCTATATTATATGCTGTGACATTAACCCAAAAAGGGTTGTAATTCAAGACTCAATCGGGCAGGTCCTTATGATTCATACATGCATCATTGCACAGCACATGCATAAGGACATCAAGACACACGCCTCTGAGCAGACACAGACATGGGACCATGGCTCTCCCCGCCCCACGAGTGCACAAGTCTTGTAACAAAACTGTTGACAGAATGAGGAGCTCCGATTAGGATATTAAACACTGATCATTAGAAAACACAGACACTGCAACTTCGCTATTCAATCATTTGTTCATGTTTCATTTTTAAGACTTCTTTCAAATGAAGTATACTTCATTCTAGCTTGAACTACTATGATTTTGGAATAGTTTCTGAAATTAAGTTCTGATATATGTCTCCCCAAAAAGCTTCTCTATGATCTTACACACCTTAGGAAATGTTAGTCTCTCATTTAGTGAGTTTAGTTAGTAGCAAGAAGGATAGATTTTTATTTTTATTTTTTAACTGCATCGTAGGCTGGGCGCAGAGGCTTATGCCTGTAATTCTAGCACTTTCAGAGGCTGAGGCGGGTGGATCACCTGAGGTCAGGAGTTTGAGACCAGGCTGGCCAATATGGGGAAACCCCATCTCTACTAAAAATACGAAAATTAGCCGAGCGTTATTGCACATGCCTGTAATCCCAGCTACTCAGGAGGCTGAGGCAGGAAATTCACTTGAACCCGGGAGGCAGAGGTTGCAGTGAGCCAAGGTTGTGCCATTGCACTCCACCCTGGGAGACAGCAGGACTTTGTCTCAAAAAATAAAAAGATTTTTAAAAGTGCATTCTAAAATTACAAGTTTATTAGCAGCTTTTTCTACAGTTATAAATATTCTTTATTACTAATTTAGAATAACTTCAAAACTGCATCATCTCTGCACAGGACCCAAAGTCAATTTTCTATAACAGCAGAAACTGTTATACAAACATCCTCACATGTCTCAACTAAACGTCTCATGATTAAGATGGTTCTGAGTGAGAACTTTCAAAGAACCATGTCCTGGCACCTGGAGGATGCTCAGTTTGGATCCAGCTCCTCAGGACTTTCTTTCTACACTGAGAGCCACCTCCACGACAGCAATGATCTGTTTGCAGCCAGCCTAGAGACCTCCCTCCTACATCTACCACTGGGACAGACTTTTTGTCACAACAATTCAGACACCCAACCAGGACAACCAAGAGGCACCCATTATTTGCTGGCACTGGCACTACAAATATAGGCAGGCAACACACCTCAGTGGCGTTCTCAGAATCCGGAGTGGGAGGAAGCTAGTTGGGAGTAAAACGAAGTACGTTAGTCATGGCACTTGCATCTTGTGGGCCACAGAGAAGTCCAGAGACCAACACTCAAGGACAAAACATGGAAGGAAGGATCAGAGATGAGGCAACGCTGCTGGATCACCGGCCGAAGTGGGCTTCAGCAATCAAGGTGACCAGATACCTTCAAATCAAACTGAATGTGGTTGTGCTGGAGGAGACAATTGACCTGCAATGGGGGAACACATTAAAAATAAGAACGAAACAAAAAAGTCTACCACTAACCAAGAAGGAATGATGGTTTAAAACAAAGCAAGTAAAAGGAAGAACCACAGCACATCCGTGTCTCAGTCCACAGAGACAGGGAAAGCAATAGTATGCGTGTCCATGGAGGCTCTCAGGGGAGCAGGGGTAGTGATGAAAGCAGGGGCCCAAGGCTTGGGAAAGTTCCACATGCCACATGTCTCCTGTGGGTTTAGGCTTTCTCCCATGTCTCTCCATTCTCCACATCCTGTCCTACAGCAGGAAAGAAGACCTAGGCTCCAGCTTGGGCTTCGGGGCTGCAGCCTCCGTGCTCCAGTGTCTCTGGGAGAAACAACGTCTCCTGCACTCAGGGTGACTTTGGAGATGAGTTTCCCACCCCATGCATTTCCCTTGGGGGCTTCATGGTCTGGGTTTCCTGGCCCCATCCCAGCCATGCCACACAGATACCACCCTCCCCCTTGATTTCACAATTTCCAACCCATGGATGAGCAACAAAAGGATGCCTCGAAAGGACACGCAGGTGAGGGGGAAGGGGTGAGAGGGTATGCAGGGGCTACACAAAGATATGCCTGGAGAAAAGTCTGCCACTCCGTCTGCAGACAGTGCCGTGAATCTGCCCTCCAAAAGGACATGTGCCTGGAGCAGACAAGAGATGTCAGATGGAACTGCCAGACCCCACCTGGACATCTTGGGACCAAAGTCACACACCAGCAGTGTGACTGGCGTGAGGTATAGTCTGAGGCCACGGGACAAACCCAAGGCTCATGCTGCAACTGTGTGACCTTGGCCTCTAACAGAGCTCCAGCACACTCATCTCAGGGCCAGAAGGTGGCTGTCGGGTGGCGGGCCAGGGCTGGTGTTGAAAGCATGAGAGCAGTGACACTGTGAAATCTGGTGGTGTCTTCATTCAGCTCCACACTACCCCTTTGGTAGTTTGATCACCAAGAGGGAAGAAAGCCTCTTAATATAGGGCTGCTATATTATGTAATCTAATGATTTCTGTCTTTTGTCTATTTCCCAATAGAGAAAATGAAAGAAAGATCCAAGGGATTAAACTACTTCGGCAAAGACAACAAGGGTTGCTCACTCAATTCTGGACAGATGACCTTTCATGCGTGAGCCCAACTCCACTAATCTTAGGGAGAAAACTTGCCTCTGAAGCATGCAGCCTCCTGTTCGGGGTGGGGAGGGACGGTGCCGGTGGTAGGAAGGACTTGAGTGGGGGAGGAAAGTAAAAGCAGAGCACAGGTAAAGGTATCTTCAAAATGATAGAAAGATCACAATCCAAGAACGCATTTTTAACTCTACCCTTACATTCTGTACGCTAAAGAATTAAAACTGTGTAAACATTTTTGCTATCTTCCCTTAGTGCAAAAAGAACATATGAGAAAAAGCAGAATTAAAGGAATTTCCCATGCATTTAAGAGCAGAGATATAGACAGAAGTATTATATTCTACTATTTGCATGGACAACCCTCCCACCACAGCATCCTTTATACTGATCCAATATGATCAGAACAAAAGGATTATAGGCATGGATTCACCATAGGAATGCACACAGCTACCCTCTTACCCCTTTGCCAATCAAAACAAAAGCTAAAGAAAATAAAGATGGAATTCATGTGTCATTTGTTTGAATTCTCTTGCCTGTGCTTTGTCCAGAGAAGCATCTCGAATTCTTTCAGAATAGACATAGGTAGTATATACCTATTTCTTAATCACTCGGCAGGGATTATGTTTTATGATTGTACTGACACTCTATTTCCTCTGTTAAACTGCTGTCATGCTTGTTCTAAAATTAGTTTAATTAATTCTTAAAACAAAAATTAAATGTAAATTAATAACTGTCTTTTTTCCCTTGAAAATTTTATGAAGCCGTTTGAGAAACAGAGGATGCTGTGCAGCTTCAAAAACTACGTCTAACCAGAAAAACACTTTTAAATGCGATCTCTTTATGGAATAGATTGGAAAACCCCAGAGCACTGCATGAGCATCCTGTGACTATGGCTCATCCAGGGTTTAGCTCTGGCGCTCTGTGTGGCCCTGAGCCAGTCATTGGACGTCTCTGGGCATCCACCTCCTGACCTATTCAAGGAGGACAAAGCAAATATTCTTTTTCTGTGTGTTTGTTTCTGAGATTGAGTCTTGCTCTGTCGCCCAGGCTGAAGTGCTATGGCATCATCTCGGCACACTGCAACCTCCACCTCCAGGGTTCAAGCAATTCTCCTGCCTCAGCCTCCTGAGTAGCGAGGATTACAGGCATGCGCCACCACACCCAGTTAATTTTGTATTTTTAGTAGAGACGCAGTTTCACTGTGTTGGCCAGGCTGATCTCGAACTCCTGACCTCATGTGATCCGCCCACCTCAGGCTCCCAAAGTGCTGGGATTACAGGTGTGAGTCACCGCGCATGGCTGCAAATATTCTTTAGGATTCCTTCTAGCTAAAATACTAATTAATCCTTGGTTTATTTTCAGTAAACTTCATTTCACAATATCTAGCCAGCAAGTTCCCTGAATAATCCAACCCGCTGGGACATAAAATGTTTCCAGGCATGGAAGGGGCCAGGCCACATGTGGTATCTAAGTTGGTAAAACCACCAATAGCCTATACTAGCACTTCCTCCTATAAGGATGTTGGCTATGTTTCCTTGAGGATAAGGTTATTTTACGGCAATAAGCTGTAATTTCAATAAATATAAGCACATTAATAGGATATGTATGTTCACATAAGATCTGTATAAATACAATGTATAATACCCCAAGCAAAAGATAATGTTTAATAAGTGAATAAATGGAATTATATTTTTATTGTCACTTTTTTTTTTTTTTTTTTTTACATGAAAGGTGAAGCCCTCATTGAACATGTATTCAGGAGGAATGTTTTGAGGGCATGGGCTGTCTGAAATTCCCATGTTCTGTATTCCTGGTTAGTCCCAGGACCAGTCACTACATTCAGGTGCTGGCACCTCCAGTCAAGGTCAGTCTCACACACCAACAGGTGATTCATAGCGATCTGATGTGGTCTGGTTTTGAGCTTAGAAACCAACTAGTGCCCCCTACTGCCTCTTCATATTTACTCTGCAATCTTATGTCTTCCCAGTGTTTTTAGGCAAGGTGAGCAAAACCTAACAATAGAAAAATAACTCCCAATGACTGGATTTGAAAAAGAAATTCAAACTGCATCTCAAGTCTCTGAATCTTAAGTGTCCTTCCCGGATGAGGCCATGAAGCAGGCCCTCATTATGGTACCTTGGGTAGTAACTGAATATATGCATATACGACACTGATCTACTCACTTGCAACATATAATGTACCTAGCATTTTATCATGGAACGAATTTCTACTACAAATGATGGAAATTACACTTTATCATTCTTAAATGAAAAGGAGCACACAGACTTCCTAAGGTGACTATTTCTGGTGTTTGCACAATAGCACCCACCCACATCCATCCATCCGCTTCATGTGTGCCTATCACAGACCAGCACAGATCGCAGCCTGCAAACACCCTTTGTTTTCTACTGCCCTCAGCAGGAATCCCCCTCCTACCCTGGGGTTTCTAGAATTTTCCTTTGAAATGGGATGTCTCCTTCTATGACTACCCTGATAGAAACTGAATGCAATTCAAAAAATGTAACTGTATCACAGATCTAGTTATCAGCAAATCAAAGACAATTTGTATCTCCAGCACCTCGACTCAGTCTTCAGAGTTCCTTTCCACTCACTCATAACCTCAGAGGAGAGCAACAAACAAATAGCGAACAGCCTTGCAAATATGTTTGCTGCGTCCGGTCCTGCATGAGCCTCTGAAAACCCACACCAAGAAAACAGAAAGCTTTAAAGAAAATTGAGCTAAAATAGAAGTTATCTAGCATTTCAGTAGAACAACTTTAAGTCTTCCTATCTGCTGAGACAACTATCTTTACTAACTGTATTTGCTTTTAGAAACAGAACTAAGCAAAAATTATTTAGCTCCAACAATGTGGTTTCACCTACATTTTATAGAACGAGCTCATCGGAACTCAACAGCAAAGTTCATTTTTTAAAAACACATTCTGACATGACCAAAGTATACAACTTCAGTCATTATGGAATAATCTCAGTGATATATATATATATATGTATCTCCAGTGATTCTGCAATAGCTTCTGTATGTTCTGAGTTGAGTTTGCTCTGTAGTTGCCAGTGTCTAACAGTAAACAGCCCCACTGCATTTATTGGCAATTACTGCTGAAGGTCACACATCAGCAGTGAGCCTAAATTCCAGGAAAAAAAGCAGCTCTTATGTAACTGCTGCCTGAACGCTGGCAGGTACCCAACCCAGCAGTTCACAGCAATGTAAAAAAGTAGGACACCTCCACCCTGGGTTGGGCGTCATGAGAACGCCCCCTGAAGGTGAAATTTAATCCTTCTGTGTTTCTCCCTTTCCCCCCTCTCTGAATTTTACAATGGCATCTTTTGCCTGCAGAAGCAGCTCAAGGTAGAAGTTGAGGAGTTAACATATGCAGCCTGCAGCCGCCCTGAGTAGCTGGAATGCGAATTTAGCTTTTTTGTTGCAATGCAGGAGGGCAAAGTTGCTAGCTGGCACCAATGGCTCCAGAGATTCCACAGTTCCAAGGAGGCAGTGATTCAACGGGAATCACATCTCAAATATGTAGAAACAGACACATCCACTGAACTACAGTGCACGCTTTCTAAACACACCAATCCTTTCTACAGACACGTCTATGAAAACTAGGCGGACTACTGTTCTGCTCACCACCTCGGGAGGACTTCGCCAGAACTCTTCGTTTGAGTAGCGCAGCGCTTTAAAGCTTAGGAAAGTAACGCACATGATTACCTGTTGGGGCCACTCACCTGTCATCACCTGATCGCCTAAGCTGCTACCTGGCCTCTCTGCTTAGGTAGAAGTCCCCGGATTCCATGAGCTTCTCCTTTCTAATGTGTCTCATGGTTGAGAGCTGTCATCTTGCACGAACCTGTATTATTATCCGTTTGCCCACACAAAACTGTTATCTCCAGAATGGCAGACACTGTGCCCATTTGGGGCACCACTGAATCCAAATCCCCTGGACGTAACAGGCACTCAAATATTGGTCAAATAAACCAATGTCTTTAGCACCAGCTGGTAACTGTTTCAAGCCAAGAATGGCTAGAGGAGGGAACTTTCTGGGGTGATGGAAACATTCTGTATCTTGATTTAGGTGGTGGCTACACTGGTGTACACATGTGTAACAATTCGTCCAGCTCTGAGCGGAAGGTACACCAACACAAGGAGTTTCCCTCTCTCCTCCACCCCATCTGTCCCCCGACCCCAGATCCAAGGGATTAAGAAAAATCAGGGGGTAAGGATGGAGACTCTGCTTCTTTGTTTGCCAAAAAACAAACAACCCTCCTTTTCCTGGTTTCAAACAAAATTTTATTCTAGAAGGCAGCGGGGAAGACCCCATACCATGCACTTTTCTTGCAGGAAATCTACACTTCTGTCCTCATTTCACCCTGTTTTCTCAGAGCACTGACAGGGCCTCAGTAGGCATTGTGCTTTTTTTCAAGTCATTAATTGCACATCAAGTGCCTTTATGATCAAAGCGTGGTGGCCCTTCTTCAATGGGCCGCTGGGCAGGCCCTACACAGCCTTGGGGCTATTCCCCAACACATTTAGACTTTGGAGCATGGGTGTGCAGTTCAGATGTGAGGCCCTGCCCTCATCCTGGGCCAGCATGAACTCTCATTAAGCTTCTGCAGACCTCCAGCTGTGGGCTGTAGGTTTCCAGGAGTACACACCGGCAAACAGCTTGGTGGGGGAGAAACCACGGGAGCTGTGGTAGCTTCCAGAACAGCATCAATGATAAAGGCCAAGGAGGCATCTCTGCTGAGAGGGCCAGATCCACCAGCCTGAGGGGCTGGGGACAGGGCGTCAGTGTCCCAGCACTGACGGTTGCCAGGGGAACAACGCAGAGGGGGATCCACAGTTGCTTCTTCAGGGAATTTTCAAAGAATCTGAGTGGCTGCCAGAACATTCCTCTTTTATAAACAGACAGTATTCTATTTCCTAGAGTATAATTATAAACACACCTGCTCCAACTGTGGAATCTTTCCATAAGCGAGCAATAAACTCCCAGCCAGGAGACCCAAGTTCTATCTTGAGCAAGCAAACACATCAACTGATTACTATGGTGCAAAACAGTGTATTAATAACACCACAGACTCTGATTAGGGAAGGTTTTCCTTTCCCGACTTAATTTGTACTTAAGCAAATAGAAACTCTACCTCAATATTTCAGAGGAAAAATTTACATCAGTGAGGCATTTACAATGCCATGTAGAAACAAGAGTCTTAAAGGGTGCCAACACCAAATTCAGCATAGAAGTGACTCTTCTGGCATACAAATAACCCGGAAGAAGGAACACTAAACAGGAAATGGCAAAATTCCCTGCAGTTACAGCAGTTAATTAAGTTGGTGCATTCCCTTTTGTTTTTCTCACCTTCCAGTCTTCCCAGAAGGCATGGCCCTCTCAACTGCTCCAGTCTAATTAAGGAAAAATCTGTGCTTATGGAATTTACTGTGGTAGAACAGTAAGCACATCGGGAAAGCCAGTCATGTGTTTGTCCTGATTTAGTCACTGTCTAGCTGTGTGAGCTAGGACCAGTCACTGAGCCTCTCTGAGCCCCGTTCCTGAGGCAACTGTGCTAATTCAACATAACTATTCATGCTGTTTTCTGTTTCAAACCTGTAATTCAAACTCTCCTTAGGGATATCTGAACCATTTCTTAGTATTCCTGAAATTACGGTGTATTAATTAGAGTAGATACTAGAGCAGACAGACAGCATGTTCTATTTGGTAGCTCCATCTCATCTAAAGGCATTTGTTGCTCTGGCAAAAGAAGAAACAGAGATCGGAAGTAGATCAGAGAAGTGACTTTTAAAAGACAAATTAAGTTTTAGTCCAGTTTGCTTGATTTGCAACCAATTAAGCCCTCTCAATTATGTACATGAATTCCTCAAATTAAATTTTTCCGGTAGCATTTACCTAGCATGTATCACAACCTAAAAATATAGCAAAGAATATTGAAAAAATGGACAAAACAGAAAACATTCAAGAGGCCCCCAAATCCCAAACAAAATGACCACTAATCAGTCTCCAGGGTAATTTTGGGTAAGGGAAACTAGCTTGATACGTTAAGTGCAGAAGCCACTGGATGATATTCAATTTCTGGATCTATACATAGTTTTCCTTGAAGAGAAGCCACGGATACAGTACATTTCTAACCTCGCCGGTGAGCCTGCGGATGGAAAGTCTCAACTAGCACGTAGGAATTCACATTGCACTTAAAAAAAGTTGTATATGAACTCTCACACTCAATACTGTTCAATACGTAGACCAACAGAGTAGTGAGTTTTCCTTTTTCACTACTTTCAGATTATACCAATGCTGTTATATCTTTTGGCATCAGATGCTTTACTTACAGATAGAGAAGTTCTTTAGGTCAATTTCAAAACTGACTTTCAGAGATAGGTTAATGGCCAGCGTCAACCACCAATTCAGTTGAGATTTTAGACAGCGAACAATTAAAATCTTATCGCAGTTTAGAAAGTCTTTATCTAGACTTAGATGAGATCTCCGAGGACTAATGGCAAACAAACTCATGGGAAATGCTAACACAGACACGACAGACTCCACTCACTCCCAGAGGGCACACCACACAAAGCCAGATACTCTGACACTGAGAGACTAGAGGAAGGATCACAGGGCTAACTGGGAGGGTGTCACAGAAACACCACCATGAGACATGAAAAACAAAAAACAACAAAATTAGGACCTCAGCATTATCCAATTCATCAATGGAAATTAGCTGGAAAAGAAAAAAGGGGAGAGAGAAAGAAGGAAATGTTAGGAAAGGAAATACAAGCCAGCCAAGTTTACAGACTTTACTCTTATTGCTACTCTCTCCTTAAAGCCTCGCCAGACAGGTAACCATCCTTAGAGGCTGGGGCACTGAGGACATGGCCGGAGCTCACCGTGACATCTGCTCGGGACCAAAACGGACACGATGCTGCCATACTTCATTCACACGTCAGGCATCAGACCTCACAGGTCACTTAATCACGTGTGCAGACAGCCCTGCGCTTGCTTGTGGACATGAAAACTTGAACCGAGCTGGGAGCAAGGGCAAATTCCCCAATGTTTTTTTCCACAGAGGGTGGGAAAGAGTAGAGTGAAAGACTAGAGTAGAACTAGCCCAGTTTAGAAGAAAATTCTTTCCTTAGCCTCATTTTATGACTCAGTGGGGGACAGAAGCTCAAACAGTACCAGCTGTAACTTTAGCAGCTAATAAGACCAGCATATCCCCAGCCTGGTCCTGTGGATGATTAAAGGAAACTACATTCCCTCTAGGTTGATCAGTGCCAACTCAAGTGATAATAGTGACATAGGATTTATCAGCATCATGTCCAAGAAAAACAAAAGTACAAGAGAAGTATCACAATTATGCTTGTTTAAGGATAGATGGATGATACTCAACTGATTTTTTATTAGGCTTTGTTAACATTGAGTATACTTTGCAAATTTAAGTTGCTGTCAGAAACACTAGTAGCTGGAAATGTTAATACTTTACTCACCTGGAGCAAAGATGCTTTGGTAATTAATAGGAGACTGACAATGTAGGAAATGAAAGCCCAGGTATTACCTGAGGTCATATACTTTCTAGTACTAAAACTGCTACTACTATTCAGAAGGGAAACGGATTTTAAATACATTCTGAGATATCCTTTTACATTAATTCCTGGCCTCCGAATTTCTTTCCAAAGCTCTTTGAGTAATAACTTCAGTCAACAGCAGTTTAATAATAAAAACCTACAGTAACAAAATCAGTTATTAATAATACATAAAATAACTATGTTTTCTTCTCAAGCCGGGTCTAGGGGCTTGAAGATTTTCTGAGTTAGAGAGTGATTCAGATTAAATTTTAGAGATATTTAGCTGTGGGAGATTATTTTCTTTTCAACACAGATATGGTTTAAATTGTAGATTAAAAGCAGAGATTAGTAGGCATTGCACACAGAGTGTTTGTAAAGTCCTGATATAATTTTAAAGTTTATTAACTTCGAATACACAGGATAGAAAGACACTATAAGCATCCTGCAAAAATATATTGCATCATTATTTTGGTGATAGTTTTAATATTTATTTTATATTTAACACTCTCTGAGAAGTATATGCATTGGTGGTCCTTTGAATTGTAGAGACATAAGAATTAAAGATGATTTTTTTTATTCCTAAGTGGTCATGATTAAAATCTCTGGCCATCTTCTTCAGTCAGCCCCTACCTTTCATCATACATGATAATTTGTTGTTGTTGTTTTGAGATGGAGTCTTGCTCTGTCACCCAGGCTGGAGCGCAATGGCGCAATCTTGGCTCACTAAAACCTCCACCTCCTGAGTTCAAGTGATTCTCCTGCCTCAGCCTCCCAAGTAGCTGGGATTATAGGAGTGTGGCACCACGTCAGACTAATTTTTGTATTTTTAGTAGAGATGGGGTTTCTCCATGTTGGCCAGGCTGGTCTCGAACTCCTGACCTCAGGTGATCCACCCGCCTCGGCCTCCCAAAGTGCTGGGATTACAGGCATGAGGCACCGTGCCCAGCTATGATAGTTCTTGAACAGGTACTTGGGGGCACTGGACCCAGACAAGTGAACCAACCACTTGCTACTCACTAGCCATATTCCTCTGTGTGGGAACTGATCAGAACTACAGGTTTTGGAAGACCTTGGGACAATCACACTTTGTAAACTCGCTTGTCATCTACTGGAAAGTGTTTTCAACAGTGTGAAAAATCAGCAATGAGCTGAAGACTAGATGTTTAAGTTTTGATACATTTAGTGCTGTCACGGCTAATGCCCACTATTGTTTACATAATCGTGTAACATAATGGAAACTTAGAGGTTCAACCTGTAGGTAGACCTCAAAACACTCAAATGGTGTCCATCTGTTCACTGATAATGCAATGGTGAAGAACTAGGACTCTAGGATCAGACTGTTTGGGTTTGAATTCCAGTTTTCCTTGTTATTAACTATGTAACCCCGGGCAAATTCTGGAGCTCTCTGAACCTATGTTTTCTCTTCCTTGCGTATAAAATAGTTAATGACAATAGTGGTATCTATCTCTGAGGCTGAACTGAGATAAGGTAGATGGGTTTAGTATAGTGGCTAGCACATGACAAGAGGTCGATCCATGTTATCATTGTTACTTATGACATAATCTAGGAAACGAGTGAATATCCATGACTTTTAAAAAGTGTGGGTCAGTCTTATAGTGATTCTATCATGTTTTAGTCTATTTGGTAATATGGGTGACAGTTCTTCATGGCTTTTTTCCCCAAGGCAGGGAGATCCATACAGGCACACCAATGTTTTTGAACAGGATAATAAAGAATGACGTCAACTTTCTTTTTCATCTGTGACCTTGACTAAGTACTCAAGCTGAATGAAATAGTAAAGATGGGTAAAGGTACCTACGTCTCATCATCTTTAAGGATTATCACTTAGAAAAAAGGCAAGAAAACCTGGCCCACACACGGTAGACACCACCTCAGGGGAGGCTGGAGAGGACACTGCACAGGGATGCGGGAAACCCAGACTCTAGTCTTGATCTCATACAGACTTCACACATGACCTCAGCCAGTCTCTCAGCTCTGAGCCCCAACCTCCTCGTATGCACAGGGAGAGTTGGAAGAGGCCATGCCACGGCCCCTCCAGATCCAATTCTCTGGCTATGAAGGCTCAGGAGGGGGCAGAGAAGCAGAACAATTCTGGACATCACCAGGGAGGTGTCAGTCACGGGACAAGCTCCATAAGAGGCCACTCATCAGCAAACGGGGATGGGAGGAGGGATACGGCCTCCCTCTACACTCACCGTGGTGTCGTCCTCAGCACTCAGGCCAAAGAACACCTCATTTATTATATTGACTCAAGTGAACTGGTTTGCCTGAGAAAGGGTAGTTCTTTGGCTCTGGGTTATTTCTGCCCTTGAAAAAGTTGGCCTGCCCTGTGCGTCATGCTTCTTTAGTCAAACGGGGCAGCCAGTAAACCATCAAAAAGCATCTTCAAAAAGCCTTAGTGAGACAGACAAAGTGAATACCAGCTACCAGGTCAGGAGACAGAAATACTTTAGTGTCCCTTGTTCTCCTTCTCTCTCTTTTGAAGTTCAATTAATAGGAATGTTTAAGTAGCATTTCCCGGCAGTCAAGCACTGGGCCAGCAGCACTGCAAGTCTTGCAGGTTTGGAGTGGCTAACGTGGGTTTCTAGAGCATCTTCCTTGGTTTCATGGCATTTTCCATGCTGGCCTATAGTTTGTTCATGTTCACGGAGGGGAATGACAGCCCTAACCAGACTGGAAAGAAATGCCGTCTCTCTCCAAGCCTCTCTGCTTAGGTGTGACTAATTTCTTCACCAGCTGAAAAGGATTTAACTAGACCCCAGGAACCTCTATGAAACTGTGATATAATTTACTTTTCCCAAGTGATCTCCTTTGAGGGTCCTCTCAACCCTATGCCCTTTCTTTCTCCATGAGCTTTATAACATGCATTACAGTATTTCCCATGTGGCATCCCCTGGGGTCTGGGATGCTCTCCCCGTTGGCACTAACGGGTAGGGGCAGGGAGCAGGGCAGCACACTTTCCACATGGCCTCAAAGACCCTGACATACTTGTCTGCCATGCAATCGAGACTCAGGAAACTCCAGGACAATGCTTCTACTTTACAGGTTATAAAAATACAACTGCAGGGAACTGCATGTATAATCTCAACTTGTAACAGTCACTAGAATAGAGGCACCAAAGTTTACTTTAAATACCTCAGTTATAGAAAGAAACAGATATTCCAAATAAGAGAAATTTGTGGTCTCCAGATTTGAAAAATCAGGTTTTATGCCCATGGATGCAAAAATACTCACTCAGCTTTGGTGGATTTAACCTTTTTTACGGAGAGCAAGTTTCTGTAACTAGATTCATATTTTATAAATGTTTCTGAAAATTAACTTTAAGAGAAATGAAGATCTTGTGAAATAAATGGTTATTATTTATCTGTCTGGTAAGTGTATTCTCTGCCATCAGCCTTTCCCGGCCCCCGCCTTTTTTTTCTTTTCTTGCTTTTAAGAGCAAGACCTACTAGGTGCCTATACAGGTATGAACAGGCCATCCCAGCACTTCTCACCTTACCAGGGGTCTTCACTTCTATCATTTATATTTATAAACTCTTGTCTGGCAGGTTTTCTCTGCAAAATTCCTACCGAGTTACAGAAACCTATGTTCTAATTAGTTTCTAAAAATGTAATGGAGATTTCTAGTCACGGAACTGCTTGTTGCTTATAGATTATGCCCCACGGTATAAACTAAGAAACCACAAAATCTGTTTTCTGTTGTCTTATCCAAGGAGTCTCACTAGTAACATTGCTCTAATATTAATGAGAGATAGGTTAGAAAGCAACATTCCTGCAGACATTTATACTTGCGACAATCTGGTTGCCACCACCCATTTTGACAAGGCAGGCTGATTTAATTATCAAGGCTTCTTCCTAGAGCTGAAAAAATGACTTACTGGGTATTTTGATAAGTCGGTGATATCAGTATATTCACCTACTCAGAAATTGTTGCTAAGCATAGCTGGCTGACCATTAGTGAACGTTATTACCTTCAAATGAAAATGGGTGAGACTTAAATTCACGCCCATGATTTGTTGCTGGGGGCTGAAAGGAAAGGGAATGGGATTGTTTCTGTCCTGCTCTGCCCAACATTAGAGGTGTAAGGAATGGAGCTGGTATATCCTTGCTCACTGAATATACCAAGATCAGGTCACGGGACTGTCCATTTCCCAATCTCCCTCAGAAGTGGTGACGTGTATGCCTGCCTTAATTGCAGTTAGAAGTGGAGGGCGTTTCTTGGTGCACTGAAAGGATTGTGCAACATCTCATCTGAACGAGGCAAGCAAACCCACAGGTATGCTTAGCTGAAACCTAAAAATCAGAAACGCATACTTTGATACACAAGAGGCATTTGCTTCTCACTGGGAATTTAAATAGATGGAAAATCTTGTTATTGCCACTTCTCTGACATTAGATTAGGTGGCAAGCAGCCTATAAGAGACGACTAAGTATATTTGACTTTTTAAAAAGATAGTCATATGATTTAGCTCCCTTTAAGGACTGGATAACCAGCTTTTTTTTTTTTTTAAGTCAGTAATGCCTGAGCTAAGGTGGGTTTTTAAAGGTCCCTCCCTTCAATGTCATAGTAAAACCTGGTTTGACCATGAAAATAAAATGCAATACCTTTTCTCCATAGCCTCTATCTTTGGTCATCATTTCCCTCAGGGTCTGGAGGACCTTAATGCAGAGCTTCTCCTCATTTTCTTCTAGCAGCTGTTTTGTATGTTTTATTAACCTGAATGGGGGGAAAACCACGGATTACGTCCTTGAAGCTAACTTTAAATTAAAAACACTTCACAAGCAATTTATTTTAACTAGTCCGTTAATGAACAAATATTTATTAAGAGCTCTCAGGTTAAACATACTTCAGGGCATTCCCTGCACTGAGAATAGCCAGTTAGCGACTGTGTCTCAATAGCGACACCTGCTGGTAAGTCACAGCAAACAGGCTCACTGAGCAGGAGTCAGCCACATATAATGGAGAGATTATATGGACAGAAGAACCGAGACAGAGGTCCACTCAGACCTGCTCGTTTATAAAGCGTGGCTATTTATCCACTGAGAATTGCTGGTAAAATGGGTCAAATATGCCAACACTGTAAAAAAAGAAACAACTCATGAGGACGATGGTTGAGGCCAATACACACAGTTCCCTTATGCACAAGCTTGTCCTTAGAGGGGTCCAGAAAAGTAAAAAACTCATAGGCAGAGTCCAGCCCCAAGCTAAACAAACAACTAATCTCAGGGTAAAAAAAATTTTTCTTTTTCTTTTTTTTTTTTTTGAGACAGGTTCTTATTCTGTTGCCCAGGCTGGAGTGCAGTAGTGTAATCTTGGCTCATTGTAGCCTCTGCCTCCTGGGTTCAAGTGATTCCCCTGCCTCAGTCACAGGGTAGCTGGAATTACAGGAGCCCACCACCATGCTTGGCTAATTTTTGTATTTTTAGTCAAGATGGGGTTTCACCATGTTGACCAGGCTGGTCTTGAGCTCCTGACCTCGGTGATCCACCAGCCTCCGCCTCCTAAAGTGCTGGGATTACAGGCACGAGCCACTGTACCTGGCCTTAGGGCAAAAATCTAATGGAGATTTCTAACCATGGGTCTGCTTGTTGCTTACAGATTATGCACAAGGCATAAACTAAGAAATTAAAAAATTGTTAGGAAAAGATAGTGAGGTCACAAAAGGTCTGAGATTTCTGAGGGCTGAGGGATCATGGCTTTTTTATGTCTGTACTACACAGCACGCGGTTGGTGCACCGTAATGAACGAATGAATGGGCATGCAGTTAAAATAAGAACTTCTCACCAAAAAACAAAGCAAAACAAAACAAAACAAGAAAGTGTCAGTAAGCAGGATTTAATAGACAAACTTACTTTGGGGAGGTCAGAACAGGACTTTAGCACATGACCTTGCATTCATCAAAGTTAAAAAACAGGACAACGTCTCCTTCTTCGGGAACAAAAGCTTTGTGAGGTCATCAAGGTTCTGGCAAATGAACACCCCAGAGAGAGAGGCCGCTTACTTGCAAATGAAACCGCCACTTTCACATTTCCTTCTGGCATCTGTGTTCTCTGGGAAAAGCAGCTCGGGTCTGTGGAGAACATCCACGAGCACAGATAACTCTGCCTGCACCAGGGGCCTGAGACGGTCCTCCAGCGCGGAGACGATGTCCTAAAACGGAAACACAGCCTCAGTCAGTGGCTCAGGCAGACACTGACCACAGGAGGGTGAGGACATTGATTTCTGCCCTAAAACACTGATGCACGGGGAGGCTAGGTTAGAGTAACTTTAGTATCGTCTGGCATCTCAAATTATTAGATATTGCCCAATGGTTACCTGAAACATTAGCCCCTGATGCAGAAAACAAAGTGAAAACAAGTCAACTTTCCCACCACCCCTTCTTTCAAGATGGCCTTATGCTACTCAACGTACCATTGCATATAGCTTAAAATATGACGCAAAAAATCAATTTAACAACATGGAAAGATGTCTATGACATGGGCGTAACAAAGGTCAAACAATAATAATCCTATTTTTATAAACATCATCAATATCTAGCTAAAGGATAAACATCAAATATTATTAAAACATTACTACTGGTTTTCTCTGGGTGGTGGGATTACAGGTGATTCTAATTTTCTTCTATACAGAAATACTTGTCAGTGTTGTCTATTTTCAATGAGCATGAATTATTCACATAATAAAAAGTCATACAAACATGAGGACACCAATGAATGAACATGCTGTATCAACATGCTAAATACATGTACCCTGATAGCATGATGGTCTTCAAATGCAAAACACATAGCTGTAGGAAAGGAAAACAGAGAGAAGTTGAAAGAGCAGCAAAACCAACACAACAAACACCATTTGAAGGCAAATGATAGAAAACAGATGAGAAATTATCTTCAAAAGATGCTAAAGTCTGCTCTATGGTTTGGTGACTCAGAACCTGCCTAGAGGTATGTTGGCTAAGACAGGGGCCAAACACAGCACGTCGGATAATACGGGAAGGCCTGGTTAACCAAGGACATTTGCATGGGAAAAGCTGCTTAAATTGGAACCCAGTTGGGATTGAGAAAGAAGTAACTAATCTTTTATCCAGAAACTAAAACTAATGATATGGAGATAATTTAATCTTAGATTTAATACAATTTGGGTGATGAATGTAATCACTCAATAAGGTTTAAGATGCATAAAGATACATGAATCAATCAAATAATTTTGAGCGGGGCAATTTTCCCAACAAGACTGTAAGACAGTACTTTGCAACATCCCTTAGTTCATATTGACTTTCACAGCACAGTCAAAAAAGGGTCATTTTTGGAAAATTCTGAGGATCTTATCAGTTCCCCACCATAGCATCCCTTTTGGAAGCACCCAGTCAATTTTCTCTTCAATCGTTAACTGATCTTGACTCTGGCAAATCTTTGTCTACAGTATTTCCATGGGATTAAAGTTGTTCTTATCATGTTCACGTATTTCATAAAATCCTGCATCTTTTGCACAGTTTGAACTTTACATTGCAATTGACTTGCATTGTATTGTCAAATGTATAGCATTCAGCAATCAAGGAGACACCAACAAAGATGGCAAAGCAATGGGTGGGGAAAGATGCTAGCTTTAAGTGAGAGGAATGTCTAGATGGGGATTAATTATAGAAGTGGTCAGTTTGCGGGTGAATTTCTTCTATTACAACTTTTGCTGCACTAGGCAATCTCATAAACCACAAGAACTCAGACGGTAAATAACTGGATAATGCAAATCCTTTAAGCCACTGGCCAAGTCCTTAGAACAGTATTGCCCACCTATGTGTTTCATTTAATTTCCCAAGAATATGCATAATAAATCTAAGAAGAGCACAAGAAACCAGCATGTTTGATTGCAGATAGTTTATTTCATTTGAGCAGGTGAGAAAATAATGTGTGCCCATGGAGTTAGGAGTCTACAACATCCCTCCCCTCTTCTAAAAGCATAGTGGGATCAGGAAGCACTCAATCAGGAATCAAGAACTGGTTCTCTTTGTTATTTAAGAACTAGTTGTGTTATGATAAAGGCTGAAATTCTTAACTTGACCCAAGAAGTCCCGCCAGCCTCCCCAGCTTCCTGGCTCCAGCCACACTAACCTTCCTTTGCTCATAAGAGCAGGGCTTCATAGGTCAAGTTAAGATGCATGTTTAAGTGTTTAACACCCATCTAATACTCACTACTCTCCCTTTTAACAAAGAGAGAGCAGATCTCTTGGTGGACGCTAAGAAAAAAAGGGGTAATCTAGCTGGAATTGAGTAATACTTTTATTTTCATCTTCTTTTCTGTATAATGGTCTTTACACATGCCGTTTCCCTCCCTTTTATTCTTTAGGTCCTACTGTTCCTTCTCATCTTGGTTCAAATGTTACTTTCCTCAGCAAGGTCTTCCTTGACCCTCATCCCTAACCTCAAACAAAATTAGTTTCCTTATCAGTATCTTTCAAGCGCTCCTCACTTCTCTGCACTTCTCACTTGTCCCTCTCACCATTTTATATGTAAAATTAATGTCTCTTTTTCCTTTCCAATACTTGAGATACTATGAGACAAATAACATCATTTCTGGTTCTGCTGACCACTGCATCCCCAGAGCCTAGCATGGAGCTGATGAATGATTTAACGAATTTATCTCTCTTCAAGTAGGTTGTGTAACCATACAGAGACTCAGTAACTGTTACAGTCAGTAGTAAACAACAGTAATAAGAGTAATAATGTTAACAGCAGCCCTCAACTGAGTGCTCACTACATGCCAGGCACTGCTCTATGTATTTTATGTGCACTGTATTTTCCTAAGATGGCTATACCACAATATATCCTGTCTTGTACATTCTTCTCACAATATGACACTGACATCCCTTTCACTGAATGATGGCCTAGATTCCCTCCCCCTGAACTTGAGTGAACCTTTGAGACTGCCTTGACCAACAGAGCACAGTAAAAGTGATGCTATGTGACTTCTGAAGCTAGGTCATAACAACAATAAAGTTTTCACTTGTCTCTCTCCATACACACTCATTTTGGGACCTAGCTGCCATGGTGTGAGGAAGCCCAAGCTACATGGAGATGTTTCAGTCAACAACTCCAGCTGATGTCCCACCTGACAACCAGCAACTGCCAAACACGTGAGTGAGCAAGGTGTCAAGATGAGTTCAACCATAGTCACCATCTGACTACAACCCCATGAAAGACTCTAAGCAAGAAATAGCTCGCTGAGCCCTTCTGAGTCAACCTCCAGAAGAGCAAAAGAGAATAAAGTAAGTGTTGTGATTTGCTGCACAAAATACAGGTAACTGGGACATATTATGAACTCTCTTTAATTCTCACACCAACCACATAAGGCAGGTGTCACTGTTTTACAGACTAGGAATCTGAAGGACCGAGAAGTCAAGTAACTCGCCCAAGAATACACCATTTCTAGGGGGCAGAGCCAGGATTTAAATTTAACCCAGGCACTGGCCTGAGACTACACCTTTAAACACTGCTTGTGGGCTCATTCAAAGGATCTGTGATTCTCAAACTGTGGTCTATGTACTACCTGTGAGAGCATCATCTGAGGTGCTTGTATAAAAAAGATGTTAATGTTAAGTGTTTAACATCTAATACTCTCTACTCTCCCCTTTAATAAAAGAAGAGCAGATGTCTTGGTAGATACTAAGAAAAAAGGTCTATAATCTAGCTGCAAGTAATACTTTTGTTTTCATCTGCCTCATTCTGATGTAAAATTCTTCTCTCAGGTGTTACCACCCTTGTTCACCTGCTGATTCAAGAGGCTAAATAATCCCAGAGTGATGGGAAAAAATGGAACATTTATGCTCTTATTCTAAACATCCTCCATAATATTTCAATATTTCCTTCTAATAAGAGCAGAGTCCCAATTTTTCACCAGGAAATCTGCAAATCTAGGAGTAACCTTTAAAAACCATCACTTTTTCAGGAACTTTTCTATTTCTAAGTGACTTCCCACTCCTGGCCCTACATACCTAACATTTGACTAGTCGTTCACCACACTGACATCTTCCTACCGCCCAGTTTAGATGCTCTCTGGCTGAAGAACACACTGCTGTGTGTGGCAATCACCTGAGGCCAGGCTAAGCATCACTTCTCTCAACACCAGGCATTACCTGCAATCTCTCAATGATATTCCGGTAGTCTCTGGAAGCTGCCAGAACAGAGTCCCTGCGTGCGGCATTGCGGGCTGAGAGCCGCCAGTTCATGGCTGTTTTCTGCACAATGTTGTGGGACTTGAGAAAGAGGTTGTTGACTTGGCTGTCCAGGTCCACGGGAATGGCAATGGCCCGGCTCTTGGCTGTACAGGAGAAAGATGAGTCGTGAGCCTACAATTTTTATGGGGGACACCCTGCAGATGGACGTAATGCCCTATTCACCATTGGGCAGGTTTTTCACACCCAGAATGGGCCGGCTTGCCTGGTATTGAGCTTAAAGACTGAGGAGCTCAAGTCAACTTTACCATCTTTTAGGTCAGGGTTTCCCAGTGTGAATTCTGGGGGTCAGCAGTTCTGAGGAATGATAAAACACTCTCAGGTCATAAGGCTAGGGCATGTCGGCGTTAAAGTTCAATGGGTTTCCTCAATGAATGGCTTCTTATCGTCACTGAGGTGTTTGTGTATTTTAAGAATAATCAAGGCAGGGAACTCGTTTGGCCAATGAATCATTTGCTAGTTATTTTTCAGGTTTGTTCAACAATCTACAAAAATGCTGGGTTATCCCAAACATAATCCTAAAGGTAGCATTCACAATGGCATAAACTCCTCTTTCTGGATAGGTCCTTCTTTCTTCCTCTTAAAAAAGGAGAACTCCAGTCTAAGCATGAGACCAACATCAGTCAAACCCATGATGGAAGATACTCTACAGGACTCCTAATCAGTACTTGTCAAGACTGTGAAAGTCATAAGAAACAAGGAAAGGCTGAGAAATGGTCACAGACCAGAAGAGACTGGGGAGACATGACAACCAAATGCAAGGTAGTGCCGGGACCAAATCCTGGAACAGAAAAAGGGTGTGACAAGGGATAGCAGTGGGAAAAGTGGTGAAATTCAAATCGAGTGTGGAGTGGAGGTAATAGCCCAGTATCAGGGTCAGTTTCCTGGTCTTGGCAAAGGTGCCCTGCTAATGTAAGATGCTGACAATGGGTGACAATGAGTGAGGGGTCTGTGGGAATTCTCTGTATTACCCTTACTATAGTCCCATAAACCTAAAATTATTCCAAAATAAAAGATTTTGAAAAGGAAGATAATTAAGAGTAATAATCATTTTTTTCCATATGGGAAAATGTCCAAAAAAGAACTATTTCCTGTCTTCAATGCTTCAAAACACTAGAAGCAAAGAAAGTACTCTAGTATCTGATTGTAAAAACAATGCCAACATCCTGAAAGAGGAATCTGAGAAGCAATTACTTAAATCCCATTTAAAACACAAACACACACACAATTTAGGGGGGAAAAAAACTATAAGCCAGCCAACAACTTTCTAACAGTCTAATACAGAAAGTGGGAAATTTGGAAAAATACAAATAATAAAAAATTAAAAAGCAGGATGTACAGGGTACACTCATCACAGCTAGAAACTCTGTGCCTTGGATACTCATAAGCTAAACAACTAACACAGTGGACTCTGGGTGTGGTATCAGTCATGAGGAAGCAATCCCCAAAAGACACAGAGGGGACTCTGGGTAGTGCTGTTTTCATGTCTTACCATTTCACAGACATCAACTCTCCTTGTCTTTCTTCTTATCACCGCCAAGACAAACGGAAAGATTTCCCCTCTCTAATGAGCACTGAGCTGCTCGTCAAGTCAGCCACTTGCTAAAATACTAAACAAAAACTAACCTCTGTGGCAAGGACTTTCTCTTACATTTTCTTTGGCCTCAATAAGCAGATCTTTTTTTTTTTTTTTTTCCAACTTTTATCTTAGAACCAGGGGGTACACACGCAGGTTTGCTGCAAAGGTGTATTGCTTAATGCTGATCGAATCCATCACCCAGATAGAACACAGAGTACCCAACAGGTAGTTTTGTTTTTTTGAGACAGCGCTGTGCTCTGTTGCCCAGGCTAGAGTGCCACCAGTGGTGTGATCTCAGCTCACCACAACCTCTGCCTCCCAGGTTCAAGCAATTCTCCTGCCTCAGCCTCCTGAGTAACTGGGATTACAGGCATGCGCCACCATGCCAGACTAATTTTGTATTTTTAGTAGAGACGGGGTTTCTCCATGTTGGTCAGGCTGGTCTCGAACTCCCAACCTCAGGTGATCTGCCTGTCTCAGTCTCCCAAAGTGCTGGCATTACAGGTGTGAGCCACCGCGCCCAGCACCCAACAAGTAGTTTTTCAGCCCTTTTCCCCCTTTCCCCCTCTAGTATTCCCCCATCTTTACATCCATGTGGACCCAATATTTAGCTCCCACTTTTAAGTGAGAATGCGTGGTATTTGGCTTTGTACTTCCACGTTAGTTCACCAAGTATATTCTTTATGATAGATAATCGTGTATGGAAAAAGTATAGGATTATCTGGGAATTCCCTTGCAGGGCCCTGTGTCTAAGGTATAACACAATGAACCTGTCATGTACATATTTTTCAAAACCTAATTTATGACTACAAAATATCACCACACCAATAATAAAAAGACATCAACACCCACCATATGAGAGTAAAGGAACTGGGCCACAGACTACTGAAATTAGGTAACAGGTCCTAATATAGATTATACATATCTCCCAAAGTATATCCAAACTGACTTGATATCTTACCTACACAATTGACACTTGCTGGACAGCCACTAAATAGTACTAAGAACTACACCTGTTTTGCTCTTCTTGTTACCTGCCTGGAGGACTCTCTTCTTAACTTCAGGCAGGAAGCTTACCTCTTTGCACAGCATTAATAGGGGGTGGGTAATGGGTCAAGTCATGGAATGTGATAAAGTCAGGATGAAGGAAAAAGAAATTTTCCTAACTTCCTTTCAAAGGCTGCCTATGAGAGGTGGTACAGGAGGGGAGTCACAGAGGAAATGGAGAATCATTTCTCCTCAAGGGGAAGAAGGGAGCAGTGCACCATTTCTGAGAAAGGGTGTTCCTTAGGATGTGACAGGTGCTTTCCAGGAAAAAGTTTCCATACGGTCAAGTACATTTGCTGGATTAAACAAATTAGTTTCTTGAATGAGGGACTTCCCAGGGCCTTGAATAAGCTGTGTGTATCATGACTTGCCAAGAATTGCCTAACAACCACAGAAGCTTGTTCTTCGAGGCCTATCTGACTTAGGACTCACTGGCTCTTCCTTTGGGAAATGCTGGTTGGTAGATAAAAAAAAGAAGCCCAGTAATCAAGAAGACCTTGGTTCCAGGTCTGACTCTGAAACTTCCTGTCTGTGTAACTTTAGAAGAATTGTAATGAGTGCTCAACAAATGGCAGCCTTACCACTGTCAGACAATTCATTTTCATCACGCATATCCAAACTGACTTGGTATCTTACCTACATCAGACAGCACCCGAATACAGCTCTCCACGGAGGCTTTTTGGCTTGGCATTAACCAGTTGCAGTGGTAAACTCTGAAGACTCCTTGCAGCAGTTGCACAAAGACAGGCTGGCGGGTCTGCAAGAAGCCGAAAGAGGCAATGTGAAAAACAGACTTTTATTTATAGACTACCGATGAGCTGATCAGAGACAGACATTGTCTTGAACCACAGGACCCCAGACCCGAGATAGACATTGTTGTTAATGGACCCTGAGGCAAGTGTGAGAGGGGATGCCTGGATAAGGGCTAAATTCCATAAGTTACCTAGCCAAGGGAGAGCAATTCAGAAGCATTTTAGGGCAATGCATTAACTTGATGCTATTTTAACTAAGTTTGAGCACAAGAAGGAGCAACGGATCCACAATTCAAAGACTGGTATTCTTATCCAGTTACCAAGCAGCTGCATGACTTTAAGCAAAATTACTTCACCTGTCTGAACTCCAGTTTCATCCAATGTATAAAATAAGTGGATTGAGGCAGATGGACCCCAAAGTTCCTTCCAGACATACATCTATTGAGTAGAATCCACATTTTTAATCGGCAAAAACAAACTGATAAGTGAATCTCACCTAGAATGCTACTTCTGTATTTCTGGCAAGGTCTTCAACGACATAAAGAGAATTCAGATGGTTACTCTTTATGAATATTCATTTATTACGATGAGTACTTAGAAGTTACATGAGAAGATTTATTCCTTTCTACAAAGGTATAAATTTGTACTCATTTTAAAGTAAGAGTACTCAAACATCCACTGAATCAATTTGACACTGACTTTCTGAGTACATGAAAAATTATAGTTTTGGTCTCCATTAAAAGGGTCGTTTTGGACCAGCAAGGCAAAGATAGATAGCCGCGTATGCTGCACTATTCAACTCGTCTTTCATTTGAGAGGAGACAACTTGCATAGCCCCTCTAAAAACAGTGGAAGTTAATATAGTAAAGAAAAAAGTATTGAAAACCCCAGAAGAGGTCTCTGAGATGAAAGAAAATAGAAAGTGTCAGGGGAAAAAGGAAGTCTACTATAAGAAAATAAAATAGATTAACTAAAACTTCAGAACCTCCCTGATAAACATGGTTCAGAAAACTTTCATTTATTAAGGGCAAACTATGTGTGAGACATTTCACGTATGATCTCATTCAGGCCTCAGTGAACAATTTGGTGCCTTGGAATTACCTTCCCGTCACACAGGAAAAACAAAGGCCCAGCAAGAATAAAAGAAATTATCCAAAAGAAAAGAGAAGTGATGGCAAAGCAGGAAGTGAACTGCAAGGGTCTCTCTGATGGCAAACCTCCATGTTCTTTCCATGAAGTTCACCTGGGAGTCAGAATCTCATTGCCTTCTTTCTGTCCTACTCCCTGCAGCCACCTAAGATAGTAAGCTGTGTTCCTAATAGACGACAGGAGCAGAGGGAGCCTGGCAAACTGGCCGGGGGAACCTAGAATTTAGTCCGAGTTTTGTGGCTGCTTGTTAGCTCTGAAGCTAATTCAAAGGGCCCAATGAGAATGGTCGTTTACCCCAAGCACTTCCTACCTGCCAAGCTCTGTGCTAAGCACTTTATACATATCTCATTTAGCCTTCACCATCACCCTGTGAAGTAAGCAGTGGCATTATTACCTGCCCTATTAGCCAGTAAGTGCTGGATTTGGGATGGGAACCCAATAGCCCAGGTCAAAGAAAGAAGTATCCCTTGACTAAAATAACTCCACTGAACCGTATTCCTGGAACACCTGCTCTGCCCCTATTTGACACCTTGGTGTACAAAAGACGATTAAAAGGATAAGAGTAGCTGCCTACTAACTATCCAAATGTAACAGGCAATCAGGTGGGATATGGTTTGGCTGTGTCCCTACCCAAATTTCATCTTGAATTATAGCTCCTACAATTTCCACATGTTGTGGGAGGTAACTGAATCATGGGGTGGGTCTTTCCCATGCTGTTCTCGTGATAGTGAATGAATCTTGCAAGATCTGATGGTTTTATAAAGGGGAGTTTCCCTGCACAAGTTCTCTTCTCTAGTCTGCTGCCATGTGGGACGTCGCCTTCACCGTCTACCATGACTGTGAGGGCTCCCCAGCCACATGCAACTGTGAGTCCACTAAACCTCTTTCTTTTGTAAATTGCCTAGTCTTGGGTATGTCTTTATCAGCAGTGTGAAAATGGACTAATACAGGTGACATCAGCTCACTCAACCTCTTGGAAGAGCAAAAGGACATGATGGCCCATCATCAGCTTTTTTCCTAAAATCCTCCCCTTTCTTCATTCCTGAGGTCCCACAGACTCCCAAATCGCACCCTGCCTGCATGAAAACTCCCGACCTTCCTCTGCCTCTTTTACATCCCATCATCCGTTATTTGTGTCCTCTCCAGGTCCCTTTTCGTTTACCACTTCATTTTCCTGGCTAAGGCTTCAACCAGTACATGTTTATCTCTGATCTCTACTGCTCTCCTGAGTCTAATTTATTCATTTGTTCAATAAATTAGCAACTTGTTGTCAGTCACAATGCCAGGTACAAGGGATAGACTAGTATCTGAGATGATCATGCATATAAGGCATAACTTTGTCCTCATGTAGCTTATAGTCTAACAGAAATAGCACAGGCTACCATTTATTAAGCACCTACTCTGTGTCAGGCACTGTGCTAGATGTTTTATAAATGTTATCTCTAGAATTGGAGGGCAGGGAAGGAGAAGACTGAAGGACCAAAAAAAAAAAAAAAAAAAAACAGAAAAGATTTTAAGGAGAAAATCAACAATTAATAGAACCATCCAATATAAGAAAATATCCCCAGGTACTTCTTTAGCCAAGAAATCCCATCAAAGCTATCTTCCACCAAGAGAAATGTATCTTTTATTAATGCTTTGCAGACCAGTTCATTTACAGTTGCTCACCCCCAAATTCACATCTTGCCCAACTGCCGAAGGTGTATCATGAACACTCTGCTTGACGTTGGTATTTATTACCTGCAAAGTTGTACTCTGGTCTGAGAAGGGAGAGCTGAAGAAAGTAGTAACAATACTCATGACGATTTCGGTGACGTACTTCTCCAAAATGGAGTCTGCATGTTTCCTGTCACTAGTGTTGTTACAGGCCTGGAAGATAAGTGGGTCTATGTTAAGCATGACACCAAAACCTACACCAAACATTAAGAAATCTGCGACTCCCTCCTGTGGGTTACTTTTAACAAATGAAAGGTAAAGGCCTGCTGGCCAATATTTCTCCCCTTAAGGAATCACAATAATAAAATATAAATCATGAAAAAAAGGAAAGCAGATCAGCTCAGACAACATGAAGCAAAATCACAAACATTAAAATGGGTATGAGACCAACAAGGCCATCACTTGCAACTTCCTATGTGTGTCTGTAAAATCCAAAACCCCGAAGGGCAGTAAGAAGCACAGTCACTACAGGTGTCTTAAATTTCCCCTAAAAGAAAACTGCTCTCCTGAGTAATCCATTCCTCTGGTCTAGACCGTGGTTTCCTTATCCAAATAATCAAGACAGTCATATATGTTACTGAGGTCCTATGGACCTGACCGTCTCCTTTTTTTTTGAGACAGAGTCTCACTCTGTCACCCAGGATGGAGTACAGTGGCATGATCTTGGCTCACTGCAGCCTTCATTTCCCAGGTTCAAGCGATTCTCGTGCCTCAGCCTTCCAAGTAGCTGGGATTACAGGTGCCTGCCACCATGCCCGGCTAATTTTTGTATTTTTTTTAGTAGACATAGGGTTTCGCCATGTTGGCCAGGCTAGTCTCGAACTCCTGGGCTCAAGGGATCTGCCCACCTAGGTCTCCCAAAGTACTGGGATTACAGGTGTGAGCCACCACGCCTGGCCTGACCATGCTCCAATCCTACAACAATCTTCCATTCAATTAAAATCTTACCAATACACAACATTGTTCAAAATAGCAAGCCATATTTCAGAATAACTGACTATACATGTTTTGGGGTGAGGAGACACCTTCAGTTTCACCCGTACTCTACTTAAGTCTGCTGCCTAGAATAAGATTTGCCATGGAGAGGGTTAGCACATTTTTTAAAAAATCAAGTTTTATAATTTAAGATATAAAATTGCTTATACTGAAAAGAATGAAGGACATAAAAATCAAGTGTTCTTAAGAGACTCTCATGTTCTGACCTTAAAACTAGACAGTCTGAGAACATATTCAAAGAATGAAATTAATAGCTGATTTTACAGCATTTCTAAGTAATTTAATGCAAGGATCGGCAAAATAAGGGCCAGTCATTATCTTTATAAAGTATTATTGGAACACAGCCAAACCTGCTTGCCATGACTACTTTCATGCTAGAAGGGCAGAACTGAGTAGTCATGAAAGAGGTGAATGGCCCACAAAGCTTAATATATTTACTATCTGGTCCTTTACAGAAAATTTCAGAGCACTGATTTAAAGAAATAAATCAGGCCTGCCATTCCAAGCCAAAATCCCTAGGCTAATGGGATTAAAAAACTAGGAAGAGTTTGAGATTTTTAAAAAAATACATCTGTGAAACCAACACCTGACCAAATATTACTAAACAGGGTTCTCATTCAGAAGGAAAATAAGTTCTTACAGGCTCCTTGTCTCATACTAGCAATCATACAGTCAAGCAGAAAATACCACACTGTAGGATTCTATAATGCACCTTAACATCACAATGTTTCTGAAATTGGGATGTATCTGACAATTATCTTCTAAACAATCTTTTAATCTACCCCGCTCCCCCAAATCCACCATCACAAAACTCATATTAAATCTGTGGTATGCTTTGCTATGTGGCAGTCTTGTGGCTTTCGCATGAATATTAAGCTCAATGCAAAACCAAATCAAGTATCTTTAAGGCCACTCTTGAGGCTGAGCCAGGAAAGCAATAAATGGAAGGTGAAGAGTTTTGCAGAATCCTCAAGACCAGACTGCAGGAGACAAATGCTCAAGCTCAGGGAAGTGCCCTTCAAGCACAGACATATTACCAAGGAAAATAAATCCTTAGAAATTGAATTTTAATATGCCCAGGTTATCATTCATCAACCAATCCACAGGGGTGACATGAAAACCAGAAATAACCTCTCTTCCGTGAAGCTTGATAAATAACATTCATTCGTGGCTAAGAGCAAAAGATAGGCAGAATGGCCAGGTGTCGTGGCTCACACTTGTAATCCCAGCACTTTGGGAGGCTGAGGTGGGCAGATCATTTGAGGTCAGGAGTTCGAGACCAGCCTGGCCAACATGGTGAAACCCTGTTTCTACTAAAAACACAAACATTAGCCAGGCATGGTGGCAGGTGCTTGTAATCCCAGCTACTCAGGAGGCTGAGGCAGGAGAATTGCTTGAGCCCAGGAGGCAGAGGTTGCAGTGAACTGAGATTGTGCCACTGCACTCCAGCCTAGGTGACAGAGCAAGACTCCATCTCAAAGGGGGAAAAAAAAAGGAAGAAATGAGACATGAGAAAAGAGTCACAAGTGCCTCTGCATGCCACAAATTAGAGTAGAAATGATGCAGCTGTTTTCTTCATGTGTGCACGAAGATGCTACACACACACACACACACACACACACATACACACACACACACACCTCTCACTCTCCAACTCTGCCTCCTTAGTTCCAAAAGGCTTACCCTGCAGATGTCTACAAGGAAATTCTCAAACAATTTCCACATGTGATTGCTGGTGTAAATCTCCTTCATTTCCACCTCTGTGTCCACATAGCAGTGATTCAGGAAGTTAATGTATGCAATTTTAACCTGCAAGATAGAAAGAAGCTTTTCTGAAAAACCATCTTGGTTTACATGGAACTGATTAGCTGCTTCAACTTCACAGCAAGAAGGACAGATCAAAATGGTCATCCCATTCCCCACTGCCAAGTTTTACTTCTATGATTTTCTGACATTTGAAATTCACAATTATAAAATCCAAAACCATAAAGCTTTTGGAAGAGAATATGTTCATGACCTCAAGGGAAAGAATGAGGTAAAACCTCTGACCATAGAAGAGGGACAAGTTTGATTACTTGAAATTAAGAATTTCTGTTCATAAAAAGGCACCACTGGAGAGTTAAATGGGCACGAGTTGGGAGAAGATACCTGAAAGGCATGTTCCAATGAAGAATGCCCCTACATCTGTGCTTATAAGACAGACATCCCCAGAGAAAAGGGAGGTAAAAAACTGGATCAGATATTTCTTAAAGGAATATCAAACATCAAACACACACACACACACACACACACACAGCAAGGGGCGCAACTTCAATTAGGAATCAAGGACACAGACATTAAAATCACTATGGTTAATGAAAACATGTGTCTATACAAAATTCTGTACATAAGTATGCATAGCAGCATGATTCACAATAGTCAAAAAGTGGAAACAATCCAAATCCCCATCAACTGACTGATGAACACACAAAATGTGGTGTATGTACAGAATAGAAAATTACTCTGCAACATAAAGGAACGAAGTGCTGATACATGCTACGACTTGCATGAGCCTTGAGAAAAATCATGTAGGTGAAAAAATCCAGTCGTAAAAGACCACATGCTGCATGATTCCATGAAATGTCTCAAATAGGCAAATCCATATATTCAGAAAGATGAGCAGTTGCCTAGGATTGGGGGGTTGGCAGGAAATGGGAAGTAACTGCTAATGGGCATGGGGTTTCTTTTTGGGATGATGAAAATATTCTGTAACTATATTGTGATGGTGATTGCACAACTCTGTGAATATATTAAAAACCACTCAATTATACACTTTAAACAAGTGAATCATATCTGCAAATATCTCCATGAAGCTTCTAAAAATTAAGCTAGTATGCAATACTATTATACAACCATCAAATTGAAAAAAAAATAATAAAGGATCTGATGATAGCAAATGTTAGCAGGGTTGGGAGGAGGAATGTTAACTGGAGCAACTATGCTGAAAACAACTGGACTGTGTCACATCAAATTGAAGAAATGCACCACCTATGATCCAGCACTTCCACTTCTGACTATCCACACACCCTGGACAGAAGTGTACATGTGTGGGCCAGGATGTATGCATGATCCTAACAGCCAAAAGCTGGAAACAACTACAACGAGCATCAGTAGAAGAATGGAAAATCCTATCATGGTGCCATGATAGAAAGGAATGCTTCAAAGCAAAGGAAATGGACACAGCTACATGTCAGGGTGGATCAGCCTTAACAACACAGAGCTGAACTTAAGAAGACATGGAATGATACACAGAAGAAGTCCAAAACCTCACAAAACTAAACTATATTGTTGAGGGATGTATACAGAAAAGCAACTGCAGGATTACATAAAAGTCAGCTTGTGGTTATCCTCAGGAGACAGCCCTTGGGGGAGGTGAGGACAGGAAAGGGGAATGGGGGAGGTTTTTGCATATTTCTTGACCTGGGTGGCAATTACAAAGCTGTTCTCTTTATAATTGTTCTATTGTTCCTTTAGTATACAATTGAGATTTATGTACTTTTTTTGCATTTCTGTTGTATTTCAAATAAAAAAGGGTAAAAAACAAACTAATGCTTGTTATAACACTATGCTTCTCTCATCCCTAATGCTAGTTATAACTCTACCTTCTTTATCCATAACAAGAGAAATGTAAATTAAAACTATGTTGAAATGACCATTTTCACCTGCCAGATATATGAGAATCCAAAAGTTTGGTAATATACTGTGGCCAAGACTGTGAAAAAAATGCAATCTCATTGCTTTCTTATTACAGCGATTATTCATTACTATCTCATTATATCATAAATTAGTTAAACACAAAGGACCATGACAGTACATCCATACAATGGAATTTTATGCAACTGTAAAAACAATCTGGCATCTCTTTATGAACTGGTATGAAGAGAAGTTACAGTGTTAAGGTACAGAATTGTGTACCTAAAGTATCATCTTTTGCATTTAAAAAAACGGGGGGGGGAGTAAAGTATATATAATGTATGTGTTTATGTGCAAAATTCTAGAAAAATACACAAGAACATAATAAATTATTTTCTGTAGGGTGGGTGGGAAAACAGATTATAAGACTTTTCATGGTTTACCCCTAAATTTACAGTCTTTGATTGTTGAACTTTTCAAAGAGTATGGTCAGGTACTGAATAATGACATTTTGGTCAATGATGGGTCTCATACACAACAGAGACCCCTAAGATTATAACACCCAATTTTTACTGGAACTTTTCAATGTTTAGATACACAAATACAATTGTGTTATAACTGTCTTCAGTACTGAGGCAGCCACATGTTGTGCATGTTTGTAGCCTGGGAGCAAGAGGCCAGACCATAGAGCCGAGGTGTGTAGCAGGCTGTGCCATCTAGGTTTGCGTAAGTGCGCTGTACGATGTTTGCACAATGAGGAAATCAACTAAGAATGCATTTCTCAAAACATATCCCCACCACTAACCGACACACAACTGTTATTAGCTTTTCAAAAAAACCTAAAAACAATATATATGTGTCATATATATTTAATGTAATATAAATGTGTACTACAAACTATTACACATTGTAAAACATGTAATATATACTTTACAATATACTTTATATATCATAAAATATATACTTTATAAATCACAAAATATATACTTTACAATCCATTTCATTATTAATCAATATAATATATGAGTAGGAAAAAAGGAAGCCTGGAAGGATTAACTTCAAAACTTAGGGATTCATTATTATTATGTTTTAATTGATTGTCTGTAGTTTCTAAATTTTTGATAATGGCCATTATTTCTGTAAGGAGGGGTCTTTGTTTTAAAGAATTAACTTACTAAGTCTTACAATCATATGATCTAGATCTCAACCTACTTTTCGTCACATTTTTGAGAAGTTCATTCAGGTCACATCCCCTTTGCTCCACAGGCCAAATTAGTTCCACAGAGCTGAAGCTTTTTTCCTCACTCTTCTTAAAGATAGGGAAGGAATGACTAACTTCTCCCATGTTCCTTTCATGCAAAATCAATGCTTGAGAACACGTTTTAGGGAACTGAAATCCCACTACAAAATGAGCTGCAGCTTTCAGAACCGTCAGGGCTCCCCCAGGCCAGCCACCACTATGTCTCCCAGTGAGCCACGACAGAAGGCACCACACAGGGACGAGAAGGGCACAGCCAGGCTGGGCTCGCTCACCTCAGGGATGCAGTCCTCATGGGTCACCACGCGAACGATGTCATCCAGAGGGAGCAGGGAGTTGCACTTGATCTCTGTGTAGACGTTCTTACCCTCCGTGCACACAGCCAGAAGCTCGACCAAGTGGATGTGGTACATGAGAGGGCTGTTCTCATCCATCCGATCCCGCTCTGACCGCATCATCTGGATCAGAGTCTGGAAAGAGGCTCTGTCGTTGTAGAACACGAGGACATCCTCTCCTGAATTGACCAGCTACATAAAGAACAGGGTGGGTTTAGATTACAAGCTTGCAGGGGTGGGGCAGCGTGAAAAAAATCTATTCACAGAGAAAGAGAGAGGTTCTGTTAGCATTTATCTTCCCAAATCAGTCTTACCTATTTTGACTTCATTCATTTATATAACTGAACAACTAGAAATCTTCAGCATCATAATTTTAGTCCACAGATACAGAAATACCACACTGGCCCTAAAAAGCTATTAGGGGGAGAGAAAGTCTGCATACTAGCATTAATGTATCAAGTGGAAAAGAGATTGCAAGCTTGCAATTGTATTTCCAAAACTACCAATTAGGCTATGATATTTCTTTTTAAATGTTTCCATCTTATTTTTTTATTTTTTTTTTCGAGATGGAGTTTCACTCTTGTTGCTCAGGCTGGAGTGCAATGGTGTGATCTCGGCTCACTGCAACCTCCGCCTCTCGGGTTGGTTCAAGCAATTCTCCTGCTTCAGCCTCCTGAGTAGCTGGGATTACAGGGATGCACCACCACATCTGGCTAATTTTGTATTTTTAATAGAGACAGGGTTTCTCCATGTTGGCTAGGCTGGTCTCGAACTCTCAACCTCAGGTGATTCACCCTCCTCAGCCTCCCAAAGTGCTGGGATTACAGGTGTGAGCCAGTGTGCCCTGCCTCCATCTTATTTTTATGCTTTACAATGTATCACCTTTACAATTCTTTCATCTGCCATCTTATCTCTTCAATCACAAATTATTTTTAATTAAGATATGCCTTCCTCTCCACACTTACTCTTCAAAAAGTTGAGGCATTCCTGTTTATAACTTGTCCCCTAAGATGTGGCTTCTTGCAAATATATTTAAGAATAAATCAATTTCATCAGCAGTACATGAAGTACAAAAAAACTGAGAGGGCTGGCACAGAAGTCAAAATAAACATGGTCAATACTTACTAATGACTAACTTTTATGAGCTCTAATTATTAGATGCCAGATACCAAGATAAACTCTTTAGATGAACTTCCTAACCTCACTGTATCTCAGTTTCTTCATCTGTGAAACCGGGACAAATACAATAGCTAACTCACAGTACTATGTATATTAAATAAATAATTATAGACAAATTGCTTAGGACTGTGCCTAGAGTATGGCAGCCTTCCAAAAAGTGTTAGGCATTAATGTCATCGTTATCTCATTTACTCCGTATATCAACTCTTTAAAGTGAAATCTGCTGTATCTTCATTTTATAGAAAAGTTCACTGAGGAGTTGAGAGGTCAAGTAATGTATCTCATGGCACCCTTCGGTGAAGGGGTTCAGGTGACATTTGTATCACAGGTTGAGCCGATTCTCTCTTTTTTTTTTTTCTAAGAGACAACGTCTCATTCTTTTGCCCGGGCTGGAGTATAGTGGGTGCCATCATAGCTCACTGCAACCTCAAACTCCTGGGCTCAAGGGATCTTCCTCTGCAACTGGGACTACAGGCAAATGCCACTACACTCAGTTAATTTTTTAAATTTTTTGTAGAAACAAGGGTCTTACTATGTTGCCCAGGCTGGTCTCGTACTCCTGGCCTCAAGTGATCCTCCTGCCTCAGCCTCCCAAAGAGCTGGGATTACAGGCATGAGCCACTATGCTGGCCCAAACTCTTAATCACACTACCCTCCCTGCCAATGGAACCATATACATAGACAAGATTGTAAATCAAAGTGAATCTGTAATAAACCAAGTAAGACTTTTCCTTGATTGCATAGACCAACTGCTCCTCAAGAAGCATCAGGCAAAATTTTTTCAATCTAATTAATTACGTGAAAAATTTTTAAAAATTCATAATCCACAAGAATGGAAGTTGTTCTGGCTCATTGGGTCCTGACTACATTTTATCTCCATTCCCTATAATTCAGTTCCTTATTCCTCTTTCTGTCCCGTCAGAAAAATCCAAGCCATCCTTCCTTAGAGCAAACTGGTTGCTATGAAATATCAGATCAGAATCTTGCCATATCTACAACTTAAGCTCACACAAGAGATGACACACACATATGCACACACAATTACTTTCTGTCCTTCTGTATGGCTCCTGAAGAGGGTGCAAGTTCACACAGATAAGATTAAATAATTTTAAAATTTCTACAGAACACCAGATGGAAGTATATAGAATATATAACAATCACCTCAGCCATAACCATGTCTTGGCATTTTTTAATAAATTTCCCTTCTGCCTTGACAATTGTCTGTAAGAACTTTATATACTGGACGTTCCGACCGTGAGTCTCTATGCAGTGAACGAAGTGCTGAACGACTCTCTCGTTGATCTCACTGCAAAGCTGGAAATTGTTCATGAAGATGTGCTGCATGGTTACTGCCTCCAGGATCTGACACAAGAGTGAGGAAAAGAGCACAGGGACAGGTCAAAAAGCTGATAGAACAGATTAAAAAGTGAGAAAAAGAAGAGTTCACTGAAAACACACACAAGGGAAGCATTTAAACCCATGAAGATAGATTTCTCTCATTCTTGCTTCTGCACTACCTTTTTAGTAAGCTTTTTTCATTGACATATAAATAAACATACAGAAAAATAAACAACTCATTAGCATTCAGCTGAACAGATTACAAAAGGACCTTGAGCACCCAGATCAAGAAACAAAACAGGTCTCCTTTATGCCTTATCTCACAATTTAACTACTATTTTGACTTGTATAACTAGATTAGTTTTGCCTGTTCTTAAACCTCTTGCACTCTTTTTCACTGATATATAAGTTCCATTGCATGAATATAGGACAATATCTTTATTCTATGGTTGAAGGACATTTGGAGTAGGATCCAGTTTTAATAGATAGAAACATTACTAGTATTACAAATACTAGAGTTGCTGGGAACATTCCTACTGATGCTTTCTGGTGTACTTAAACCCATACTTCTGTTGGGTCCAAGAATAGAATTGATGGGTCACAAAGTATGAGTATGTTTGGCTTTAGAAGATACTGACAGCTTTCAAAAGATGTTAACAACTTGCATTCTACATTCCAGCTGTTCCTATCCTTGTCAACACTTAGTATTGTCAGTCTGTTAAATTTTAGCCACAGCTTACTGTGGCTAAACATAACTTAATTTGCATTTCTCTAATGTCTAATCATGTTGAACACTTTGTCACATTTATTGGCCATTTGGATATCCTCTCCAACAGGGCGTCTGTTCAAGTTTTTTGCCTTTACATTCTTATTTATTTATTTATTTGAGATAGAGTCTTTCTCTGTCACCCAGGCTGGAGTGTAGCGGTGCAATCTCGGCTCACTGCAACCTCCACCTCCTAAGTTCAAGCTATTTTCCTGCCTCAGCCTCCAAGTAGCTGGAATTACAGGTGCTCACCATCATACCCAGCTAATTTTTGTATTTTTAATAGAGACAAGGTTTCACCATGTTGGCCAGGCTGGTCTCAAACTCCTGACCTCAAGTGATCTGCCTGCCTTGGACTCCCAAAGTGCTAGGATTATAGGCATGAGCCACCACACCTGGCCTATTTTTAAAAGGTCAACTTTTCCTTAGTGACTTTTTTGAGTGTGTTATGTACATTCTGGATACGAATTCTTTGTTGAGAACGTGCATTGCAAATGTCTCTTACTCTCTGCCTTGCCTTTGGATGCTCTTAATGGTGTCAGTGCACAAACAGAAGTTCATAAAAGAAGTCCAATTTATGAATTTTCAAAAATAATTAGTGTTCTTTGCATACCTTGTAAGAAAATTTTGCTTACCATACAGCCATGCATATTACCTTCTAGAAGGTTTATTTTTCACTTTTTACCCATAGTTATTGAGTTTTACGTTTGGGGTGAGGTGGAGGATTTAATCCATTTATCTTTTGACTTTTCTTTCTTTTAACATGACATCAAGGGAACACAGGTTGACTATCGCTTATCCAAAATGCTTGGGAGCACAAGGATTTCACATTTTGGATTTGGGAATATTTGCATTATTGTCTCCTGGTTGAGCATCCCAAATCCAAACATCTAAAATCTGAAATGCTCCAATGAGTATTTCCTTTGAGCATCACACTGGCACTCAAAAGTTTGGAATTTTGGAGCATTTCAGATTTCAGATTTTCAGATCTGGGATGCTCAACCTATATTATCCTACAATTCTGCACTCCTTTTTCTGGAAAGTGTTAGCAGTACCACTGAGTGAGTGTGCGCATGCACAAAGATGTCCTTTGCGGTACTGTTTACAAAGCTAAAAATCAGACATTGCCTAACTGTCCATTAATATGAGAATGGTTTTTTAAAAGTTACAGCCATTCTATGGAATGTCATTTAGCCGTCAAAAGAATGAGAAAAATTTTTATCTCTCTGATTTGCAAAGGCAGCCATAATGTGGTAAGTGAGAAAAGCAGAACACAAGACAATGTGTAGAGTGCATCATTTTTCTTTACAAAACCCATAATACATTTAATATACTTTCAGAAATATATTTAACAAACTAAGATGTATTATAGATATGTTTGATATGGAGATACTATATATGTACATATAGCCACAGAAAACTCTATGCATGACCTCAGGAAGATGTGGCAGGAGAGAAATTCAGCACTTCTGTATTGCTGAAGTTTGATACAATGAAGAACTTGACTAGGAAAACAGAGATATGTGTCTTATCTTACTTTATCCATCTCACCTTCCTCCTTTTCTCCTCCCCAACTCCTGTCATTCCATCCCCAAAAGATGAGTATTTATGTCCTCCTGATAAGTGATGAAAATGTTCCCCTTTGGAATGAATGTTGCATTATAATAAGCCCCAGAAGCCACAATAGCCAAAGAACAAGCTGTTCCTCCTCCCTCTTCCCTGCCCTCCTCCCTCTACAGATTTGCAGACTGGCCTCAAGTCTTACCCCTGGGTTGAGAAACAGGTTTATGTGTTTATGTAGCAAAGCTTGATTCTGCTGGTTGCCTGCACAGAAATTCTGCAAAAATTCATGAGCCAGCCTCATTATCTCTTGCATCTTGGTATCTTCGGCCTGTGTGGGAGGAGAGAGATAAAAGCACTGATTGCTGGGCCAGAAGACCAGCTTCTCCTATACTCAACACCTCCTGCTAACGTGGGAGTCAGAAGGTGTTTACTGGGGGCCTGTTGTGGGTAAATATTGAGGGGCTGCACTGCTGACTCTGAAAAGAAGCCAGTAACTTGTCTATGCTCACTGATGAAAGTGAAGATCTTATTTGGGTGGGAGGGAGCACTGCAGAGTGAAGGCTAATAGAAGGCATCCACAAGTCCATTATCTAGCAAGGACTGAAACTTCTGAATCCCCTACTTCTAAAGACAGGGACTGGCTGGGCACAGTGGCTCATCCCTGCAATCCTACCCCTTTGGATGAATCACTAGAGGGCAGGAGTTTGAGAAGAGCCTGGCCAACATAGTGAGACCCCCATCTCTAATAAAAAATAAAAATAATAAAAATTTTAAAAATAAACAAAGGGACTGACAACAGAACAGGAGCTGACTTCCTCACTGATGCTGAGTAGTCATTTGCCCTCTTGGGTTCACCTTTTTAAGTTGTCCAACCTATTAGACATTAACTTTTGTCATCAGCTCACATGGCAAACTGGAAATCTCCTTAGACTATACATTAGAGCAACTGTGCCTGCCATAACTCCTTTATCATCTCAAGTACAATTTTTAACCTCAGACTTACTTTTCCCATCTGCAAAATGGTGATAATACCCTCCCTGGCATTTCACATGGTTGGATTATCTGATTCATACATTAATAGCATAAACTCAGTATTTGTAGAGTTAAATATTCCATAATAAGCCAATTCTATAAAACCCATGACCATTGTGTCCAATTCTAAACAAGCAAACATTTAAGAAAGTAAAAATAGAACAAGAATTTCTAAAATGGAAATCATCCTTCATATTTTACAGCCCACAATAGTCTTCCTAAATCTTCACAGCTATCACCTCATTTCAGAGGCAAGAGAGGATAGCAGGTAGGAATGCAGGTCCCCAAACCGGACTACGTTCCTCTTATCCCAGATCTCCAACTTCCTGGCTGTGTGACCTGGAGCACATTTCTTAGCCTCTCAGTGTCGCTGTTTACTCATCCATGAAAAGGAGATAACAAAAGTGCACACTTCATATGATTGCTATGAAGATTAAATGAGAAAAGTCACATGAAGTGCTTAGACAGTGATTACTCTGTAAATGTTAGCTATTGGTTCCGGGCTAGACTGAGGTCACCAAACTTTTTCTTAAAGGGCAAGGCAGCACATACTTTGGGCTTTGTGGGTATAGAGGGAATATCAAGGATGTTATATACGTACTTATGCGACTATTTTAAAATGTAATAACCATTCTTAGCTGTTATGCTGTTCAAAATGGGTGGTGGATTAGATTTGGCCCATGCCTGTAGTTTGCTAACCCCTGGTCTAGAAAAATAATTCTGTGGTAAAACAGCTGTGGGAGGAAGGTGAGCTCCCAGCTTTGACAATCAAACCAAAACAGAGGAGAATTTAAAAGGACATTAATAGCAAGTCCCAGGACAACATAATATGGATTACATTTGTCCCTTATTAACAGCAGGAGTGGTGAACCTTCTAGCTCTAGAAATCAGAGGGCTTGGGACAGACAGCCACTGCTGGTTGACAGCAGTAACCTTAAATAGTTTCACATGCCTCCAGTTCTTCTGTATAAAAGGAATCTGCTGTGCACAAGCTAAGTGAAGAACGTTTGTGGTGTGAAGTGGATTTTTCCAAGGCAAGCAAGCCCCAAAGACATCAAGTCACAAGAGGTTACCTGTGGAGGATCCCCCCACCATTCTTTGGAAGTCCGTGCCCATCCAAAAGTAAATAAAAGCGTGCACGTGCACACACACATGATATTCTGCCTTTGAGTCACCAATTCCAACCACATCTGGTTACCTGTTGATTAATCCTGCTCTATGAAGGCATGACTCTCATTAGGGAAACTGATGATATTATGAGACAACACTATGATTAGTAAATGATCTCCTCGCATTCCTTACACACGAGGAGGTAGGTCAGCTTGTTGGTTCTAGTCTAAATGATAGGCAAAGTTTGGATGATACGCACATCTGTATCAACTGCAAGTTAGCTACATATTATACCTATGACAGGGATTACGCTTGGACTGTATTTGTAGCTATTGAAAGGCCTGACCTGCCCAATTCATATGGTCCCCATGACTAAGGAGGAGGTTCCTTTTGCAAGAAATTTCCTAGAGTGAAAAGCAACAGGCACAGGGAAGGCAGCAGGCTCCAGCTCCACAGTGAAGTGGAGTCAGCTTCACTGCACATAGCTGTGCCATCCATGCAAGTTACTGAACCTGTCCAGCTGCAGCTCTCTCATCTAAAATGGGGCTGAAGATAGCACCACCCACCTCATCCATGTGTCTTGAGGATGGCATGAGCTAATAATATGTATAAAGGCCTCCACATAGCACCTGGCACCCTGCAAGCACCTAGAAATGAGCCTTCATCAGGTGACTCTTCTCTAGCAAATCAGTCTCTCTAGCAGTTAATAGTCAACTCAAGAGACCTGAGTCTGAGCCCTTTACCTTTAAACGCCCCCCCAAGCCTCAGTCTCCTCATCTGTCAAATGGGCACCACACAAATACCCCAGTGGGTCTTGTAGGCTTCAACGAATGACTTCATAAGCGTCTTGTCAGCCTACATTCACTCAAAGCACTGTCAGCCTGCTCCTGCCTCTGTAAATCAAATATGTATCAATGACAAATACTTATGTGAAAAATTAGAGGCAAAGTACAACTTCCAACAACAGAAAAGACCTACATCAAAGCATCACCTGATAAATCCAAATACTTAAGCAGATGTCAGCATCTTAGTGAGGACCTCAAAAGTGGGCACATCCCATGTTCCCACATGCACTTAATAGCTGGTGTTACTTAAATTGCTTGAGTCACATTGCAAATGAAACTGAAACACACCAACCCGTGGGTAGACAGAGGTCTAAGCTCTGACACGGACTAAGATGTCTCTATCCGATGTGGCTTGGGAGTATGGAGAATAAATGGACTCTCTCTCCTTACAGAATCTTAAAACCAGGGATGAGGATTATTCACGGGTGACTGTACTTTATTTTTCAGATGCTCTGTTTCATATCAATACCAGAAATTGCTTTGTAGTCACAATAGTCACACTGGATGCATTTCTTCACCAACAATATCCAGATGTGAAGGGTTTGGGGAAACCCAGGGATCCGCCCCATCCTGGGAGCAGCTGCTGAGCGTGAGGCCCCACTCACCTTCTCGTAGGGAATCTGCAGCAGCTCCAGCACCACGGCGTGCGCGCCCATGTTCCGGAGCAGACGCTGCTGCTGCTTCCTGCTCTTTCTCACCGAGGCACTCTCCTGAACACAGAGTTTGCTGAGCCGAATCAAAATCTAGTAGAAAGAAAGAAATCAGTCTCAGAAAACTAGGAACTACAGCTGGAAAAAAGATTGCAGGGGGTGGTGGTGGGCAGGGAGGCAAAGGGGATTGTAATGCATTAAAAACTACAACGAAATTCCTTCAGTATGTGGCATTTCTGTTGATTCCATCAAGCCAAATCCCTAAGACTAAGGGCACGTCTTTCAGAATAAGCAGGGGATAATGGCTTCAACAACCAGTGGGACAGTTTCAGAGACATCGCTTAAAATGGAATGACCTGGCATCATTGCTGAGACCCTGCGAAGAGTTCGTTCGGGGGTAAAACACACAAAGCTCCCAGCCTCCCAGTTTGAACCAGCTTACGCAAAGGTTTCTAAAGAACTACAGCTCTCAGTAGGGACGCTGTGTGCCAGGCACTTAGATGACCCCTGACAGTTTTCTCAATTAGTCCTTCCTTCAATTGTAAAGCTTCAGAAATACGTGGTGCCTATAAAAGGTAGCACCTATAAACAGTGAGGAAGCTGAGGACACAGATAAGAAGAAGAACAGCTGGGTGTGCAGCCCAGATCTGATGCCGAAACCCATGAGCTTAACCTCTGAGCTTCTGTTAAACCACACGAAGAAAAAAGCTCAAATGTGTGTACCTTCAACTTGACTATCACAAAGTAAAGCTCCTTAGAGAATTCATAAAGAAGGGAAAAACGGTGGTGGGGGAGGAGCTTACCTCTTTGACCACTCTGTAGTTGTAGCTGCTGGTGCTTTCATGCTTTTGTGACTTGTTATTTCCCTCCTAGGAACCAAAGTGAACACAAATGTGATCTCTACAACTCATGGGCTACTGTCAGTTTGTTACAGCTAGCATCAACCTTTATGAAAGAAAGGGAGTTCTGCACTGTTTTCCAATAGTCATGCTGGGTTTATGCCCCACTCATCTACCTACTTGCTATGGGTTTCCTTGGGAGGGGATAGTGGGCTGGGCCACGGCTAGTGAACAGGTCGATTCCCAAGTGGGTCTGTAAGGGAAACCTGGTGCTAATTCACTCAATGTCGAAGTCTCTTCTACACAGTCTGAGGCTGCACGGGAGACATAGCTAAACTCTGATTCGTAGCTTCTTTCCTAGGCCAACAGCTGTGATCTTAGCGACTTAACAAGCAGATCTCTTGAAAACAAATCCCACTCTATCACATTTATACCTAAAACCAGAGGACGATGCTCACTAGTTTCGACAAGCCCATCCATCTACTTTGGCAGCCTAACCTGTGTTTCACTCACCTCCGTTTTCTTATGTTCATTTTCGCCAGATGCACCATCCATGGTTTCATCAGGGCCCTGCCCTTTGTACACCCAAAGCTCTGACTTTTCCACGATGGACCTCAGTTGATCCAAGTCTTGTTTGATCTGTTTGTAGTTGTCCACATCTTGGCTGGTAACCAGCAGTTGAACCTTAATGAACGCAATATCCATTAGGTGCACACAACAGCTTCTTGGACAGACAACACACGTGGGTGACCTGAGCTACCTGTTTGAAGGCCTGGAGCACCTCCTGCCTCTGGCTGAAGTGTCGGAAGAGGAGCTGCAGGGCCCCGGACACCAGGGGTGGGTAGTCATGCATCGTCAGGTGGAGCAAGACACGGAGAAAGGTTCTGCCGCCGTGATCGTCCAAGTCCAGTGGGGTGTTCTCCTCGCTAAAGGAGCACAAGGAGGGGGAAAGACCAAATGAATCACAAATGCCTCCTCTCACGTACCTTGGACCCAGATGCACCTAACCTAGTTAGATTTCTAGCACTATGATCTCCAGACAAGCAATTTCACTTTTCATTAGCTCCTCTAACAATACAGCCTTGCTTCATCTTCAACTATATTGTGAGGTGAGGAGACAAGTAAGATGTCATAATAAAAGATAAGTCAAATTTTAAGCCAAAGTCCCTCCCCTCCTAAAGTGACAAGACTAGCATCAGAACCAGATTCTCAACATCTACATAGGGTGTTCTGCTGGGCTTCATCTGTGGTCTGAGAACTGCAAGAGGATGTGTTTCTCTTATTAGTTTATGTATTTTTTTTTTAGAGATGAGGTCTTGCTATGTTGCCCAGGCGGAATTCAAACTCCTATGCTCAAACGATCCTCCTGCCTTAGCATGCTGAGCAGTTGGGGACTATAGGTATGCACCACCATGCTTGACTATATTAAATATTAATAAGCATATCCTAGATCAAATGGCAGACTACTCCATAACTGAGCACTGCCAGTCAATTATTGGGTCTGCACCTATATCGGGTTTAGAGTCAAATGAATGACAAATGGTGGAACCTTCATGGTTGCTGGCTAATAAGAAAAGCACAGAGAGGACTTTATAAATACTGTATTCATGCTGTGTATTCCAAAAAGGTGTGAAGGTTTCAGTGCTGTTTAATATGAGGAAAATGGCGGGAGAGCTGAGTGATCACACAGCACATGGAACCTGTATTAAGATAAACTCACAACACCTTGTTTAATTTTCAGAAAAACATCTTCCATCATAGTACATAATGTTGCTAAGTCAAATTTCACAGGTTTTATATTAAGCATGAAGGTAGACTATTAACACTGGTGGGCCCCAACAAAGTATTCAAACCCTTATGTAGTCCCCTCCCACACTGACACTGAGCTTGGCCACGGGATTTGCTTGAACAGTAAGATACTAGGAAATGCAATGCAAGCAGAGGCTCAGTTAGCACTTGCATACTGTTGGCTTGTCCTCTTAGAACATTTGCTCTTTGAGTCAGCCACCATGCTGTAAAGAAGCCCAAGTTATCCATATGGACAGAGAGAGAAAGAAGTCCTGGCCTTGCAGGCATCTCTGCTATAGTGTCAGAAATGTGAGTGCAACTTGGATGTGCCAGCCCCAGTTACCACCTCACTACAGTATGACAGACCCAACAGTGACCACCAGCAGAAGAACCATCCAGCTTAATCAAGCCACAGGGCTGTGAGAGGTATTAATAAAATGGTGGTTGTTTGAATCCTTAAGTTTTTTGGAGGAATATGTTATAAAGCAATAATCAAACCAAGTGTGCTAATTATAAGAACTACGTGCATAGGGTGTTTATACCAAAGTTTATACTTGTAGGTATAAGGGTTCCATGATTATAATAATGTCTTAAGTCAAAATTGACCAGTGTGGTATTTTTTAAAGGGGTTCATACATTAATATTAGAAATCATGAAAGAACAGATTTTGCTTTTTTTGTTGCATAGCCTGTAAGGAGCTCAGGGATAAAATTACAGCCCAGCAGCAGGACATGATCTTACTAACTTCACTCTGTTTTGAGCCCCTCTCTCTTTCTATTCTTTCTTTTGATTGCATTTCCTCACTCTGTAAAAATAAACTTGTAATGTAGGTATTCTGGGAAATCTCCTTAAATCCTTTCTGTCCTAGGTGGGACAAACACACACACACACACACACACACACACACACACTCTCTCTCTCTCTCTCTCTCTCTCTATCTCTCTCTTTCCCTCCTCCCAATCAAGCCAACTGAGATAACTCTGACTTGAGTACTAACAGTTCGAAAGATAGCACCAAAACAACCTAAGTCCAGAGACTAAACATTTACTAACATAATAAAGGGAAGGCCTCTGAGAGCTCTGGAAGAGCAGACTTCCCAACTGTAGAACCACCTACAAATCAGCAACTGAAAATATACTTTCCTTCCTCCAAAGATGCCTTCTGCTTGTTCTTCAATGTGTTCAAAGTCAAGAGCACCTGAAAAGTTAGAACATATCACTTCAGACGCAGGAAGGCCTGCAAACATGCTGCCGGTGAACTCATACCTAAGTCTTGCAGGGTAAATCTGTTGCGTTAACCCCAAATCTTCCAGGACATTATATTGCAAAGCTATGCAGAGTGACTAACCCAGATGACGTTACCCCCATATTCCACATTCCTGCCCCTTCCTCCCTCACTGCATGGTCCCCTGGTAAAGGAGAGTGATGATCTCACTCATGGAAGCTTGGGTTTGGTAGATGGGATTATTTCTACTACTACCCTCTCCCTTCACCACTAGTTCCTGGGCAGGGAACAGCTTCCAACATGAGTAAAAGCCGCTAGTGGACAAGAGGTCTCCTGGAGAGGTTTTTGTTATTGTTTTTATTTTGGTATTTTTTTTGGGGGGGTGGGTAACCACAACGCTGGAAACCTCAACTGTCGCATGATTAAGACACTCCAAGATGGAAGGAAACAAGATCCAACTCAGAAGGAATCTGGGCTCTGTCAATTATTCCCCTGCTCAAAAAGAGTAAGTGCCAGGAGGATGCCCTGGCACAATAATCAAAACCATTTTTACCCTTTTTCTACAAGATACTGTTTGCTCTCCCCTATTTTCCTTAGAGCCAGGTCCCATTCTATGGCTGAAATTCCATTCTGAATCACTAACCTGGTACATTACTTGGCCCTTCTTGGCTGCTGTTTCCGGAGGATGTTTCTGAAGTCTGGGAATTGCTTTCATCAAACTCTCGCTTAAATATACACAGGAGGCAGGAGATCCTATAATCCAATCTCACATTCAAAATAAACTAAAGATTCAAGTGGAAATGGAAACAGATTGGTTACATTAACATACCACCTTGATTCTGCCAAGCCACCACACACTGGCAGGGCCTGGTATCAGCTCCATCAATTACCTTAAGCACTAAGCGAGCCAAATATTTGGCTTAGATTTCAACACTCATTTTAACAACAGCAGACTTCCATGGGGCATATGACGTCTGCCCATAGCACCTTAGCCTCTAGTGTAAACTTCAGCATCCTGGCAATTAATTTAACAATTAGAACACTAAATCACTCACTCCTGGCTCCATAAATGGAGTGTGTAATAAACAAGACTCTATTTCAGTAAGTACTGAATGCCAACTCCGGGCCTAACACTGAGAAGAGTAAAGTTGCCTGCTTTGGATTTAATACAATTAACAAAAAAAAATTTGTTTTTACTATGGAAAATTAGCTTGGTTCCTATTTCCTATTTCTGGTTGTTTCCCCTGGTTTGGGTACAAACCCTTGGACACCCTCTTCTTTTGCCTCTTGTATTCCCTTACCCTCTATTCCAACACAGGGTCACTTTTCCCAGGATTACTGCTAGAACTAAAAAGAAAGATCGAGCAGCTGACATCATGTAGGGATCTCACTCACATTCTTCCTTCCATTCTCCCCTTGTCTCTGCTTAGCCCTCCCAGCAACTTTTCCCAGTCCAAGGACCATCACCTCTTCCAGAGGGAGAGAGATCTCTTGCCTGCCTCCATGCTCTCGGTGAATGTGTCCTACTACTGTCTGTTGGACATCCTATTTGCTATCTTCCCAGGGCCTCAAACTCAGTGTTGTACAAAAGTAACTATGATGGTTAATTTTAGATGCCAACTTGACCGGGTCCTAGATAGCTGGTACAACCTTATTTCTGCGTACATCTATGAGGGGGTTTCCAGAACACGTTGACATTTCAATCAGTGAACTGAGTAAAGAAGATCTGCTCTCACCCAGTGTGAGTGGACACCACTCCATCCACGGAGGGCCTGGATAGAGCAAAAAGGTGGAGGAAGACCGAATCCACCTGTTTTGGAGCTGGGACACTCATCTTCTCCTGCCTTTCAGAGCTCCAGGTTCTCGGGCCTTTGGCCTCAGACTGAGACTTATACCTTCAGCTCCCCTGGTTCTCAGCCTTGGGACTCAGGTTGAATCACACCACTGGCTTTCCTGGGACACAGCTTGCTGTGGCAGACAGGGGGTACTTCTCGGCCTCCGAAGAGGAGGAGCCAGCTCATAAACGACATGGAGGGATGAGCTAAGAATTTCCTCCCATTTTCTTCCCAGAAAGCCTTGGGCTCCATCAGAACAGAGGGACTGGATCTGAACAGTGCCCCTGTGACACACCCTCCCTGCCCCAGCTCCAGCTGGTGGATACCTGGAGTATCTCAATGATCTTCAGCTTGGTGTCCATGACCATGATGTCCTCCTTCTCAGGCTCTGCCTGCTTCACATTGCCTTCAGGGGCAGCGGCCATGGGAGTCATAGGCAAAAAGCCTCCTCCCCGGAGCACCACCTGGGTCATCAGCTCTCCCACGCCATGAATAGACCTCATCACGTTACTGCCTAGGAAAGGCCAGGACAGACCACCGTCACCATGTCTCCAGAGAATGCTCGGAGGCATCTGTCAAGGGGCAGGGGCTCTTTGAGATAAATTATTTAACGTATCCCTATTCCAACATAATCTCAGGACCCCGGAAACCTGGAAAGCTAAATGCATATCAAAAATCTGGGCTTCTGAGAGCAATAGAAAGATTGTGGACTTCGAAATCCCCAGAGGGGCATTTATGTGTATTAACTCGCCCATCAAATTTCATTTTTTCAAATTTTCTTTAGAGACAGGATCTTGTTCTATGACCCAGGCAGGAGTGCAGTGACACAATGATGGGTCCCTGCAGCCTCAAACTTCTGGGCTCAAGCAATCTTCCTGCCTCAACATCTCAAGTAGCTAGGGCTACTGGCACACATCACCACACTCAGCTAATTTTGTTTGTTTGTTTGTTTGTTTGTTTCGGTAGAGATAGGTTCTCTCTATATTGTCCAGGCTGGTCTTGAACTCCTGGCCTCAAGCAATCCTCCTGCTTCAGCCTTCCAAAGTGCTAGTATTATAGGTATGAATCACCGTGCCCTGCCCAAATTTTATTGATCATCAACTATGTGCTTGTTATGAGCACAGAACTAGGTATATAAAGTTAACAAGGCACAGATCCTGATGCTGCTTGACCTTAGGTGCATCCTATAACCTCTGAGGCTCAGTCTCCTCATCTATAAAATGGAAATAAAGGAGCTCAACAAAAGAACTAAATGGTATAATGCAACATGACTTAGCACAAGACCTAGCAAATAGAGATAAGTCAATGTACTTTTTTCTGTTCTAGCTGCAGAAGACCGGTTAACAATAATTGATACATGATACCAATATATGCCTACTCTGACCCTAAAACAGAGGAAGAAATAAATATGCAAAGGCAGATTGTCCTACTCACAAAGTGGAAATAGCTACCAAGATACAAGCCTGGATTTTCTTACATCCTAAACAAATATTATTACCAAGGGCCTCACGAATGTCAAGGACAATGACAGGACATGTATTTGTTATATAAACATTCAAAGTGTTAGGTAACTTTCAAATTGTTCAACAAAATATACACATGACTCACATATAAATACAAAGGGAAGACAGCAAAATGTGAATAACTGTTGACTCAAAGTCATGGGTGCATGGGACTCCATCATACTGTTCTTCCAGCTTTTCTTTACACAGTATTTGAAAATGTTCACGATGAAAAGTTGGGAAGGAATGAGCAAAGAAAGGACGTGGCATCACACATAGGGTATGACATGAGCGTAACAGGAAAGGCTGGGAGGGCATCTCTCAGATGTATGGGCACCCTCAGATACTCACTCTTCAGCTTCTCCACATCATTGTTACCTTTATTCTCTTCTCCTTTCGCCATCTTGCTAATGGGGAAGATTGTCGTCACATGCACACAGTCCAATATGGCCAGAAGGATCTTAGTTAATCGTAGAAGGTCAGAGAAGTTGTAGAAACCAAAGTATATGAGATTCCTAGCTAAATTTACAACCTATTAAATAAAATAAAAGAAGAAGATGGTATTACATAAACTGCACCCCCTTCAATTCCATTTGATGTTGACCAGTTTAGGAATGATAGACTTGGACCTTCCTTATGGTAAGAGAAGGCATGTACTTTCCTTGCACTTTCTGATAAATTTTCATTTTGTTTCATAAGGAGGAAAAATAAGAAATGGAGAGCTACTGATCTGCTCTGATAACTAATTAAAAAAAAAAAGGCCTCATCATTTGCTCTGCACAGCTTCCCAAGGATAATATTAACACAAGGCAAGCAGAGTTATTCCCAACAAGGACACAGGTAATAACATTCTGTAATCCTCAGAAATATAGCTCTTAAAAGGCAAAAGTAGTCTCAGAAACACTGTTAACTCACAAGTAACAAGGATTTATGTTCTGCAAATGATTAATCTGTAGCAGATCGCAAACACAGTGTTTCTCCCTTGTCAGTTTTAATACAAAGTGATGTTCTATCATTTTATGTGGTTCAAGTCACCTTGTGTATTTCTTTCAAGAACATAACTACTATTAAGCCATGTGACTGGTATCCGTTTTATTTTATTCTGGAACAAAACCAAGCTGAATTCCTTTCCATCACAAAACCAGAGCATCATGACCAAAATCACTAATTACTCAAATATTTTCTATTTGCCCCATAGAAAAATGACCACTGAGAGGCAGATAATACACACAGATCATTTCATTCATGAGTTACCTCAAACGTAAGCTTATTTTTCTCCTTATCAGAGAAAGGGAACCTCTGACAAACCACATCTCTTAAATACTCCTCCACAAACTCCATGGTCTGAGCGAATCTCTCCTTAATTTCATCTTTGGAAGCTCCACTACTATCATAGCTGAAAAGAAACGAGAAAGAAAGGAAATAAAACTTCAAGTTATTCCCAGAGAGGTCTTCCTGGGTCACTCAGCTTCAAAAGTCAACATCCGCTAACCCTGGGTGTCCCTTGACCCTACTTTACTTTTTTCCTCCTTAGCACATATCACCAACTATATATTTGAGTCGTTTATCTTGCCTATTGTCTGTCTTCCACCAACTAGCATAGAGACTGCTTTCTAGTTTGTTCACTGATACATTTCTTGAGTGTGGCACATAGTACACACTTAAATATTTGCAGAATGAAAGAGGAGATAAATGATATAAAAAACATGATCATGCCATCTTTTACATTCTTGAGGAAAAAAATATTTGCCATCCATTTAATTTTATTTTAAGCTAAAAAAAACACTTCATCTTTCTTCTAAGATTTAATGAGACTATATGGGGCTATCTACTGCCGCACAGAACAATGTAAAGCGAGGTTTTCGGGGCCAGGCTCACTCATCAATGGCAATCTCCGAGGGAATCTCCGACCAGAGGCGGGCATATTTCACGGGGGTGACTTGTTCCTGGGGATCTCGGTCCACATGCATGTGAAGCATGAGGCGGCAGAAAGACGCCCTGAGGTCATAGGGCAGGTTCTCGTCAGACATGCAGCGGAGAATGAGATCGACATCCAGCTGGCCTGAGATTTCATTGATGGCCAGGTATTGGCGGTCCAGACACATCCTGGCAAAGAGGTTCAGTTGATATCTAGAGGAAAGAACAAGGGCACACAGCTCACGCTCCAGAAATCATTCAGGATGAATGCAGGGTTGCCTGGGCAGCCCTGACTTCATGGGAGTGACATTTGGCCAACTAAACTCATACATCAACACCCCTAAATTGCTCTTGTACACCAGGATTTTGGCTTTGGTACCAAGCAGATAAAAGAACTGTTCAAGCTGTGCAATAGAGTGTGGGTTGACAGCCAACAGGAACACGTGTCTATCCAGCTGTGTTGGAGCAATTCTGTGACGACCTTATTCCATTAGGTCTTTGTTTACTTTGCAAAATAAATGGGGAATGCTAAGGCCTAAGATGGTTGTCTATTTCTATCCCTTCAGCTGTGTTTCATACAGTAAAGACCATGTAGGAAATGTTAAAGATATCACACATATTAAGCCTACTTAGAAATTTTGTAACATTTTCAAGATCTTATATCATGTAAATCACTCTAATTCCTACACACGTAAAAAAACATTTCATGTACAAAAGTACGAGACTCCTCACTTTTCATCTTCATCCAGTTGCAAGTGAATGCTGTTAACTGGAACTTGACCAATTAAGGGACTCTTTCTCATTCACTTGGGAGAAGATTCATCAAACATTGAAAGAGTAAACATGCTTCAAATGTGAAATAACAAGAAAGCCATAGGCTTTCAAACTAACAAATATTGCCTTCTAACTTAAAAACCCTATGTATTTCTAATAATCATGATTTGAAGACATCCTCAGCCTCATTAGATGTCAGGGGAATGCAAGTATAGACATGACTCTATTTCACACTTATAAAATTACTAAAAATTAAAAAGCATCATGATATTCAAGGTTAACAAAGATATGAAGAAACAAAGGTTGTCATCTACAACTGGTGGGCATGTACACTGAAACATCCAATTTAGAATTGCTTAGTAAAGCTTAAAATATGAATATCCTCCAAGCCTACCTCCCAGTGTGGAATGGAAACTCATACATATGCTCAGAAAAATTTGAATGAAGATGTTTTCTGACATGAAAAACTGTGGCATATGACCAAACATCAAACAGCGATGAAAATGTGATAAATCAATAAAACAGAATATCATCCAGCAGTCCAAATTAAAGAAATACATCAACCTCTATTAACACAGATATGCTTCAGTACCCATACTGAATAAAAAAGGCAAGTTTTAGAATGATATTTGGAGTACAGTATCATTTATATAAAATTTTAAGTAGAGATAACATACTACATGATTTATAGATGTATACAAATGTAGCACACAGACAATGTTGATAGGATGCACACATCACACATGAATGAAAGAGAACAGAATACAAGAGGCAAGAAAAGCCATTTTATCTGCAAAGGTTTATTTATTTTATTAAAAACTAATAAAAGCCTTGCTTTATCTTCCCTTTCCCTTTCTTTTAGAAGTATTTATTGGTTCACTTCCCTTCTTTCTTCCCCTTCCCTTCCCTTTAGGTGGCACGGCTGGCAGGTCTCAGAGCTGGAGCCAAGCAGACACTGGGGACTGAGGAGGTGGCCGGCAGAGGTGAGACAGGTACACACAGGGGAACGGGCAGACAGGTAAACATACAGGGAATCACGGCAGCTAGAACGAGTCATGAAATGGAAAAGATAAAGGCTAGAATAAACCCCATGGTGTTGGAATGGAATTGGAAGTATTAGTGTAAGCACATGATTTTTATTATATATTTGTGCAGTTATAGAAATAGATATGTGGATGAGTATGTAGATATATGTGTATATACATACATACATACATCTTCTGGCTCTGTCTATAAACATTTGGTGAGATTGGCACTATCACCTTTATTTTGCAGATAAAGAAATTAGAGCATAAAATCAAACTTGGCCAATGTCAAAAAGCTGGTAAGTGAAGAGGTCAGGATTTCACCCCAAGCCTGCCTCTTACGTACCTACCACCATATCTACAGGCCATGCTGCTTAAGGATAAATTGTCACCAGAGACTGATGTGAGCACTCATCCTTCTTGGGACCCAGCCACATCCAGATGTCAACTGACTGAAATCTTACACTCTAAACTCCTAAAATACACATCTGGCTTTTTTCAAGACAATCTCACAAGATGACACCTTGCGATTCCTTGAAGTAATCAACAAAGCAGCAACAAATTCCTAAGTGCCACTGTTTTGGAGCAACCCAATCTGAGCCCCACACGTGTCCCACACACCTGTAGTAGCTGAGAACGTCTCGGTCTTCCTTCTGCCCTTCTTTAGCGTCCTGCGCCAACTCCCTCACACTCTTGCTACGAATCTCTTTGTTGCTGTCCCTCCAAAACAGCCACACCTCTTCCTCATCTTCTCCTGCCTCCAGAGCACTCTCTCCAGTGGAAGAAACGCCTTCAAACTCAAAACGAGAAAGAACCAACCTGGAAAACAAGAGGAGGAGGGAAAAGCTCTATTTTTTTTTTAATACTTTGATATCTAGCTTCACTTTCAGCATAAAGACACACGGAAAGCCACTTTTTGTTTTGTATTTCACCCAAGGGCAGAGCCGCAGAGAGCCTGACATTAACGTCTTCTTATACCGTAACCCAGTGGTTCTCAACTGTGGTGCTGCTGCCCCCAGTGGACATTAGGCAATGTCTCCGGACGGGTTTTTGGTTGTCACAACTGAAATGGAGAAGTGCTACTGGCATCTAAGTGGGTAGGGGCCAGGGGCGCTGCTAAACATTTTACAGAGCCTAGAACAGCCCCATAACAGAGGATTAGCCAGCCCGAAATGTGAAAATACCTAAACTGAAAAACCTTGCAGCAGCCCAAGCCCAAAACTGAGTTATACATGAGAATCAATGCAGTATCACTAGCTCAGGACATAATTTAGTATTTTTTTTTTAATGTTGCCCATATTACTGGCACTATACTTCTCAGGAAAACTGTTCCTTTGCCAAAAATGAATTACTACTGTTAACAAAAACTCTTCATACCAATAAACACATTCTGAACAGTAATAATTTAAAACTCCTCCCAACACTGACTTAATCTTAACACTGAATATTAATTACGTCATTTGAAATTTTAAATTGATGGTCACACAAAGAGTTTTAAACTCTTAAAATATAACTGTGTAAATTGCTCCCCAGTGAGTTTACATGACTTTTAAACTTATATGCAAAGTAAGTGACACCACTATGCAGAGGAGGCCATACCAAAATCAAATTCAGTAATTCTCCTAATCAAGACTTTTCCAATAGGAAGATCAAATGCCAGCCACGCTGACTTTAGATCAACTCAAAAAACGATAGGGCTAGGTTTTATTCCTCATGAGCACCAACTCGAATGAACCACACGTTTTCCACCTAAACCCCGGCTCCCCACTCACTTGGTCTCAATCAGGATGTCAGCATTGGTGGGATTCAGTACAGCTTTACATATTAGCTCCTGGGTCACTGGAATCGACTTGTTCATGGAGACACAGAGGTCGGAGAGGTAATCTAAGAATCTGAACGGAAACAGAAACAAAACATTTTCCATAGCTAGAGCAGAGGTTAGGCTCCTGGAGCCCAACTCTACCTTAAGTGCACAGGTCCAATGTATCTTTACCAAGACATGTCAGCAGCATTCTAGATCTCGATGCCAGTGTTTATGGTACCACCAGAAACCCACATGCTAGAAAGAAGGAAGAGGAAGCAAGAAGGAAAGACAGTAGTGGTTGTGATCAAGGAAGAGGTGATGAGGCAAAGGTGAGAAGAAGGAACAAGACAAGAAAGAAGCTCACATAAGGAAGGTGTGGTGGAGACCCAGGGGAACCACAGTGGTGAGAGGCAATGCCCTGATGTTTGGCTACCTACGTTGGAAGCCCAGTTAGGATCTTATTAGTGGAGTTCTGCTACGGAGCATTAATTTGGGGAAATTACTAATTTCACTGTGCTTTAGTTGAGGCTCATCTACAGAAAAGGATAATGTGTCACTTCTGAGGGCTGTCCTGAGGACTAAATGAGATGATTAATGGGAGTGCTTCCATTGCTCACTAGCTGGCCCGTGAGCAGGCTCTAGAAAATGCGGATTATTTTCATGGGTGGTAGTAGGTGTTTTTACAGCAACTGTGTCTGCGCTCCATTATAATCATTTGTGACACCCACACTATAAATTGCTTCCTGCTTCAAGTGAAAATGTGGGTCTTAATTAGAAGGACAAGAGAAATGGGAAAGAAACGGGGAGAGGGTGTATAAAAGAGGAGCAGATCTGTGTGAATGAGATACAATCAATAGAATTCACTAATCTATAATAAAAACGCTCAACCAACAACTGAACTTGCAAGACTCTTACTGATTATATTGAGGGAAGGGAGTGTTTAACTGATAAGCAAGGGGTGCTAAAAAGTGAATAAGGCCAAGTGTGGTGGCTCCCGCCTATAATCCCAGCACTTTGGGAGGCCAAGGTGGGCGGATCACAAGGTCAGGAGTTTGAGACCAGCCTGGCCAATATGGTAAAACTCCGTCTCTACTAAAAACACAAAAATTCGCCGGGCATGGTGGCAAGTGCCTGTAGTCCCAGCTACTCGGGAGCCTGAGGCAGCAGAATTGCTTGAACTCAGGAGGTGGAGGTTACAGTGAGCTGAGATCTCGCCACTACACTCCACACTACAGCCTGAGCGACAGAGCGAGACTCCATTTCAAAAAAAAAAAAAAAAGTGAATGAAAAGAGTGAGATCCAGTCATTTGCAATAACATGGATGGAACTGGAGGTCATTATGTTAAGTGAAATAAGCCAAGCACAGAAAGACAAACATCACATCTTCTTACTGATTTGTGGGATCTAAAAATCAAAACAATTGAACTCGTGGACAGAGAGAGTAGAAGGATGGTTACCAGAGTCTGGGAAGGACAGTGGGAGGGCAGCGGGAAGGTGGGGATGGTTAACGGGTACAAAAAAAAATAGAACGAATAAGACCTACTGTTTGACAATAAATGGGGTAATTACGGTCAATAATTTAATTGTACATTTTAAAATAACTAAAAGAATAGAATTGGATTCTTTGTAACACAAAAAATAAATGTTGGAGTGGATGGATCCCCCATTCTCTAGAATGTGATTATTTCACATTGCATGCCTCCATCAAAACATCTCATGTACCCCATGAATATATACACCTATTAGGCACCCATTGAAATTAACAATTAACATTAAGAACATTTTTTAAAAAGTGAATGAGTGGCCAATAACTGTCATTTACTCTGCATCTACTAAGTGCCATGCACGTCACATGCATTTATTCTCATTTAATTTTCATAACTACCCCTTTAGCAGATGAGTAAATTAAAGCTCAGGAAAAACCCAAGCTCATCCAGGTGGTACATACTGGAGCAAGGAATGCACCCCCCGGGTCTCATTTTAACACCATGTTCTTGCCACTCCTCATCAAAGAGCTTCACCTGACCTAACTAATCAAAACTTGTCACTAGCAGCACAAGAAAACATAGTAAAAAGCACCAGCTAAGTCCCTGCATCTCAAAGGCACAGACACCATCCTGCATTGACCCCACTCCCGCCTCACCTGGGCTCCCTGTTCTTTCGCACCAGGCTGACAAATGTGTCAATCTCTGCCGCGGTAATGTGTTTTTCCAGGAGTTTCCGATTATTGTGGAGCAGGGCAGTGATAGTGTCTTCGGCCAACACATCATAGCCAATCTGCTTCTGCATGAAGCCAAACTGCTTGGCTATATACTCCTTCATAGGGAGAGAAAAGAGACATCAGCAGGAAGGATAAATGACAATATGGTTAAGTGTAGAATAAAGAAAGCAGCAACGTTTTCTGATGAGAACTACTGCTCCTAAGAGAAATTACAGTATAAGTGACGGTCTTTCTACAACTTTCTGTCATAGGGCAACAGCTGCAAACTCCTTCACATCCTTTATTTTACTAAGCCTGCCACACAAATGTAATTAAGCAAAATAGCCTGTATTTACATGGGGATATTTTATTAAGTGCACAATAAAAATTTTAATCTAGTGATTTTTCAAAAAGGTCCAAAGCTGGTTTTCACCTCTAAATGTATTCCTAATTCAAGAGGACTTAACTGTGCCCCCATTGACCTGCGCTGCTAAATAAACACAGATAAAGCCTACCTGGATATCTGAAACAATGTTACCCTGTTTCATTTCCTTTATTTGTGGTAAAAATACTTTTTTAAAGTCAATGAGTGCATAAGAAGTTCAGGAATACCTAAGAAAATCCGTCATATGCATGGAACTCAGGAATACATCTCTGGTTTCTCTCTTTTGGGATCAGATATCACATTTCATAGAAATATTTGTGAACTTAAGGAAATCTCTTACAAATACGTATTTGTTTCTATTCAAAGATGCTTCCCTGGCCAAGAGAGACTGCTTGCTCAAAATTCAAGTGGCCCTTGAAACTTCCTTTAATTTTTTTCCCATTAATTCCTAAATCCCGGAAACGATTTAGGATTAACATAATGAAAACAGGCCATGTTTTTCAGCCTGTACTCTATAAGGAGGCATTGTTTAGGAACTCATCATCTGCCAACCGGCAAAGGATCCATAAACAACTAAGCAAAGATGTCTAATCCAGCAGTTCCAAGAGGGACTAGTTTGTTTCCTCATGTACAAGCAAAGTATCTTGACACACCCCACAGACCCAGATGTATCCTCATCTGAAGATGGGAGAGAGGAACAGAATAAAATTTCTCTAGCTATTGGATTATAGTATCAATGCACTGAAGGTGAATTTAAAGCAATCACAGCTTATCACACTTCGAAAAAAGCACTATTCAAGATCACTATCTTTATGATGACACGACAAAAACCCTTAACTACAAAGAAAAAAGTCTAAAAGTCCAGGTATAGTGGCAGTCAAAACCTTAAAAACAAAAGCCTTTTGCACCAAAAGGCAGGGGTAGTTCACATAAAGTGGTAAGAGTCAAGGTTATAATAAGCATCATTTTGTATGCCTATGGTACTCCATGTGGCACAAATTTTCTAAACCTCAGCACTGACATTTTAGGCAGGATAATTCTTTGCTGTAGGGGGGTGTCCTTGGCACTGCTGGGTATTTGAGAGCATCCCTGGCCTCCCCTCACCAGATGCCAGTAGCACCAAGAAGTTGTAAAACTCAAAAGGGTCTCCAGACGTTGCCAAATATTCTTCGGGGGACAAAATTACCACCCCCAATTAAGAATCAACGATGTAGCAGCACAGTTCTCAGGTTTCCTTAGAATCTGAAGGTTGTTTGGAGCCCACAAAGAGGTTAGAACATTTATTTCATAGGAGACTATACATTGTGTGTGTGTATGTAAATACACACAATGTATAATACGTAAAATATAACTATGTATAAGATATATCTATAAACAATGACTTATAATGTCATAAAACATGAACCAGAAACAAAATAAGGATCATGTTTCTAGAAAGAGACGGAGGATTTTAAAGGTGGCAGGAAGAAAAGACTCCACTATATCTTTACTATAAACACAATGGCATCATCTCACCCCTAAGCCCTAAGGGAATATGCCATTAAAAATTCTATAACTGTAAAACCAACTCCAAAACCAGAAATCTCATAGAAAGCTATCTGCAGAAGAGAATTCTCCAGTAAGTTTCTTAACGATTCGGTAATAATATTATTCCTGGGCTTGTGTTTCCTTCCCAAGAGCAAGCTTAACACTGAACTATTCTCTATCCATTCTATAAATAGATATGTGACACTAAAAACTCATGAGGAAAGTACATAAACTTCAGGGAGGAAACTGACAACCACATCCCATCAACGTTTAATCCAAACCTGGTTCTTCCTGTAGTCCTGCTGCGAGTGTCTCAGCACCCTGTAGCAGAGCCGGCAGATGTGTCTGAAAGGAGCGTGCCGCTGGTCCCCGAGCTCTTCCAGCCGAAGCATTGGGCCATCACCGCAGTCTGTGAATGGGGCTTGTAACAACTTGAAGATCTGTTTGCGAAAATGAAAAGCAAAAGTGGCAATCACTTAGGGCTTCAAAGCTAACTCTGTTTGGAAGTAACGCAAGCTCAAGGGTGGCTGGATTATATCGGAAAGTTTCTCTATCCAAAGACATCCATAACCTGAACACTGCATTCAGCCCATCAGCTGAGACGGGGGACTCAATGAATTAAGTCTACCTGGACTTCACTGGTCCTCACATACCTAACAGCACAGTGTTTAGAGCAAAGTGTTTAAGAACACAGACAATGGAATCAGCAGATTCTAGGTGGAAACACATACTTTTATTACTTCCTAGCAGTACACATCACAAAGTAAACCCCCATTTCCTTACCAGCAAAATGGAGATAATAATGCCTGCATCACAAAGGTGTAGTAAGGATGAAAGTGGATGATAATTTTAAGTTGCACTAGTGCCCAGCACAAGTAATCAATGAAGTCTCCTGCCATGAGTCAGTTATTTTCTGCCTCTCAGGAATTACTACTGTACAAATGAGCATAGGCATCAAGCCAGAGGTCTAATTTGAGAATCATCACATGAAACAACAGCTGGACATTTACTCTTGAACTGGAAATTCTTGTTGAAACATGATGGATTGTTAATAAATTCTATCGTAGACCAACATGAAAAAAATAATCTCAAATCCCATGTTCCATGGGGAACAGTGGGACTTGTAACTAATATGTTTCTCTTTTAGCTTTGGTGGCCAGGAATTCCCATGGCAAGCTTGTGGGCTAACCTCTAGTTGGGTTACAGAATGACATGGTATGCATCTCTGTGCATTTAATCTACTCTGGATTTTCACTTTACTGCCTGTAATTTGTCTTTATACCAGTCTATTTACATTTACATCCAACAATATCATCTATGTATTTCCTGTCAACCACTACTCATTCTTTATGGAAAGATTTTGTGGTGACTTATAGGGCCCTCTATAAGAGCCTATATAGGCTTCTGAGTGTATAGAATGTGCCATATCGCCCAAATGTATGAAATAACCTTAAGGTCACATTGCACTTTATATGATTTTTGAGGAAAATAAAGTTGTCAACTGAGTGTTTCTTGAGGTTCCTAACAGGTAAACTCTCACATGATTGATATCCAACAAGTATGGCAGAAATCAATTGAACTGAATTATCAAGCCATGAACAGACACTGAAGAACCTTAGATGCATATCACTAAGTGAAATTTGCCCATCTGAAAAGGGTACATACTGTATCATTCCAACCATGTCACATTCTGTAAAGGGAAAACAAAGGAGGCAGTAAAAACATTCATGGCTGTGAAGGGTTAGCAGGAAGGACAGATGAATAGGAGGAGCACAGATGATTTCGGGGCAGTGAAGCTATTCTGTATGATATTATAATGGTGCCTAAATGGCATCATACATTTATCAAAACCCATAGAAAATAAAATGCCAAGAGTGAACCCTAATATAAACTATGGACTTCAGGTGATAATGATGCATCAATGTTGATTCATCAAATTGTCACAAATGTCTCACTGTGATGTAGGATATCGATAGTGCGGGACGCCAAGCATGTGAGGGGAAGAGGAGATATGGGAATTCTCTGGACTTTGTTCACAATCTTGCTGAGAACCTAAAAGTGCTCTAGAAAATAGTCTATTGAAAAATCAATTCATCAAGCCTTAGAGGTATCACCAATATCCCTTTGAGGGAATCACCAATATCCCTCAATGATCCCATTGATTTCTCTTTTTCTTTTCTTTTCTTTTTTTTTTTTGAGACAGATTCTCTCTCTGTCACCCAGGCTGGAGTGCAGTGGTGTGATCTCGGCTCACTGCAACCTCCATCTCGTGGGCTCAAGTGGATCCTCCTGCCTCAGCTTCCCAAAGTGCTGGGATTACAGGCATGAGCTGCCACTCCTGGCCATCCCATTGATTTCTCATAAAGCCAAATCCCCAGTATGCCACATCTCACCAACCTGCTTGAGAATATTCTGTTCTCTCATCAGTTTCTGCCGTTCTCTGTTGGGCTTGGAGAAGACAACTTCAAGAACATCTTGACCAGAATTAGTTCCACCAGTGACAAAGTAAACCAAGTCTTCCAGCAGCTTGGTTACAGACCTTAGGAGGAAAGAAGCTATTAGAGACAGATGTGCTCAGTGTTCAGCAGGCTGGAAGCTTTGCCTTGGAAGCCTTCTGGACTAATGAGCCAGTTAAACAAGGGCAGACCCACTCTTTCCAATTTCTTTGAAACTGACAACCAAGGCCAAGTACCACACAGAGTGAAAGACACAAAAAAAATCATTGTCCACAAAAGGATGATCATCTTTATGAAATATCAGACACAAAATTTTATCTCAGAGTAACCTCATTCCCTGACATTTAGTAATGTGGTTCTAGAGACCAATTTAGAGACAGAAAGAGAGAGAGAGGTCTTCATCGCTTTATTATTATTATTATTATTATTATTATTTTTGAGATAGAGTCTCACTTTGTCACCCAGGCTGAAGTGTAGTGGCATGATCTTGGCTTACTATAACCTCCGCTTCCTGGGTTCAAGCAATTCTTCTGCCTCAGCCTCCAAGGAGCTGAGATTACAGGCACCCACCACCATGCCTGGCTAATTTTTATATTTTTAGTAGAGACAGAGTTTCACCATGTTAGCCAGGCTGGTCTTGAACTACTGACTTCAAGTAATCCACCCACCTCAGCCTCCCAAAGTGCTGGGATTACAGGTGTGAGCCACTGCGCCTGATCTTCATAACTTTAGAGAGTCAAAAAATGAATGTAAAAGTACTATTTCTTAAAAGTTACAAATTGAAGCCACCCATAAATGCCAAGGCCTGCTACCCCATGTTCAGCTGACCAGAGTCACCATTCTCTCCCTCCACCATGGATGTCAGAAACTCTCAGTGGGGGAGGACGGCTGTGTTGAGCACGTAGGAGTGCTCACCTCCTTTCATTCTGGGTGATGGTGCCCTTCTCCAGCTTCCCAGCAATGGAGCCCAGCACCTTGCTGGCATCGTTGGCAAAGTCCAGGTCCCGAACTTCAGCAGGAGAAACAGGAACTATGGCAAATGCTTCCTTATCCTCCTTCACAGGAGAGGTGCCAATCTGAAATTCAAGGTGGTCCTTGTGAGATAATCTCTTGGGTGGGAAGGGTAAGACTTTAATCAAACACTACATTTACAAGACATTGGCTGATCCCAAGATATTGGAGCTATCTTGCAGTTAAAATGACACAGGAAAAAAATCTGGAAGGATGTACTCCAAATGGTTAACAGATGTTATCTCTGGAAATGAGGCAGAAAAGGGGCACTACTATCATTTTTAACTTCATTTGTTACAGGCAGCATGTCAGATTCTCATAATTAAAGAAGATGTTTGTAAATATATAGAGAAAAAGCAAATATGGAAAATGGTAATTAATGATTCTAAGTGAGGAGCATTATAAGGATAGACACTGCACCATTATTTCAACTTTTCTATAAATCTAAAAATGTTCAGTAAAGAAGTAAAAAATTCCAATAACCTTCCCCAATGCCACAACAAAATAAAAGTTATATAAGAGTGTCCTTCCATTTTTTAAAAGAAAAGCCCCATGTATATGTATTTATACTCTATGAGCCAGGAGACAGCGGAAAGGAGAAGCAGGGAGAGAAAGTAAAGGGGCTGAGAGAACATTCATGAAATAAAAGTGTACACTGAAATACAGAGAGGAATAAATAATAGAGATTGGGGAAAATCAACTAGATACTTGATGTACCTCACGATACAAGCAAACATTCCCCAGCCCAAATTATCCTTCAGTCAGTCATGAAATGTGGTTGAAATCCAGATTAATTGCTCAACCATTAGGGCAGAAGCCATGGAATAAAATTTAAAAGTTCTAGTTATTTCAAAAGCCCTAGGTTTGCTCCACTCAGGTCTCTTGGAGAGTATTCTTTTGTCACATTCAAGTTTGGCCATGACCACACTCTCGCCAAAGCAACAGAACTCCACAGCTCCATACTCCCTAATGTGTCCTCAAAGAAGCCCTTTCATTAGGAAACACAAGACCAAAAAGAGACAGGCAAGTCCCAGGACTTACTTTTAGCATCACGGGCTTTTCTTCTTCCTTGTCAATAGGAATATTTGTGCTGTGAACCCAGGTATTAGTACATAGGTGTCTGAGCCGAACATAAGAGTTCCTAACAGCAAAAAAAGGAGGGTTTTAGGAAAATAAATATTGACGTTTACTCTATAGCCCCTAGTCTAGAATATAATCTATCAAAATATAAATAGGAAAGTGGTTTCCCACTGCATACACTGGGCAATACACACAAAGGGACAAATGGTTCCGGTCCAAGCCACATTCTGATGCATTTACAATAGAAAAGCATTCATAACGATTCCACAATTACTGTTATATGCTACACTTCTAAATATAAGATCATACTCCATGAATGAGTGTCTCAGCATAAAGAGAGCATGAGACGGAGCAACAGGAAGTACTTATGGGGTATATATTAGTGCTTATAACAAGAAATAATAATACAGCAATGATTGAAATTTTCATATGGATCAGTGAAACAATAAATTATATCATAAAATTTCTGGAAAAAAATGAGTATTTACTAATCTTGCGGTAGGGAAAGCCTTTTGAATCTTTTGACAAAATGTAAGATTCCTAAATTTTAAAAGTAAAAGATCGAATAACTCTTATGATATAGTTTAAATTTTATATCATCTATATAGGAAAAAAAAAAGAACCATCATAAATCAAGTTGAAAAAATATCACCAGAGCCTGGGAAAATAAAAGAGTAGCACACTGCATTAAAAGGTTATTACTCTACACACAAAGGGCTGTTACAAATCGGTAAGAAAAATATGAATATTGAAAGTGACAATGGGAGAAGGACACGAAGTGGTAATTTAATAATGAAATACAAATGACCAAGAAGCATGGAAGCATAGATTCAACCTCCTTAGTATATGAGTTACACAGGGTAAAACAGTATCATTTTATTGTTATCATATTCCAAAGATCTTAAAGACTGATAAAACCCAGTATCAATAAGAGCTTAGGGAAGTAAGTCCTATGTATTGTTGGTGAGAGTGTAATCAAGTAAAACTCTGAAAAGAAGTCTAGAACCTTGTAGAACACATAAAATATATCTATCCTTTCATCTACCAGTCCTATTTTCAGGTATTTTTCCTTCAGTTGTGATAGCACAGGTACAAATGAGGCAAACAGATGTTCAACAGAGCATCATGTATAATAATAAAAACTGTAAACAATCTGATATTTCAATAATGGACTTGTTAATAAAATACAATTCTATTCTATTATATTGTTACAATGTAATATTAACATATTACATATTAATAATTATATTAATATATTGTATTAATACAGTATAACAGAACAGTCCAATAATGAACCAGTTAATACAATATTAACTAGTTGATACTACAGTTATTTAAAGATGATTACAATTGACTACATCAGTTCTGTTTTTTTTTTCCTGTGGAGACAGGGTCTCACTCTGTTGCCCAGGCTGGAGTGCAGTGGCACAATTTGGGCTCTCTGCAACCTCTGCCTCCAGGTTTAGGTGATACTCCCACCTCAGCCTTCCAAGTAGCTGGGACTACAGGTGTGTGCCACCATGCCTGGCTAATGTTTTGTGTTTTTTGTAGAGTCGGGGTTTCATCGTATTATCTAGCTGGTCTCAAACACCTGGACTCAATCAAGTGCTCTGCCTGCTTTGGTCTCCCAAAGTGCTGGGATTACAGGTGTGAGCCATGGTGCCAGGCCTGATTACAACAATTATTTAAAACGATGACAATTGATACTCATTTGTTTGGAGATATGTATAAAACATAGTATTCAGTTAAAAAATGTTTAAAATAGCTTATGATTCCATCTATAATAAATGATACAGTCATCTCTGTCTGACCAGAGACTTGTCTAAAACTACATAAACCAAAATGTTACTAGTAGCTACCTCTGAATGGTTGAAACACAACTAATACTTCACAAGGGGCCATACGTGTAATCCATAAACGACACTGACATTTCCATTAACCAACATCGTATTGAAGAGTCAGAATTGCCCAAACAACCCTATCTGTCTTAAACATTTAAGATTTTGGGTTCTGCTATGGGACCACTGACTTATGATATGTTGCTTAAACTCTCTGAGCCTCAGTTTCTTCATCCACAAGAAAGAGTGACAGCAATACCTATCTCTCACTGGATTTTTTGAGAAAGATTAAATTATATAACACAAGTGGAGTACTTAGTTTGTGCCTAGCATGCAGTCAGCGCTCAATAAGTATCAGCCATTATTATTAATATTGTTGATTCTGTTAAGAGTAAGCTTTTTTCCCCATTTATAGTCTAGTTATTTCCCCTCAAAAAATACATTCTTAAGCAACAAAACTAAAAGTTAAATTTAAAAAAATAACTAAAGATTTCTGATCTAATGTCTCAATACTTGTTAATAAAATTTACTATGCGCACAGTGAACTTTAGGTATTTTATGTTCTAGAATCTTTCTTTTCAATGGTTTATTCTGTTTCCATTCAATTTCCTAGTTTCCTCTACTCCCTTTCTTTTTCCCCAAACCAAAGGCTCTCCCAAGGTTTGGGGAAGGAGGAAGGGAGTAGAGGGAACTAGGAAAATTGAGCTACTTGGGCTTAAGGTTTGGCTTGTTTACCTAAATATAGCACTTCTCATTCAACTACTGAGAACTTACCAGTGGTAAGCCATTAAAAAAATTAGTTGCCATACTGGGCAGCCAGTCCAAACCTTTCACCAAATCCTTTATAAAAATCTAAAAGAAAAGGCAGTAACGATTTGGATCCCAAGAAACCCGGTCAGGCCACCCATACAAGACTTGATTCTTTGGGGATCAGCAATTTTAAAATCATACCTTGGGACAAGGCTGTCGCCTCCACGGAGAGTGGTGGGGTCTAACTCAAAAATGGAGGAGATATCATTGCCTTCGGGCACAGAGACCAGGGAGTACACCATCTTTTCTTGGGCATTCCGCAACCTACTTCGAGAGGCATCCTGATCAGGGTCTACCTGAGGAGGTAAAGTCATCAAATCAAGAACTGTGCATGCCAAACCCTTCACTCTCTACAATTATTCCACAATCCACAGGAACGGAGAAGAAAGGATCATGAACGTCAGCAGGTGGCAGCAAAAGGACCACAGTTACAGAGCAGTCCTAAAAGATGACAACTGGCCATGCACCAAGGATATTTACACTCTACCTCTTTATGTTGCAATAAAAATGCTTTGGCTGGGCACAGTGGCTTACGCCTGTAATGCCAGCACTTGGGGAGGCCAAGGCAGGTGTTATCACGAGGTCAGGAGTTCAAGACCAGCCTGGCCAAGATAATGAAACCCCATCTCTACTAAAGATACAAAAAATTAGCCCAGGCTGGGTGCAGTGGCTCAAGCCTGTAATCCCAGCACTTTGGGAGGCCAAGGCAGATGGATCACCTCAGTTCAGGAGTTCAAGACCAGCCTGACCAACATGGCAAAACCCCATCTATACTAAAAATACAAAAATTAGTTGGGCGTGGTGGCAGGCACCTATAATCCCAGCTACTTGGGAAGTTGAAACAGAAGAACAGCTTGAACTCGGGTGGCAGAGGTTGCAGTGAGCTGAGATCGCACCACTGCACTCCAGCCTGGACGACAGAGTGAGACCGTCTTAAAAAAAAAAAAAAAGTTTCAACAACGTGGAGTTACACTAATAGATGACCATGGAAGGAGTGCTCTAGCTGATTTAAAAAAAGAAAAAAACTCTACACAGGTACACCCATCCGCAGGAGCTCAGGGAGAGGGGATTTTGAGGAAACTCATCCTGCAGATTTGGTTATGGGTAGCTGTATTCATTTACAGTGACAATTGTCTACTGACAATATGATACAGCGACTTCCCAGGAGAAAAACTAAAACAAAATAAACCTGAATCCAAGTGTTCGTAAGTAGCAACCCCAATGCAGCCAAAAGAAATATTTGAGAAGTCAGCGTAGCCCTGAAAAAGATGTCCATCATTAATTGAGAGGGCTGCTGATGACAGGTCTGGAAAGACGGGCCTCTGCTGCAACATCAGGGATTTGCCTGAGAGCGAAGAAAATCTCTGATAGCGAAGGCTGAGGAACGATGAAGAAAACTTTCCCGAGAAACGAGAAAAGCGCATTCTAGGCTCAAAACCCCATCTGCCTACAGAGATTCAGGGAGGGGGCTTAGACATGGAGCCTGCTCAGAAGGGCTTGGCCAGCTCGCTCTCAGCCCGGCAACTGTACACTGGGTGATTTTCCATGTCTAACATCCTTGCAGGATGACATCATCCACCTGCATCTACTGAGGAAGCACATTTTCTTTGTCACTACAGCCTGCTTTTCTTAGGCTGAAGCTCTGCCTCCTTTCTAGACAGGGAGGAAGGAGACTTCACCAGGAAGACAAAGGAGTCAAAAACAGAAATCAAATCAAAGGCAAGGAGAGAGAATCTAACTTCACGGGGCCTGAAATGCCGGAGTGCAGGGCGACAGCCTGTCAGTTCAGCCGCGACTCCCAACCTCTATGTGTGTTTTTTTAAAAAAGGTTCTTTTAATACCCAAAACTTGTATCTCTTCTTTCTCACGCTTTCTCCTCTAATCACTCATCCCTTTACTTGAACAAATCCCAGACCCTTTATTCTATCTACGCTAAAGGAGGAATCACCTGGAGAGCGACAGAACACTTCCAAAACCTCAGTTTAGGAGCAAGAACTTGGAGCAACATTTGTTCTCTCCTAACCACCTGGCAAAGCACTCCACATGCCACTTTCAAAATAAACTCTGACCCGGTTATGGTTTGAAACACAGAGCTCAGTTACAGGCTGGCAGTTAAGTTTCAGAGACCTGTGGGAGTCGAGAGGAAAATCACAATTGCATTACGTCCACTGTGTCTGGAAACGCGACTGAGAGGCAACGTCCTGACATCCTTTCAGTGTGCAGTCGGCGCCTGCCACCTAGTGGGAAGAAAGGCACATGTGCAGAAGCCTGGCAGAGGAGCAGGAGCCTCTGGTGGTCCTTTTTCTGCCTCGGGCGCCAAGCAAATGTCTTCAGGGTCCTGAATTTAGAACGACAAGCACCACAAAGCCGAGTGAGGTCCGAGGCAAAAATCTCTGATAGCGAAGGCTGAGGAACGATGAAGAAAACTTTCCCGAGAAACGAGAAAAGCGCATTCTAGGCTCAAAACCCCATCTGCCTACAGAGATTCAGGGAGGGGGCTTAGACATGGAGCCTGCTCAGAAGGGCTTGGCCAGCTTGCTCTCAGCCCGGCAAAAACCACAGACACTGAAGCTGTTCTTAGGGAAACCAACCAACGACCAGCAGAGAATGAGGCGCCTCCTCTCCCAAACTCAAACAACTCGAGGTTTTCCACCAAAGTTTCCAAACCAAGAAGAGTAGGGGGGGTGGGGTCCTCCCGGTACTAACACCTTGCCACAGAGGCAGATCTGTGCTGTTGGCCGTGTGGGTGTCGGGTAAGACCCCCTCTCCACACACCCCTCCTCCACACGCAGCCCATCCCCAATCAACATCGAAGTAGCCAGAGTGATGCAGTCCAGATCTGCATCCAAGGCTGCTGGCACATCCACCTCTCTGATACCAAGAAGCACGAAAATGTCAAAAGACCACTGAACTCTGAGGGAGACTGAGATGCGGGATGAGTCAGGACCACTCTCAACGGCTGCTTCCTCCTCTGTACCAGGAAGATCCTGAAACCCGCCCTAACTCCTTTCATACGCTGCTGTGCAGCCCAGACAACCTGGTGGATGCAAAGGCACTAAAAATGCTAATGATCTTGGAGAAGTTGAAAAATGTTACTTGTACAGATGAAGGAATTGAGGCTCAAAGAGGGAAAGTAACTTGTCCAAGGTCACACAGCTCATAAATGGTACGTCTGGTATTTAAACTGGGCTCTTCCTCCTGCACAGTAAATGCCAGTCTTCCCTCCCATACCAGGAGGCCAGGAGAGCAGCCCTCTACCCGCCAGAGCACAAGGTTCACTTGGACATCAGTGCTCACTGAAAGGAGCTGCAGCCTGCCTAATCTCAGAGGTAGGACTTCCTCTGTGTCACCACAGACGGCAGCATGGAGACCACCGGATGTCGGCCACACAGAGGCAGCTCCTTCTCTGGAAATAAACAAGGTGCAAGGACAAGAACCGTCCTCTGAAACACGATGTCCCTGCCAGTCTAAGTGTTCAAACAGTAACTACATTAACATGATGCAGAGAAGTTTTGCCACAGAGTTCCTCATGCACCGACAGAGAGTTAAACTAGGTCAGGGTTTTCCAAGCCGTATTAACTATGGAAGCAAAGCTTTCAAAATGGACTCTAGAAATAGAGGTGACTAGGATGAAAAGAAGGAAGGTGAGCCTCAGGTACCCCAGTAGGGAGCAAAAAGGGGAGGAGAGGCTCCCCAGCAAGTCCACAAACCCACAGCAGGAAGGTCTCAGCTAGAGTGTCTTTCAAAGCCAACATTTCACCAACACATAACTAGAAGGATAACCGTGACAGCAGAATTCACAACTCTTTCCAAGTACAATTACAATTTGAATTCCCTTCACCCAGTTCCCTTCATTAATGTGCCTTAAGAAAATCCCTCTATATTTTTTTCAAAATCTTGCCAAAAAAAGAAAGAAATACCCTCAATATCACCTTCCAGGCCCACTGAGATCATCATGAGACACACGTCAAACCCAGGAGCAACGTTTTTCCTTAATCCTAGACCAGAATCAAGCACTCCACAAGAAAACTGTCTTACTTATACCCATCATTTCCATGTAACACAACCACTGCCTTCTTCAACCCATAAATGTGGACACCTGAAGTCCAAAGTGTCTACATATCAGCATTACTTGGCAATAAGGTCTCCTGAGAAAGATACATTTTGCACTTAAAATTCTAAACCATATTATACACTAAAGCCTATTTCTGACCTTGCAGAAGTCAAGGACTGATTAGCTGAGTATCTAATCACACGCCAGGTGCACCACACCTCATGTGTTACCGTCATAGCCTCAGTAACACTATCCCCTCACATACTTATTCCCTGAAAAAGCTGTGTGAGTCACAGATTAAGGTCAATAGCAGTAAGACAATTGGCTTTAAAAGGCCATCTTCTATATAGGGCACCACTGTCTCCAACCCTAGGAGTCTTCCAAGTGATACCATGAACTTCTCCAACTTAGAAATGGAGACCCCGTTACTACACACAGAAATAGCATCATGAACAACAGTTCCTGGACTAATCGAGACACAAAGGACTGTGGTCCCCCTCAAGGGAAGCACAGAACATGATCGTGTTTTAAGGGCACCTAAGGTATCTCCTTCCCCAGCACTCAGTGACCACAGTGACAGTTTCTTAAATGGAGCTCCAGATCATTTGGCCGTACCCTACCAGATGAAGACAAGAAAGCTCTTGTCCATACTTACTGAGGGCTGAAACTCCAGGCATTCTTCCTCAAAGTCAGGGTCTACCTGATGAAAAAGAATCATTAGGAAATTAAAACATCCATTGCTTTCTTAAGGACTGGGCCCCACTTGCAGGAGACTTCAAAGCCTGCAAACATCCTTGAACAGCTAAGAACTTGTCCATTCCCTCTGTTCACAAAACCAGCATGCCACAACAATGACACAGGTCACACGGGTACAGCACACATGGAACATCTACCAGTCACCAAGAGATGGCTCTCAAGGATAGACAGAGGAAGACAATGAATTCACTGGCAAAGCAATAGTTAAAAGCCTGAGATGGATAAAAGATCAATACACAGTCACTGATAATCCTGCTTCTTTTTAGTCAAAAATAAAAAATTTAGGCCTCCAGCAAGAGCTACATTAGCCTCAAAACATAGCAGATAATGCCACCACCGCTAGTCTTCAGGAAACCACAGAAATCATCTCTCACAGCTGATTAGCTGGGTCTGTAATTCCCTATGGCTTTATCTTAAGTTTGAACTTAGACTTCTTGATCTTCATCTATGGCTTTATCTTAAGTTTGAACTTAGACTTCTTGATCTTCATCTATGGCTTTATCTTAAGTTTGAACTTAGACTTCTTGATCTTCAGTTCTTATATATATCAAAATCACCACTTCACGTATTAGGCACCGTAGGGGGCTGAGCACACTTAGAGCCAGCCTTCCTCGGGTCAGGCACAGGAGCAGTGCTGACACCCACCATCACCTTGGAAATCTCTCAGCAGTCTCACGGGTGGTCCCAGATAACAGTGGCGGTCTTTTGATGCACGACTAGAATCTGATAGAAATATGCATCGTACATCTCCCAGTGGATTGGAGTAAAACTCAACATCTGTCACACAGTAGGATGGCTCCTTCATGTGACACAAAAATTAAAAGGTAAATTCCTCCTGTCCTTCAGCACTGAGTCTGTTGTCTCCTCAAAAACTCTTCACGGACTTTTTTTTTTTTTTTTTTTTTGAGACACAGTCTTGTTCTGTCACCCAAGCTGGAGTGCAGTGGTGCGATCTCGGGTCACTGCAACCTCCATCTCCCGTGTTCAAGCGATTCTCCCACTTCAGCCTCCCAAGTAGCTGGGACTACAGGCGTGCACCACCACACCTGGCTAACTTTTGTAGAGATGGGGTTTCACCATTTTGGCCACGCTGCTATTGAACTCCTCAGCCTCCCAAAGTGTTGGGATTAGAGGTGTGAGCCACTGTGCCTGGCCCTTTCACAGACATTTAAGGTAAAGTTAATTTCTGTGATTTTTTGACATTACTACAAGTAAAAGACAAGCCACTGTATAATTCCACTAATGCTGTTTTTCTTTATAAGATTATTATAAGTAATTATAAGATTATCTACTTCTTTATATGCCTTAGTGTTTCTGGCTCTACACACCATGTTTCCGCTGCAGCCTCAGTCGCTCATGCTAGGTGTGGGGCTGGTGGACAAGACGTGGGGAGGGTAGCACAATAAGAGCAAAATGGAAGGTAATACTGAAAACCTAGATTGGCATTATCTTCTAACTTACTTTCTCCCCACATCTTGATCAGCACCCCTGTCACCTACTAAAATGTGGTAATCATTTTTGACTCTTCTAGGGAAATGAGGCAGAAAGAAACAGAAAAACAGAAGGAAAAGCAAGGTGACTGAGTGTATTTCCCTAAGCCTTTTACTACACGATGGCTACAGCGGAATGAGAAAAGGTGATGAGGTGCGTCAGCCTTGAAAGAGAAAACCACAGGGCTGCTGCTTACCTCTGCTGCCAAGTAATGCCCCGTGGCCAGGTGCTTGAAACGGAAAAGGCTGTTCCAATACCCTGCTCCGCCCCGACATGGGTCATGCTGGACCACCTGCAAGAATGATCAACAGGAGTCAATGAAACGTCAACCTACACTAGGAAGACATTAAATTGGAGGCATCACAAGTCATAGTTCAGGAGTGGTATTTATAAGCTAGAAGAAAAAATCAGCATTTTCAAAAAACCCATTGCCAGTGTCACACGTAACATCCAAACTTAAAAGTAAGCAACGTCTCTCCAAAGAAGGCATCGAGTCCCCTAGTTAACATACAATGGTTGGAATAAAAACTTCAATGGTTTTCAGGTTATTTGCCTTAGCCATAATGAAGTAGCAGATTCTGAAATGTATCTACAAAAAGCACAGCCAATAAAAAGGACTTTCATGGAGATCTGTTAAAGCAATCCGCACATGTACTCATGTGCTGGAACACACATGCAGGCCTGTGCTCTGAAATGTGAAACTCAGTGCCTGGGCCAACGCATCAGAAAAATAAATGTCACATCAGCTTCTGGCCATGACAGAGTTAACTAGCACTGGTAGTTGGTGCCATAAACAATCAGACACTGCAGAGAAGAAACTGGATAAAATATCCCAAACAACTGTGTTCACACATTGGACAACTGGTGGTGCACAATGGTGATCTCTGAGAATAGGGGAACAAACAAGGCCAGCTTGGCTATTCTGGTCCTCTCTGGATGGCAGCATGAAGAGAAAGAATCCAAGCTGAGGGCACTAAGCTCATGGAGTTAAGGAGACAGATCAAAGTTGAGGGAGACTGAGGCAGCTAGAATTTGTGGGGATGGAGTACTAATGCATACAGAACTACACACAGAAAAAGCTCTGGAAGTCTGCACAGGAGCCTCCCTTGAGTTTTTGGCTGAACATCAGACCGCATATGCATAAGGCAAGACCCTATGAAGCCAAATTAAGAAAAACAAGGAGTCTGAACGCTGAACTTTCCCAGAGTTCACACAGGGCTGGGAGGAGTCCTGATTCTGAAAAGCCAAAGCAGAGAGATCACGTGGAACACCCTGTGCATTAGTACACACATCAAAGGGGTCCCATCTTGGAAGGGGAGCTAAACTAGCCCCAGAATTAACTCTACACAACACCTGGCTGAATAAAGCTTGAAAATAAGCCTTCAAAGGAGCAAAGGGATCCTACAGGTCACTTTAGTGTATAATAAAAGAAAATTCAGTACTCTTTAAAGGAACAACAGACTCCACATACTCAACCAAGTGGTATTACAATGCTCAGTAAATAAAGGACTAGACAAAGAATCAGAAAAATGTGAACCATGAACGCAGGACCTGTCAATATCAGACAATATCAGACAATATCAAATGATCCAGCACATGTCTGTGTGGGTTGGTCAGGCAGCAGGGTAAACACACAGACGCAGACACACACACACACACACACACGCACACACTAAGGCATATCATAATCAGATTAACGTAAACCAGAAATAAAAAAGAAAAATCTTTACAGCAGCCGCAGTAGGAGGAGGATGCACAGCAGAGACACTATACACAAGGAACACATTTTTTTACCCATCAAATGATCACAAACAATGCAAGCCAAAAGACAATGGATCAAAATCTTTAAAGAAAGTAAAAAACTATCTACCTAGAATTCTATACCCAAAAAAAGTCCTTCAAAATGAAGGCCACATGGAGAAAATGGGACTCTGACACATTGCTGGTGAGAATATAAAATGGTGCAGCCACTCACTATGGAAGGCAGTCTGGCAGTTCCTCAAAAGGTCAAAAACAGAATTACTACATGACCCAGAATTCCACTCCCAAGAGCCTTGAGAACATACATCCACATAAAAAGTTGTATATCAACGTTCATAGCAGTGTTATTCACATGAGCCAAAATGTGAAAACAATCCAAATGCTATTAAATGATAAATGGGTAAATAAAATATGGCACATCAATACAATGGAATATTATTTGGCAATAAAAAGAAATGAAGTACTGATACATGTGGCAATATGAATACACTTTGAACATGTTATCTGGTATGGTCTAGATGTATATGTCCTCTCATCATTCATAGGTTGAAACCTACCCCCTAAGGGTATAGTATTAGGAGATCGTTTACATTATACTTCACCTTTGGGAGGTGATCAGGTCATGAGGCCGAGCCTTTATGAATAAAAACAGTGCCCTTATACAACAGACCCCAGAAAGTCCCCTCTCTTTCTGCCATGTGAGGACACAGCAGATGAACCAGGAAGAGTGCCCTCACCGGACACTGAATCTGCCAGTGCCTTGATCTTAGATTTCCAGCCTCCAGAACTGTAAGAAATACATTTCTGATATTTATAAGCAACCCAGTTTATGATATTTTATAACAGCAGCCCAAATTGGACTAAGACATCATCCTAGGTGAAAGAAGTCAGATATGAAGGACCACATATGGTAGGATTCTGTTTATATGAAACATTCAGCACTGGCAAATCTATAGAGATAGGAAGTAGATTAGCTACCAAGGGCAGGAGAATGGGGGGTATTGAAGGGGAAATAGGGAGTGACTGCTAATGAGCATAGTATTTATCTGGGGATGATGAATAAGCTACAGACATATAATGTAAACCCTGGCTCATTACTACAAATATAAAATACATGGTGTTGTCTTCCCTCTTTTGTTTTGAAGGGCACTTGACTTGCCAGAATCCATTTTAAAAAATGAGGGAAAGAAATATTCAACGTCTTCCTAAGAAATTCAGGAGAACAAGGTGCAAATTTGCTTATAAAATGGTATCAACCATGCAAAAATATCCTGTTCATAGAAAAACAGCTTAGTGGAAGTAGGCACATTAAATTAGTGAAACAACACTTCACTTCTGCCCTTGTTTTATTGATTTTCTATGTTTCCTTAGTTTGCATTATTATTTTAAATTAACTCTGAAAGATGAGAAAGTCTCTATTTTTTTTTGTATCAGTATCCAAATCACACATGAAAAGTGGTTTTGAGAGACTGTTCTGAATGTAAAAAACTCTGGTGGGGACCATGGGGGCATCAATCTTCAATGACAAAGTTCAAGACCAAATTCTGGCTCTCAAGCAGTTTTGTTTTTTGCAGGTTTTTCTTTGGTAAACAAAAAGTTTTGTTTCAGAAACTGAGTTCACCATTTATAAATACACCAAAACATAGTCAACGCAAATTTATATTAAGCATATGTACAATATTTTAACAAAACAACTTTTCTTTTCTGAGACAGGGTCTCGCTCTGTCACCCAGACTGGAGAGCAGTTGTGCAATCTTGGCTCACTGCAACCTCTGCCTCCCAGGTTCAAGTGATTCTTGTGCCTCCGCCTCCCAAGTAGCTGCGATTATAGACATGTGTCATCACGCCTGGCTAATTTTCATATTTTTAGTAGAGACAGGGTTTCGCCATGTTGACCAGGCTGGCCTTGAATTCCTGATCATCAGTGAACCTCCCACCTTGGCTTCCAAAAGTGCTGGGATTACAGGCATGCGCCACCACATCTGGCCAAAACAACTTTTCTAAAAGGTCATAGGCAAATGAGTGATCTATCTCACCTAGAGTATTTAAATAGTTTAAAATGAGAAAATGAACCTTTTTTTAGATGTTAAAGCAAAAACTCTGAAGACATAATTGTTAAAAGAATCTGACAACTGATATTTCATTCTGATGTCTCTCAAGGAGTTTATAATCTAGTAGGATTGACAGGTCCCTGTGTAGACACATACAGTAACTAAAGGGCAAACGCAGGTAGAGAAGAGGAAGAAGGGGGAAAATGGATAGAGGGTGGGAATGAACAAAAACTTTATATAGATTCCTTTTTATCATAACTGTGGAAACTTTTCTATACAATGCCCAAGATGAACTTGATTTTTTTTCTTTTTTTTTTTTTTGAGACGGAGTTTCGCTCTTGTTGACCAGGCTAGAGTGCAATGACGCAATCTTAGCTCACTGCAACCTCCGCCTCCCAGATTCAAGTGATTCTCCTGCCTCAGCCGCGCAAGTAGCTGGGATTACAGGCATGCGCCACCATGCTCATCTAATTTTGTATTTTTTAGTAGAGACAGGGTTTCTCCATGTTGGTCAGGCTGGTCTCGAACTCCCGACCTCAGATGATCAATCCGCCTCAGCCTCCCAAAGTGCTGGGATTACAGGCCTAAGCCACCATGTCCGGCTGAACTTGATTCTTACAATATCCATGTTAAAAGAGTGGTAAGACAATTTTTTAAATGGGCAAAATATCTGAACAAACATTTCACCAGAGAAGCTACACAGATGGCAAATAAGCACATGAGAAAAATGCTCAACATCGTTAACCAAACCCACAATGAAATTTCACTGCACACCTACTAAATCAAACGGGGGATGCAAATTCAACCCACATTGCAATTTCACTATGTACCTACTAGAATGACTAACACTGAAAAGACTGACCATATCAGGTGTTGGTAAGGATGTGGAAGAACTAGAACTCGCACACATTACTTGTAGGAAAGTAAAATGGTCCAACCACTTTGGAGAACAGTTTAGCAATTTCTTATGAAGTTGAATATATACCATACCACACCATACCATACCATACAATGGCTACCATATGATCCAGCCAATCCACTGCTAGGTATTTAATCAAGAGAAATGAAGGAAAGTTACATCCATACAGAAACTTGTAAACAAATATCCCTAGAAGCTTTATTTGAAATAGCCAGAAATTGGGAACAACTCAAATGTTCATCAACAGGTGAATAGATTAACAAATTGTGGTGTATCCATATGATGGACTATTATGCAGCAATATAAAGGAACAAACTAATCTGATACATACAACAATATATATGAATCTCAAAATAATTATACTGAGTAAAAAAAAAAAAAAAACAGAACATAAAGACTGTATACCGTATGACTTCATTTATACAAAGTTCAAGAAGAGGCAATACTAATTTATGGAGATAGAAGTCTCCAGGAGGAAAAAGGAAACACTGCCCGGAAAGAGAGGCTCAAGGGACCTTTTGGGTGCTGCTATCGTTCTGTTTCTTGTTCTAGGTGCTGGTTACATGGCTGAATGTATACGTTAAAATTCATTGAGTTGTATACTCTTGACTTGGGCACTTTACTGTACGTAGGCTAGTCCTCAATAGCAACATGAAACAATTGAAGCTAGAGAGGAGGAAAAGAGAAGGCAGAGACAGAAAAATGTATCTATTCAAATTCAAAATTTAAACTAGAATTCTAATTCACGCTGCAATTACACAGAAAGGAAGGCTTGAGGTGAAGAAAGAGCTCCATGTTAGTTGAAGCTCTCATTGCCTCTTTCACCAAGCATTCAGATCATTTCCTTCTTTGTCCTGCAATTCTAGACTCTCCTCACAATAAACTACACGCTGTGGGCAGAATCTTCTAGCTTCTTTAAGTTGCACAGTGATTACGTTACTCCCTTTCTCAAACAACTTTCCACATTTCTCCCCTGCCCATAAATGAAATCCCAACTCCCCATAGCCTGGATATATGGTCCTTCAGGCTCTGGTCTCCAAAAACAGTTTCTTTTTAATTTTCCACACCTATCCCATGCCCTTCACCAAACAAGTTACTGAGTTTTATCTCACGCTGCTTTGTGTTTCCACATTCGGCACCATTCTCTTACATGAAGTAACCTACCCCATTCATCTCTTCCTTCTGAAATATAAATCATCCTGCAGGTACCAGATCAGATGCTATCTCCTTCAGGAAGTCTTCCTTAATTCTTCACCCAACCAGACATTCACCCTCTCTCACTGAAACCTCCAAAGCAGGTGGAATATGCCTCTTATCACCTGCACCATCCCCCTGTGTGTCCTAGTTATCTGGGTGCGTATCTTCTCATTTCTGCCCCATCACCAATGTGGGCATCACCTATGTATCATGTCAGGTAGACACCTGGTTAAATATTGTTGTGATAGATAAATGAGCAAAGGAAAGAAAACAATAGAAGAGATTAGATGGCTCAGAGAAAGATATTTCTAATTTCATTTTTGAATTTGTTTCCAAAGTACTTATTCTTTCCCTCTGCACAAATATCCAGCACCATGATATGTCATGATGCACTTACTTCACTAAGCCATCCACAACCCATTTTTGGAACAGGGTGGGTATAAGTACCTGTTTGTGACATACACACACACACACACACACACATGTATTCTGTATGTGTGTATGTGTGTAGGTGTTGTGTATATAGGTGTATAGACATACACAGGTGTATGTATGTATATATATTTGTAGAATACATATAGAAAGAGCCCTTTCTCCACCCTACCCTTACCTCCACCTCCCACAGGGCTTTTGAACTAGTGGCAGATGTGGCTGACTGCCGGCCTGTGGTTCTCAGGAAGACATGCTGCTTCTTCCTGTGTTCGTCGCAGGTGAGAAACTTCTCCTGCTCAGCATGGAACAGCCTCACCACGTCACCCTAAAAGTCAACACAAGAAAGAATTAAGGAAAAAATTTAAACAGAGAATTAGACTGCCGCCCTCAAGAAGAGTCAAGTAACGCTCAGCCCATAAAGCATCAAACTCACCCCCTTTAATATGTCGTCTTTGTTATCACTCCATTTCATGAAAAGGACTATTTTCCAGCTTGTATTGCAGTTGACGGAGTTGACCTGAAAAACAGGTTAGAGTTATTTTTTCACGTACCCCTCACAACAACTGTGTCATCCAGCCCCCAAATTTCTCACTGCAGCCTAGGAAGCAGGGCTGTACTTCAGACTAAAAACTCTAAAGATTGATGCCACTAAAATCACAGCACCTGCAAATGCAACTGGCCTGTTGGCAGAGTTTGGCAATAAATGGTTCACTTGCACCAATCACTACGCACAGTCCAACCATGACTAATGGAACCAACCCTCCTGCCTTTCTGGAATGATATTTTCCGTTTCCTCCAAGTCTCTTGCTCTCTAGCCAGAAAGTAAAGGCCTGATGAAAATAAGTACTTACAAAATGGAATGAGCTATAAAGGGAAAAAAATGAGTCCAGTGTATACACTCGAAAATGTTAATGAGCATTGTTAACAACAGCAGCCATTGTTTGTGCACTAAATCTATGCCAGGCACTAGGTTTAGGTGCTGACATGCACCATCTCCTTTAATTCTTTGCAACACTCTAAAAAATAGGTCTGACCACCACCCCCATTTCAGAGATAAGGAAACTGATATACAGGGAGACCAGGTAACCAACCTACCATCACAGAGCTAGGAATGGCAGACAAGATGTGAATCCACATCTATCCCACTGAAGAGTTTGTGTCCTTACCCATCAGACAAATATTTATGTCACAAGGAAGTAACATCCTTGTATCCTATAATTGCCAATTTAGAGGATAAGGAGATGTATTGCCAAAAGCAAGCTATCACCCTTGCAGGGCTGCTGATAATCTGCAGTGTTCCTTTTTGAACAATTAGAAAGAGGTATCCTGCATAGGGAGACAAATTAGAAAAAGGTGCTCCTATGGCCAGAAAAAAATTAGTAAAAGGGGTCATCTCTGGCTTCACAAATTAAAAAACAATCCCTCAGTGATGCGAGGCTTAGCAAACTGAGCACTAGAGTGAATATCAGCCTGCATCTACTACCCAATACACAGAGTTGCACAACCTTACATGGCAGCCTTGACCCTGGGCCTGTTTCTTCACCTGCAGAATGGGCATCTGCCCCAAGTCACTGCTGAAGTCACTCTCAGCACATGCATGCACTGGCGCCAGCCAGACCTGCTCCTGCAGGATACCCCATGCCCACAGGCATAACTCAATGTCCTTACCTCATTGCAGCCTGGGTTATCTACCAGTTGATGGCTGCTAGCATGTAGGGGCTGACCAGCATTGACGGGGTTCAGAACAACCTTGTCACCTATGACCACCTGGAAAGGAAAGGAGCAATACAGCTTTGCACAAAACTGATAAGGACTGCAGATTGACCACTGGGCAGTCCTAGGAGACATATGTGTCTGTGATGAAGAAGGCAAGGCCTATCCCCAGCAAGTATAAAGATGCAGCACACACCACACCTCCCTCAAAAGCTGACCCTGTGTAGAAGGGGTCATGTTTACAAGGTTAAACCTGAATTTTGTTCCCCGAGTGTCACTGATTATACAGAGATATTTCAAAGCCAGTCCAGAGCAGGAAAAAACAAACAAACAAACAAAAACACTTCAGTTTAGGGTACCTATATAATTAAGTTTTAAGTAAATTTAAGAAAAGACCAGATAGAGTCTGAGTAAGTCTTTATCTTTGACAGACAAAGCCACAACTTTATGTTTCTAAAGCAATTACTTTCATATTTTTACTATAACATTTGGAAATACATTTTCTATGATCAAGTCATATATACAGCCATTTAGACTTATATGCATGTTTGTATATTTATAATATATATAATATACTATATATACAACTAAAACAAAAGTTGCCACCCCCCAAAAAAACAATACTTATCATTACGTAGTATAACACAGTCTGATCTTTCTGTTCTATTCCACTTTCAAAAAGGATAGTCACAAGCCACTAAATTGATGTCATGGCCCACAAATGGGTCTACACCTATTTTTTGTAAAATACTATTTTAAATTCAAGTCCATCTCATCTTCTCAACTAAGTCATGGCCACACACAGATTCATTTCAAGGATAGGAAAGCAAAGGATGTGCTGAAAATGAAATTCAGAACAAGGCACACTTGTTTTTTATTTTTGGTTAGAGAAGATGGTTTCCTAACATGAAAAACCATCTATTTTCAAGCTTATCACATTTGAGAAGCATATACAACTGAATTTTCTCTAACTCCAAATGAATATAAGTTCATTTGATAAATCCAACACTTTTGATGAAACCTAAGTTTTACTGGGCTTTTCTTCCTGTTCACAGTTAAGGATCAATTACTTACCAACTGTGAGGAAATGGTCTGGTACTAGATGTTTCTGGTACATTCCTTATCATATACACACAAATATACAAACATATTTGAACTCCCCAAAGCTTGTAAATTTAAATGGCACTATTAAAAAGTGTCAAAACCAGTTTTAAAGTTAAGGCTGGTTGAGCATTTTGAGACTATTTCATGCTGTTTGAGGCATATTTTTCAATAAAAAGCAGCTATTTTAGAATCATTAACAAGGTCAAAAACATAGCTGATAGCATTTAACCACAGTCACTGTTAAGTATATGCCCACATAGTGGCTGACTAATTCAGCCAACAAATATCAGAAGTGCTCTAAGGTTTCCTGTGGCTTTATATACTAGAGAACCCTCGGGAGTGGGCCCTGCTCCAGACCCACTGCATTGCTGAACACGATGGGGAGCCTGAATGCTTCTCGACATAGGAACAAATGAAGCTGATCCCAATTTCTACTCTCCTTCCCTACTACGGGTAGGTTATTTCTTTTCCATCCTCCATCCTTTTTAACTTTATTTCCAAAATAGAAAAGATGTTTCTATTCCACTAATGGGTCTGGAATGACAGGGACCCTCTCCAGGACATTAATACGGGATAGCTGTTTTTGTGGTAAAGTTCCTAAGGCAATGGGCTGTTCATACAATGTTTTCAGACATCCAGGAGGAAAAACACAGTGACAGTATTTAGGTCACACTTCTCTCCACAGTTCCCTGTTTCCCAAACACTAGTTTCCGTAGCAATTCCCTTTTCTTTATGCAGGACGAGGGTCTGGTTCCAACTTTCAAAGTCTCCTCCTTGACTCTAACATACAGTCACACTTGGAAGCACGGCACGGAACACTTTCTAGGCGGAAAATCCGCACTTACGCTGTCTCCAATGGATCGCAGCTTGTAGAACGGCTGAATGTAAAACCAGGACCCTTCATTTCCAGCCTCATCCAATGTGACTCTCATGGCGTTCTTCTCCAACAGAGCGGGAAGCCTCTTATTCACTGTTAGGTATTTATTACTTTTCAAATGCAGGAGCTAAAAACCCATCAAGAGAATCAAGTGAGTGTCAGCAAATCTGAATTTTCTACCATTCCTTCTTTCAATCATATCAACTAGGTAGCAAACATTCCTCCCACCATTGAGCTGCTGGTGAAGCTAAAGAATCACAAAGTGCCTAAGGCTGCAGATGATTAGAAAAGGAAGAAGAGAAAAGGGAGCAGAAAGAGAGGGCAGAATACAAGAAAAACTGTCATGTTTTATTTTTCAGCATAGCCTTGGACAAGATGGATGTTGCTCAGGTCAACTGTTTCATCATCACCTGCCATCTGTCAGTGGGACAGACCTAACCCTGTGTGAACGGGCTAAGGAACTGCAGTGTGGCATGCCCTGACACATAGGTGGACCTGAGGAAGGCCACTCTGAGCACAGGCAACAGTTTAAAAAACAACGCAGGGCCAGGCGAAGTGGCTCATGTCTGTAATCCCAGCACTTTCAGAGGCAGAGGCAGAAGATTGCTTGAGCCCAGGAGTTTGAGACAAGCCTGGGCAACACCGGGAGACCTTGTCTCTACAAAATCTTTAAAATCAACCAAGTGTGGGAGTACACACCTGGAGTCCCTGCTACTCAGGAGGCTAAGGTGGGAGGATCACCTGAGCCCAGGAGTTGCAGGCTACAGCGAGCAAAAATCACACCACTGTACTCCAGCTTGGGTGACAGAGCAAGACGCTGTCTCTAAAAAAATTAAATAAAATAAAATGCAACCCCTGTGGAGGATTGTCATTTAATTTGGAAGAAAATGGCTTGAATCTCCAAGTACTTTATTCTTGGTTTTGGGGTAACCAAAACCCATGAGCAGTATGGAAAGACTAAAGACCTAGACGGGATATAATGTGTCTGATAGTCAGTCTAGACCAGAAACAGTTGGCCAAGGCTTCCCAACTCAACAGGTTATAAGAGAAAGTGGAAAGGAATATGAAAGACTACCCAATCCCTTGAGAAATGGTACAACCGGCCGGGCGTGGTGGCTCACGCCTATAATCCCAGCACTTTGGGAGGCTGAGGTGGGCGGATCACGAGGTCAGGAGATCGAGACCATCCTGGCTAACACGGTGAAACCCTGTCTCTACTAAAAAAACACAAAAACTTAGCCGGGCGTGGTGACGGGTGCCTGTAGTCCCAGCTACTTGGGAGGCTGAGGCAGGAGAATGGCGTGAACCCGGGAGGCAGAGCTTGCAGTGAGCCGAGATGGCACCATTGCACTTCAGCCTGGGCAACAGAGCAAGACTCCGTCTCAAAAAAAAAAAAAAAAAAGAGGAAAAAGAAATGGTATAACCAGAATGAGACTCCACTGCTAATTGCGAATATCCTCCTTTTCACATGGTAACAGATACAGCTGCTAGAAGTGTTCGGAGGTCCTCCAAATCCCCGAACAGTGCTGCTGGAGGTAGAAGAATAACCTGTCTGATCCATAAGCCCCGATGACCCCTAGCTAAAATAAACAAGGAGAAGGCAACGTCTTCCCAATCCCTCAACTGATCCCTTGGTGAGTGGCCTCTGGTCCTGCACACATCTGTCAAGGTGCCAGACTCAGTTTGTTTATAAACCAAAGTTACCTACAGGTAGGCCCCAAGATCCAGGGTTGGGGGAAGTAATAATAACTAAGATTAATTACGGTGTATCCACAGCTTATTCTGAGACAGGCACCTCTCAACCATGCTAAAGAGCAATGCCATTACCATTTCCATTTTGCTGGTGAGCAAAGTGACACATGGCAAGATTTCTTGCCCCAAATCTCACAGTGAGTTACAAAACCTGAATCGGAATGCATTTAGAAGTTTATGTCCTTAGCCTCTGTACCTTTCATGTTCATGTCAAGCCATATTCTCCAAGCTAACCAAATCAGGAAGTCTTGTACTCTGAATTTCAGGGCACTGGCCTGGCTTAGTAATAAAGCTGACACTGAACTAGGAGCCCACCTGGACACTTGTGTCCATTCTGAAGAGGATGGAACTTAAGGAGGAGGTAGTGGATGAGTGGCAGGATCTAATCTTCAACCAGGTTCTCAAGCTACTTTCACTATTTCAAAAGGCCTAATGTAAAGAGCCCATTTAACCCCAAAAGGTTGCTTTTACCAATCTTTTACTAGTGTTCCCATCTTCCTGATTAGCCCTGCTCTATACCTAATAGCCAGAGAAAGGGGAAGGATTCCTATGTAATTAGTAATGTTTACACAGTGGGCAAAATCTTTCAAAAAGGAAAATAATGAAGGAAGATCATTAAACGGGTCTAGGTGCTCAACAGTTGGTAACCACTACTCTTTGTGCCTGGACAAACCAAGAAAGCCACATGTTGCACTGGGCTTCCAGGAAGACTGGCATGGACCCAGAGAGATCTTCTGAGCAAAACCTGTATTAGCTGTTTCCTGGTTTGTGTTTTATCTCCATGCCAAATGCAAAGGCACAAAAGATAAGCAACCCATGAGACCAGACATGAAAAAAATAAATATTTTTGATAAGTATAAAATGTATCAAAATGATAAGTATTTTTTATGTGAAAAGTCCCAAAGGTACAGAATTGCTCGTATTACCGCTGGGGAGCAGCTCTTGTTGGCCAGTAGATAAAAGTTATAGGCAAGTTAATCTTCACCAAATAGGAAGAATTTTCAAGCATTATAAGTTAAACAGAACTGCAACAGCCAGGTTCCTTTTCAAGTAGGAAGCTTCCCATTTGAAGTGTCTGGAGTGAAACGATCAGCCACAGACAGAGAGAAGTAGATGCTCACACTGAGAGATGACCAATCAAACAGCCCAAGAGTCCATCATATCTAACAAGAAACACTAGACTTTTTGCAATAAACTGGCTGCCTCCATGGAGTCCTACTGCAAAGGTGTCCAAACCCTGTCTTATGTGTTTGTTTTCTCAGCTATGTTCTTTGTAATGCTTCAGTTTCAGAAGGGAAGAGCCGCCTTGACCTACCTGGATCACATTGCCATACTGGATTACGGTCCCCAGCAATTTCCTGTTTTCTGTCTCATTCTGCTTCTTTTCCAAGTCTGCAGCATGCTGTGCATTGAGAAGAAAGATTGGTCACAAAGAGGAAACAATGTGTTCTAGCCCACTGCAGTTATGCAGAACAAATGTCGCCAGTTAATACAAGAATCACAGAAATAAGCAAATCCCTGCGTACACACACTGAGGCTTCATGAAATGAGCCAAAGGGTTCAAACAGCTCATCCACGCTGCCTTTGCTTTGTTGGCCTTTTTGGCTTCTTTAAAATGTTTTTTTTTTTTCTTTAAGGAATTAATGAGTATTTGCTTAGGGTAAGAATAAGTCAAGAGCTGAAATATCTTCAAAGAAAATAGGGTCAGGGAAGGAGGGAATTTGAGTAGCCCCTTTACAATTTGTGAAAGTCCTCTTTAAGGCTTTGGACTAAAAGAAGACTGAATTTAAATGCTGGATTTGGGTGGTTTGTGGTTTGTGGTTTTGTGAACTTGAATGTGTTATTTAACATCAGTGAGCCTCGGTCTTCTCCTTTGTAAAATAAGGATAAAATGGTAGCTGCACCTCACAGGAACTCCACTGCACAGTACCTGATACACTGTAGCACGCATGGAGTTATTAGTTATTCTTGTTAGACATTAATTATAATGTAATCAATTTTTATAATCATTCCCTGAAGAGAACATTATGATCCCACTTTTAAAGAAGAAATTGACTCAAAGTGATTAAAAAATTTGGTCATCCTTGCATAGCTAGTTGGATGATGGGTAGGAAAGGGATTTGTTATGCCATTTCTCTTCTTCTGGGTACATTTGAAACTTTGCTTGATGTTTTTTAAACCACACATTTATTAAGTGGCAGAGATAGTGTTCAAGTCCACATTTGGATAAACTGTATAGTTACAAATGAGGCTGGGAAAGGTTACCATTCCAAATGTGACATGCTAGCAGGGACATGGTAAAGCTGAATAGAAGGTTCTAGAATAGTCTGGCAGGGCCACCTTCCCGAATTCATTCACTTGTGCAACTCTGAGAGCACTGTTACCACACTACAATAATGGTGAAGGGCAATGGGCTTTATCCTAGGAGTCAGCAAACTGTTATCCCAAACCATCTCCCAAACATAGACTGGTGGAGGGGAAGTAAAATAACTGAGAAGAAATTCAGTATTGAATCTGATGAATGGTAAAACCCTGATGATAAGAGTGTACTTCAGAAGGGTTTCGAAAACACTCTTCCTCGAGTGTCTCCTTTCCTTAGGTCAAGATGCTACCAGGTGCCAGTGGGTCCTATTTCCCCGGTAATGTCTTCATTTTCACAGACTCTTATGGACACAGTCTTGGGTCCCCTACCTACCTGCCTCATCATCTTGTCCTCTTTACTGAATCCCACCAAGCCTCACTCAGTATTCTCATCACAAAATGGGGACAATGTAAGCCTTTTAGGGCCATTGTAGAGATTAGAGAAAATGTATGCCAGACACATAACTGCCATTTCATCATAAATTTTAATCATTATTATTACACACTAGTTTCTAAAACTAAGAAATGTTCTGAGGATTAACATTTCAAAAGGTGACCTAAGTTAGCTGGGTCAAGAACCTTTCTGTTTCCTTCAAATTCAGCATCTGTTCCATTTCTACCTAGAACATAGGTATTTTTAGGAAAGCACATCTTTTGAGAAAAATGAACTGCAGGAAATTATTCTAAGCCAAAATGAAACCATATTACAGGAGGGGAATGATCCACGTGGATCACTGCTAGTTGACCACATCTGGCATCAGCTCTTTAAAACAATGGCCCATTCAAAACTTCCCTCTCTCTCTTTTGGAATTAGTTACCAGTCTGCTATTCTCAGTGACACAAGGATAAAATCCACTGGGTGCAAGACACATTCAGAAATAATACCAGTGCTTGCAACATGGCAATCTTTGGCATGCAAGTTGCCCTCAGCACAGTTCTCCTGAATCTTTTCTTTCCTCTGCATAAATACTCTCCTTAGCAGCCTCCCACTTCTTGTTCTCCCTAATTTCATGCCTGAGCTTACACTCCCTTTGGAGATTTCTACAGTACCCACAGGTTCTGCAGGTAGTTTTCCAAACAAAACATCGGACTGCATCCATTTGGAATGAAGGCTTACTCTTTGTGGAGAGCCGTTTGTTCTTTCTGCTTAAGAGTTCTCAGCTAACACTGACTGCAAACTCAAGAGGGGGAAAATATCAAAGGGAAAAAAAACCAATGGATTCAGTAAAATAAAATACAACATTTTCCAACATGCAAATATGGTTTTTCCTTGTTCAAAGCCCATACAGAAAGGATTCACCTTTAGAGAGTTCTTAAGTAGCATTTCTTGGACTCAAATGATCAAAGAACTCATCTTTAAGTGGAAAAACGCTCATGAACATTCCCCTTACTCTCAAGAATGTCCAGTGGCTTCAGTTTAAGAAATACTAATATTATGTTTCTACCTATGCTTAGAATAAGTACAGTACAAAAACAGCAACCCAATGGTTACTGGTTTATCTAGAAAGAAATGTCAGATTAGCCATCAAGAAGGCATATATTCCACATTAAAGACTAATTAAACACCAGCAGCTCTAAAGAGCATGGGCATTTGTCAAAAGATATATAAAAGGCAGAAGAAGAAAAGAAAATTAAAACAAAATTGGAGAATAAATATCTAAAGACTTCTTTTAAAATAAAGATATTCTTGGCCAGGAGTGGTGGCTCACACCCATAATCCCAGCACTCTGGGAGGCCGAGGCAGGCAGATCACCTGAGGTCAGGAGTTTGAGACCAGTATGGCAAACATGGTGAAACACTGTCTATACTAAAAATACAAAAAATTAGCCAGGCAAGCGCATGTAGTTCCAGCTACTCGGGAGGCTGAGGCAGGAGAATCACTGGAACCCAGGAGGCGGAGGTTGCAGTGAGCTGAGATCGCGCTACTGCACTCTAGCCTGGGTGACAGAGAGAGACTCCATCTCAAAAACAGATAAATAAATAAGACATTCTTAAATATCACATCTAAAACTGTCAAAACTCTGTTAAACTAAGAGTTAATACTATTTTAATTGATATAAAGTTTAATGATAACTGAGCCTTCACATCACCATTGAATAATTATTACATGTATTAAGCTTATGGACCATTTTAAGAATTCACTTTTCCTATAAGTTCTCTTTAAGAAGAAAACTCCCCATTTCATTTTTTACTAAATGTATAAATATCAAATTTAATTCATTTTAGTTCACATTAGTCGTTACATAAATCCCCTCACAAAACTAAGTCTGGGCTGGGCGCGGGGGCTCATGCCTGTAATCTCAGCACTTTGGGAGGCTGAGGTGGGTGGATCACGTGAGGTTGGGAGTTCAGGACCAGCCTGACCAACATGGAGAAACCCCATCTCTACTAAAAATACAAAATTAGCCGGGCATGGTGGCATGTGCCTGTAATCCCAGCTACTCGGGAGGCTGAAGCAGGAGAATCACTTGAACCCCAGAGGTGGAGGTTGCAGTGAGCAGAGATCATGCCATTGCACTCCAGCCTGGGCAACGAGAGTGAAACTCCACCTCAAAAAAGACAAAAAAAAAACAAGTCTGGTATTTAGACAAAACCATCCATGATTCTTTTAGGTTCAGCAGGAGGCAAGGCAATAAGGTACATGAAAAGGTAACAAGGTACAGACACTACAGGCCACTGATCAAGGCTGTTTCTACCCTTGAAAAGAATGAGATCTGGTTGGTTAAATCCCTCAAGTACATTCCAAGAATGGGCCCTCACTGTAAGATACTAAGTTAGTGCCTTTCTAAAGGATACTCACGCAATATTGACCAAAAAACTTTTCACTCGATATAACATTAACAACTCCACTTCTAGGAGTTTCTCCTAAGAGGACAACCTGGCATATGCACAAGGCCATAAAACTTTTTTCAGAATGGCAAAGGTTGTCAGGATCCTGAATATCACTCCCTACCTAACCTCTGCCCATAGAGGCTGGTTATCTAAAATTACAGTACTGCCATACAAGGAAGTGACCATGTAGCCATTAAAAATGAGGATAGAGGCCAGGTATGGTGGCTTATGCTTATAATCCTAGCACTTTGGAAGGCTGAGGTGGGCAGATCACCTGAGGTCAGGGGTTCAAGACCAGCCTGGCCAACATGGCGAAACCCCATCTCTACTAAAAATACCCCCCAAAATTAGCCAGACGTGGTGGTGCATGCCTGTAATCCCAGCTACTCAGGAGGCTGAGGCAGGTGAATCACTCGAACCCAGGAGGTGGAGGTTACAGTGAGCCAAGATCGTACCACTATACTCCAGCCTGGGCAACAAAGTGAGACTCCGTCTCAAAAAAAAAAAAAAAAGAATGACAGAGATTCCAATTTATTCACAACATATTAACCGGGAAAAAAGCAAGTTAAAGAAAGGGAAGTGAATAGCATATTCCTGTTGATAGTTTAAAATGTGGAGACACAGGAACAGAATAGCGGGTAGGAGAGTAGAGAAAACATCAAAATAAAACCCAAGGTTATCTTTGAGGAACACAATTTAGGAATCCCATCAATGAATATTTTTTTTGCTTTTCCTACTCATATATTTTGGAATTCTCCTCCTAAAATACATGTGTGTAATTTCTTCAAAAACATCTTCATCATGTCTCTGCGTCAAGTACTCTGAATTTTTTAAAGTCACGCCGTGGCTCGTGTCTGTAATCCTGGCATTTTGGGAGGCCAAGGCGGGTGGACTGCTTCAGCTCAGGGGTTCAAGACCAGCCTGGGCAATGTGGCAAAACCCCGACTCTTCAAAAAATACAAAAATTAGCCAGGCATGGTGGTGTGTGTCTGTAGTCCCAGCTACTAGGCAGGGAGGTGGGAGGATCACTTAAGCCCAGGAGGTTGAGGCTGCAATGAGCCATGAACATGTCACTGCACACCAGCCTGGGTGACTGGGTGACAGAGTGGTGAGACTGTCTCAAAAAAAAAAAAAAAAAGGAAAGGCATCTTAAACATGTTACTGGGTGACTGGGTGATAGAGTGGTGAGACTGTCTCAAAAAAAAAAAAAAAAGGAAAGGCATCTTAAACATGTTATCTTTTCATTATTTTAAAATCCTGATAATTTACATACCTATTACTCTTTTCCCTTGAATAATGGGTTGTGGACTGTTTTTAATTTCTAAGAGAAAAAAAAAAACACTCTATGATATGGTTTCTACCACTATTATTCACCATGTTCCCTAAGCAACATCAAGGTCTGCCCCTTCATAGCCACCTGTTATTTTATTTCAGAGATAGAGAAACTATTATCAAATGACAATAGAAAGGTTACTGAAATAGTGAGGAAAGGTTATTTTGTTAAAGTCAACAAGCTCTGAATCATGTAATGTGATATTGAAGCAAGGCTTCTAAAAACAAGCATTGTAGCACCCAGACAATAAGGACCTGGCACTCCTCTGGCTCTTCCTAGCTCGTCAAAGCTGTGACTTAAGTAATCATTTCTCAGAACAAAACAATGTAGGTGCTTGTTTCAAGGTAACAGCTACGCTGCTGTGAGAAAACAGTGGTAATGGCCTTTAGAAGAAATTATGTGATTTGCAGATGGGAAGAAGCTCATTTTGTCAAGAGACCCTTAGGATATCATGACCAAGAGAGTCAAAATCCAGTTATTCCCAGAGAAGGAAAAAGCATAGACAGTAACCAGCCACTAGATGTCACTCTCCTTCAAAGTGCTGTTTATGGTGCTTATCCTGGTCAAAAGGAAGTCAAGTGGTCTAGACAACTAATTCCTTAAATGGCATTAATTTAAAAAAATCTGACCTCTGATTGGGGTGCTGCATAGTAGTTGACAAAAATAAAAATGAAAACCCACTGGAGACTGGCCATCAGTCCCAACAGCAAAGTGGCTGTCCAAAATACAACATCTTATTGGCTGGTGGGAACGTAAATTGAATGAAACATGTAGATGACTTTAAGACACTAGGGGGAAAAGTTCCAGCTAAGCAGGAAAGTAGGAACTGCAGAAAGTGAAGCATGAAGTCAACATTCAAGACCTGAGGCCGAGTGCAGTGGCTCACGCCTGTAGTTCCAGCACTTTGGGAGGCCAAGGCAGGCGGATCTTGAGTTCAGGAGATCGAGACCATCCTGGCCAAAATGGTGAAACCTCATCTCTACTAAAATACAAAAAATTAGCCAGGCATGGTGGCGTGCTACTCAGGAGGCTGAGGCAGGAGAATCGCTTGAACCCAGGAGGTGAAGATTGCAGTGAGCTAAGATCGTGCCACTACACTCCAGCCTGACAACAGAGCAAGACTCCATCTCAGAAAAAAAGAAAAAAAAAAAAAAGACCTGAAAGTTACATCAGTAATCTTAAATCAGGGAAAATAACTAGCTTCCTTTTTTATTTTTTTAAAGCATAAACAGCATGAGAGAGATCACTGTTTTCCTCTTTTTTCTTTTTAATAAGGAGCTGACCATTTTTGATCACCTTATGATTGAACTTTTTTCAACCATGCTGTTTTCTTCACAGTTCATTCATAGGAAGGAGTGTCAAAAGGACTTGCTGATGAAACATAACATATAGAGCACAGGTTGCAAACGGGGCTGAAGAACCACATCCGGCCTGAGCCATTTCTCTTGGTGTTGAGTATATATCTCAAGCCTTAACTGAGTTGGTTCCCAACATCTTTTCCAAAATTGAGATACTACACATAAAAGCATGGATTTTTATCTTCTCTTAAAAAGCAGAAGACGTGGCAGCAGCTCTCAGCCCACATTCCCAAGCAGTGACAGTAGGGAAGTAGAGCTGCCCCTCCAGACCCACCCACGGGACCCTCCACTTGGCAACACTACCCACCAAGCCCACTTTATTCCTGTTGGTTTCCTGCATGGCCAAGAGGAATCTGAATTTACAACCCCTGCGGTAAAAAGTGTAGGAGAGGAAAGAGTTGGAGATGTATTAATAAGATCTCACTGAACAGAATGATCTTTATACCAGAAAAGCAAAGTCAGGACAACTAAAGACACACAGACCTTCCACAAACATAGCCCCTTATGGGCGTATGCACTAAATATACATACATGCAGGATTGACCAACCGTCCCCACATATTCAACTAGATTCCCATGTTCCCGGCCCAGACTTTGGGGAGATTATGGATTGGTGCAACGACTGGAAGAGGGTGCTACTGATGTTCAGTGGACAGGAGCTAGGGGTGCTGGGTATAGTGAATGCATATTACAGTCCTATGCAAGGATGAACCATCATTCATCCCATACAATTCTATGTCTAGCTGGACATTCACATAAGTTAAAAAGCTATCTGTCGGCTGGGCGCAGTAGTCCACGCCTATAATTCTAGCACTCTGGGAGGCCGAGGCAGGAGGATCACTTGAGCTCAGGTGGTCAAGGTTGCAGTGAGCCATGACGGCATCACTGCACTCCAGCCTGGGAGTATCTGTAATTACCTGAACCTAGCACCTCACTCCATTTTACATATCAACAGAAATCACAGCTTCCCATGGTTTTATTAATACTATTAATAAATTTTCCAAAAGTACAAGTACTACTTAAAAAAGAAAAGAGTGTACTTTGCATTATTCACAACATGATCAAGAGCTGCTGATTATTTTGGAAAAAGATATCATCATAATCCCAAAAGGCACAACAATCCGGAATACCATAATCCCAAATGTTAACATCCCCAAAGGTCAAAAAAGACCAAAATCCCCAAAATGCAATTCCGGAAAAAATAATTTTAAAATTCTTTAAAAGAGACTGATATTTTTAAAAGGGGATTTGAGAAACATGTGAAAATACAACAGACCACTTCACAGGCCATTCTATACAATAAAATGGGGAATAGTAACATACATATTTTTGCAAGCATAAACACGCAGGTATACTAACAATGGTCACAGGGAGTATAAGCAGATTAACCATAAAGAAATAGATAAAAAGGGAAATGTAAAATCACATATCACTATGGTTGGTGATTGTATGCACCAAGCTCATACTGTAGTCATCTGAAATACCGTGACCAGCAACCTGAGTCTTTTGACGAGATGGATCAAAACCATGGAGGGTCACCACTGGATATGCAGTTGCCAAAAGAGCTGAGAGCTCAAGTAGTTTTATTTTTTACAAACACAAACATCTCTTCATTCATCGAGGAAGAACATCTCTTCATTTACAGGGGAAGTTCCCATGTTTTTACATATTCACAAAGTCAGTGTTGTGACGATGCACTTTCATTAAGTTAAACTTGCAGAAGAATGCATAAAATGAATCAGAACTCTCTAATATTAGTCTCCACACGATTTAAATCTCCAACACTGAAAATGATGCGAAGATGAAATACATAGCAGAGTGAATTGTAAAAAATAATGCTGACAGGGCTGAGCGCCGTTGCTCACGCCTATAATCCCACCACTTTGGGAGGCTGAGGCAGTGGATCACTTGAAGTCAGGAGTTCGAGACCAGCCTGGCCAACATGGTGAAACGCTGTCTCTACTAAAACTACAAAAAAAATTAGCGAGGCGTGGTGGTGCATGCCTGTAACTCCATCTACTCGGGAGGGTAAGGCAGGAAAATCGCTTGAGCCTGGGAGGCGGAGGTTGCAGTGAGCTGAGATTGTACCACTGCACACCACCCTGGGCAACAGAGTGAGACTCTGCCTTAAAAAAAATTAATAATAATAAAATAATAATAATAATAATAATGCTAACCATTTAAAATACTGAAAAAAAACTTTCAAAATCTGATATAAGAAAAAGTGTACTGCAGTAATAGATTATGGGCATTTAAACAGAGATAGTCCATAAGAGCTGGCCTAACATGCAGCTATCCTATGACTGAGATTTTTGGGATCTTATACTTTAGGGATTTAGGCTTTTGGAATTGAATTTTTAGGGATTTCAACATTTGGGATGACGGCACTTGAGATTACGTCTTCTGTGATTATGATTGACGCCCTTTTGGAAAACCACATCCTGGATAACATGCTTTTCACGTTGCCAATACCATATACCTGCACCAGTCACAGTCTACAGCTGCCCCACTCATGGGGTTTATACAAACAGGTGCAAGCACTTACTTCCTTATGTCTTCTAGAGTAGTCATTCCTTAGCATTGACTAAAGAAGAGTATTCAATTTATTATATAATTTATTACTTTCCTTTTATTTCTCCTTTATAATTTTTTAATTGGTATCTATTATTTACGAATTTTATTCCATGTTCATAAAGCCAAATAATATTTGCTCTAAAGAAGGTACAGTGGTTTTGTTGGAATTGAGGATGTCTGATATAATCATTATTAAAATAATGATGCAATTCCACAAGTCTTCAAAGCAATCACTAGCCTCCAAGTCTTTGAGTTCATTGTTTCTTCTTCTTCTACTCTCTAAATCCCACAGGTGCCTCCAACTGAGGCTTACTCAGCACTTCCTTCTTCCACCAGGAAGTCCTCCCTGACCACTGTATCACACCTTCTTATCCAGCAAAGACAGATTTGGCACCCTTCCTATGTGCTCCCACAGCTTTGTGTGGTTTGTCCTGTCATACACTACTTATCACTGCCTCTTTATTCTTCGATATTCAGCTCCCACAGGGTTAAGACTGTCATAGTTCTATCTCTGGGGCCTAGTACACTGCTCATTTATTATTCAATAAATATTTCTGAGCACCTACTATGTGCCAGACACTATTACAGAAGCTGGGATACAGCAGTGAGCAAGAGAGAGAATGCCATGGTAGAGCTGTCATTCTAATAAGCAACAGGTGATAATTAATGAAGCTACTAAATATAATTGCAGACCCTGATCAGTACTGAGAAAGATATAAACAGGGTGCTATGATGGAGAAAAACCAGCAAGACATCTCTTAGATAAGAGGGGAAGACTTTGCTAAGATGACACTTCAGCTGAGACACAAAGGCTCAAAGGTCCTAGCTCAAGAAGAGCCAGGAGAAGAATGTTCTCAACAGGATAAACTGACGGTGCAAAGGTCGTGTGACAATGGAGAGTCTGAGGTGCTCAAAAAATAAAATAAAAAATAAAATAAAATAAAGCTCATATGGCCAGAATGTAGTTAAGAAGCCTCTGTGGGGACAGCAGGGTCCAGGCATGTACCATCTTGTAGATGATGACAGCCTGGATTTTACTTTAGGTTCAGTGGGAGTGACCTTACGTGTCTCATGCTTACGTGTCCTCATGCTGGACTGTAAGCTCCCTGAGGTGAGGAGCCTGGGCTTTTCATCACATCCCGTGTGAAACAACACACACAGAATGTAGGAATCCCTTCACATGACCCTCACCTTACCAAATGCAGCTAGCTGTGACTTTGCCATATGCTAGTCAAAAATGGAGTAAGGTGAGAGGCAGAACCTCTTGAGCTGCTCAGGGCTCACAGATGCTCTAGGTCTTCAACTGTCATCACTGAGCCCCAGGAAAGATCACTGTGTATTCTGTGAAATATTTGATTGAGTGCCTGGTAAGTGCGCAACCTTGTTGTAGACACAAAGGCTATTGCAACAAGTAACAGTGACACAGACATGGGCCCTCACGAAGCTTACATGCCAGGGGAGGGAGACAGCCAGTAACCAAAATACATTAGAAGGATGATGTTACATGACGGGGAGAAAATGAAGTAGGTCAGGGAACAGGAAATGGGGTACAATTTCGATATTAGTACACTGGTTTATATGTCATGTCTCCTTCTAAACATCTCAGAGAACTTCCTGATTAGCCTCGGAATGCAGGGCACTAAAAGAACTAAGTCATTATTTTACATAAGGTGAAACAGCATCAGAGAGGCTCAAAAACTTCCTATGGTCACACAGCACATCAGCAATGGAATGAGCACATCTTTAAAATGCCTGGTAACAGGATAGATGCAATGTTAACGGCCAAAACTTATTAAGTATTTACTATGTGCCAGGCACTGTTCATGTGCCTTTTATGTCTCATTTTCTGTAATCCTCACAATGACCTCCTGAGGTGGGTACTACCATCTTCATTTTACAGATAACGTAACAGAATTGGAAAATAGCACATAACGTGCCCAAGAGCACCGGTTACTGAGTGGTGGAGCCAGGATTCCATTCCAGGTTTGCTTCCAGTGCCTGTGCTTATAACCACTTCTCCATCCAAAGCTACCCGTGCAAAGAGAGTGGCTGAGAAAAGAACTCTCCAGATATCTCAAGATGACTAGGATCTATCCCTCCCTAGGGTCAGCTCCCTTCTACCCCTTCATGAAAAAACATAAGAAAGCCGGAAGCTAGAGTTGGAGGGTTGCATAAGCAGTCTCCCACCATTACACCCAGACACCACCAAGGCAGCCACTCACTACTGCCCCACTGACAGCCCCATTGCAATACGTACGTGCAGTTTGTTGAGCAGTACTGCATCTGTTGTGCTGTTGGCCCCAGGCTTGGCAGCTTTCCAGAACTGCTTCTGGGCAGAGTAGCGGTTCATGGGACATAGCTTAAAGAGGCAGTCTAGAAGTAAAGCAAACAAACAGAAATTGCTATTGAGGGTGTATAGACACTCAGCCTAGGAAAAAAAGGCTTTCCACTTTAAAAAATTACATAAAATTACATCATACATAGATATAAAATGAGGGTACAAAGCTCTCTGACAAATCTCTTTTTAAATTTAATTGCCACCACCACTGTGTGAGGGTACAGACGAGGAAACCGAGGCTTACAGAAAGTGAGTCACTTGTCTGTTCTACAGAACTAGTTGGTGGCAGAGCTGTCCAAATTCAGTGTTTTGGTTTGTTTGTTTGTTTTGCTTGTTTGTTTTTGTTTTTAAGACAGAGTCTCCCTTTGTCACCCAGAATGGGTGCAGTGGCACGACCTCGGCTCACTTCAACCTCCGCCTCCTAGGTTCCAGTGATTCTCCTGCTTCAGCCTACTGAGTAGCTGGGACTACAGGCACGTGCCACCAAGCCCAGCTAAGTTTTTATATTTTAGTAGAGATGGGGTTTTGCCATGTTGCTAACGCTACCCCAGTTATCTCCTTTCCTTTACAATGAACAAATAAATACAAGGACAAATAGTCCTTGCTATATACAACAATACATACAAGCTTTTCTTAATATAAATCCAACTCTCTTCAGTACTATTCAGTTTAGAAAAAAATATTACAGGCCCGGCGTGGTGGCTCATGACTGTAATCCTAGCACTTTGGGAGGCTGAGGCAGATGAATCACTTGAGGACAGGAGTTCAGAACCAGCCTGGTCAACATGGTGAAACCCCGTCTCTACTAAAAAATAAAAAAAATTAGGCAGGTGTGGTGGTACACGCCTGTAATCCAAGCTACTCTGGTGGCTGAGGCACAAGAACCGCTTCAAACTGGGAAGCAGAGGTTGTAGTGAGCCAAGATCACACCACTGTACTCCAGCCTAGGCAGCAGAACAAGACTCCGTCTCAAAAATAAATAAATAAATAAGATGCTTATTTGGAGGGCTCTCCTAGGGCAGTGGTCTCTTGAGTATTGTGTGCAAGATGACCCTTTATGGTACAGAAAGAAAATCTATAAATTGGCATTTAGATAGTCTGTGCCCTTTGTCCCCTCACTCTCAGTGCACTGTGATGTGCTTCCATTTAGCATGCCTCGGCTTATACAACTTTATACATTGTCTTATGTGGTATAACCAACATTCACAGAATGGACAAGTGGCTTCAAAAGATTTCTGCAGAAAAATCAAAACATCAAAGATAATAGTAATGCAACCCAGCAAACCAAAAAAGGCGGAACCAACCCTTCCCTTAGAGCTCTTGTAAAGTAAAAAGAATGATGATCTAATCAGATCTGGAAAAAGCCAGACATTAAAAATCATAAATAGAACCACTTAAAATATTGTTTTTAATGATGAAAATTACCCTAAAGCATCTGTGTTTTAAGGTGTTAATGAAACCATCATAAATAACAGAATATATTATTGTTTAATCTTAATCTGAGTTATTTCCTTCTACTTTCCACTTGTTTTATATGCCTACAATATATTACTACAATAATACGTGTTTGTAACTTTTAAAAATACACACATACACACACACACACACACACACACACACACACACAAAGTGTAGGGTATAGCCACCAATTTTTTTTTTTTAAGAGATGGGGCCTTGCTATGTTGCCCAGGCTGGAGTGCAATGGCTATTCACAGACAATCATAGCACACTGTAGCCTGGAACTCCTGGGCTCAAGCCATCCTCCTGCCTCAGCTTCTCAAGTAGCTAGGATTTGGGCTTCATCAGATTTTTCTGACAGGGATATGTCATCAATAAACCAGTAACAACTCTAGGAAACCAATATTTAAAATTGACACTCCCCGTGAAAAGTTTACATTTTGACATACTGAGTTTTCAAACAGTAAATATCTGTAGAGTAAAATTAACAAACTCAGAGTGGATACTGATATTCAGAAAAATGACACTCTGAGAGTAGGTCTGGACAAGCATTTAAGGAAATTATTAACTGTACACTTATTCTTACCTATTCATTAAAACTGATTCCCTTAAAGTACCTACCTTAAACAGGTAAATACCTAGTTATTGTCCTAGTCCAGTAAGTATCTCAAAGTGAGAACAATGGATTTGCTGTCAAGCATATAAACACTAGGTCTTTCCTTTACTGCAGATCACTCTTTCTTCTAGTCAGGATCAATATTTAACTGTCACTATGTACTGCACACACAAATACCTGAGATTGTTCAGAAAAAAAAAATAAGAATACTTAACTGTAGAAGTAATAGGTACTTTTCCCGTTTCTGTAATCTCCTTCATCACTAAATATTTCTACCTAGTCACAGGCAGTTATAAGGCAAATATGGGACCATGATAGCTATCTTTATCAAGAATCTAATCCATCTACTGAAAGTAATTTTTACTGCATATGGAAGATACTCTCTAGGACTTTGCAGAACAAAAGATACAGCAGAAGACCAGTTTAAAAGACCAGCCTGCTCTCCCCACCTCTTAGGAAAGGCACAGGTCATGGTCATTTGCTATATTAGTGGCAATTTAATGACATTATTTCCAGAGATGCAGTTTTCCTACCAGCTTAATATTAGTATATATGAATTATCCATTCACTCCATGAATAACCATACACAACCAAGAGACAATAGTTTACATTAAATATCCCATCTTTGACACAGGACTGAACATTACTCCAAAGCATCTATGTGTTTCAAGGTGTTAATGATAATATAAAACTATAATAAATAACAGAATACTGCATTATAGTTTAACCTTTTTTTTTTTTTTTCTTGAAATGGAGTCTCACACTGTCACCCAGATTGGAGTGCAGTGGTATGATCTCGGCTCACTGCAACCTCCGCCTCCCAGGTTCATGTAACTCTTCTGCCTTAGCCTCCAAAGGTGGCCGGAATTACAGGTGCCTGCCATCATGTCCGGCTAATTTTTGTATTTTTAGTAGAGACAGGGTTTCACCATGTTGGCCAGGCTGGTCTCGAACTCCTGACCTCAAGTGATCCACCCACCTTGACCTCCCAAAGTGCTGGGATTACAGGTATGAGCCACTTCACCTGGTCTTATTGTTTAATCTTAATCTTATTTATTAACTTCTGCTTTCCTCTAATTCAGGAATCTGGGTTGGGCAAGAATGGCGTCCTTAATGACCACATGACTTTTTAAAATATTCAAAATATTTAAGTCACTGGCATTAACATTTGACACATGACTTACTTTATGGACCAAATGGGGTTAACAATGTCAGTTTTCACCAATACTAAGTTATAGAGAGTAAAATGACCTATTCTTTTCTCTCCAACATGCTTCATATGATGACGCTAAATGGTATGCATTCCAAAAAAAACTGTTTTAGGAAGATGTGGGGGACAATCAGGGTGGATTCATGATGCCAAAGGATAACAGACAGTGGAAAGTATTTTACAACTCTTCACGGTACCACCAAGTCAAGCACCTCGCCTAACAAAGGGGCTACATCATAAGCTCTAAACTTCGGATAACTTTACATTCCCCTAAGGTGAGAGGGTGTATTTAAATAACGTCCATCCAACCAAAGCCTTGCTCTAACTTCCACACCAACTATTTTCCTTGGGAAAAACAGAGCATTGCATTGCATTAAGTGTATTTACAACCAACTGTCTGTGTAAATATAAGAGACGCTAACATACTAGTAACAGAATCAAATTAGCCTTGCTGATTTTGCCCTGCCTTCCCAGTTGCTTAGCAACTGATTCAAAGTGAAAATTAAATTAAGCAATTCAAATGTAATGTTAGAATAACCTTCCAAAATTTTGCAATTTGTAGGTTCCATATTGCCCTTTGCTATTTGGATGGCATAGCAGAGCAAAATTAAACTTCTACTGGGTCCTAATAGTCTGCTAAGTATAGAAATGTACAAATACAGGAAAACCAGAAGAATATATGTAATATTTATTTGGGGAAGGAGAGCACATGTGTGTACATGTGTGCATGCATGCATGCGTGCACACACACACACACACCACGGTTTGAACTCACCCCAAAGAAATGCCACAAAGAATGTCTTATGTGACAAGTGTTATTTTAGGCCTTTGAGGAATAAACTAAACTAGCTTTCAAAAAATTACGGTGGAATATTCCAAAGTTTGAGCATATGCCACATTGAGTTAGCAAAGGAGAATGCAGTTGAATAAAGGGGTTGGAGTAGGCGTTAAGGGGCTGGGTGGGCTAGAAGCCAGACAGAACAGGCAACAGGTGAGCTTCCATTGTATCAAGGGCATGCTGGAGCCTGGCTGGAGGGAGAATGCTCAACTGCTTTATAGATGAGTTTGACTATCAAATCAGGACTTGTGGTGCACACTTAAGAGAAGATGGGAGCAAGGGGAGCCACAGGTGTGCTTCGGGCACTCTGGGATGGGGCAGAAGCAAAATGAGAAAGCAAAAAAAGTCAGCCAACCTTCAGAGGTATCCACGCCAGTGACCAAGTAAAAGAATAAAGGTTGCCAGAACAGCAGAAACCCCACGGTGTCCACGCCCTCCTCCCCACTGCTAGAACTTTCAACTTGAGAGTGTAAGGTCTCTGAAGGCAGAGACTTCTGTTTTGTACGCTATGGTAGCCCAGGGTCTAAAGACTGAGTAGGAGCACAACAATAGTGTTGAATTAATGATTTAAATGTGCTACAATCCCTAGTGCTCCAGAAACAACTGCAGATATGTCCACTGAAGTCCCTTTCAACTCTAAGCTTCCCAGTGTTCATTCTTCGATTCAATTACTACTTATTAAAATGTTAGGCTGGGCGTGGTGGCTCATGCCTGTAATCCCAGCACTTTGGGAGGCCGAGGCGGGCAGATCACAAGGTCAAGAGATTGAGACCTTCCTGGCCAACATGGTGAAACCCCATCTCTACTAAAAATACAAAAATTAGCTGGGCATGGTGGCATGCGCCTGTAGTCCCAGCTACTCGGGAGGCTGAGGCAGGAGAATTGCTTGAACCCAGGAGGCAGAGGTTGCAGTGAGCTGAGATCGCACCACCGCACTCCAGCCTGGGTGACAGAGTAAGACTCCATCTCAAAAAAAATAAAAAATAAAAAAGTCTACTGTGCACTGGTGCAAGACTGGATGCTGAAAATGCAGCAGGGATCCAGTTGCACAAGTCTGTTAATACAATACCAGTGACAGGGACAAACTGGTCAAATATCCATGTTGAATTATAGCAAGCTAGAAGTATTATGGAGGCAAGATTTATCTATGGACGCACTAGGGCTGAGGTGAGGAGGCAACACTTCCTACAGGGCCATCAGGAAAGGCATTTCTAGGACTATGGCATCTGAACTTAGAGTTGCCGGGTGAGAAGGAAGGAGCCAGCCTTCATAAAACTCGGGCAAAGCCTCTCAGGCAGAAGGAATAGCAAGTGCAAAAGCCCTGAGCTGGAAGAAAACTGACAGACTAAGTGGAAGAGCAGGGCTGGTAGCAAGCAGTAGGCAAAGGCTAGAGCTGCGGAAGATGAGGCTGGAGAGGCAAGCAGATGCTGCACCGTGCAGGGCAGTGCAGGCCATGGGAAGGCATCGAGTCATCCTAAACACAGTGTGAAACCACACAAAGGCTTTAGCAAAGGAAGAACCTGGTGTGGCTAATGCTTCTAAGGGAGCTTTCATACTGGTGATTGATATGGTTTGGATCTGTGTCCCCACCAAATCTCATGTTGAAGTTGAATTGTAATCCCCAGTTTGGAGGTGGGGCCTGGTGGGAAATGACTGGATCATGGGGGTGGATTTCTCATGAATGGTTTAGCACCACCTCTTTGGTGCTGTGCTCATGATACTGAGTGAGCGCTCCAAGATCTGGTTGTTCAAAAGTGTGTGGCACCTCCCACCTCGATCTCTTGCTCTTGCTTTTGCCATGTGATGTGCCTGCTCCCCCTTCGCCTTCTGCTATGATTCTAAGTTTCCTGAGGTCTGCCTAGAAGCCAAGCAGATGCCAGCATCATGCTTCCTGTACAGCTTGTGAAACTGTAAGCCAATTAAACCTCTTGTATATCTTGTATTTCTCTGTAGCAGTGCGAAAACATTACACTAATACAGTGATGCCTACCAAGAAAGGGAAGAATGAGGGGTGGGGTTCCGGGGAGAGGAATGGACACCGAGAATTTTAATTTTGGCTCTGCTTAGTTTGAGATGCCTACAAAACATCCAAGCTGAAATGCTGAGGAGTGAGTAGGCTGCCCATCAACTAGTAAGTTGAAAATAAAGAAGAGTCAGTTATTTAAAGGTGTCAGAGGGTAGGAGGTGGCAGAAAAAGAGAAGGATGGGGAGCTGGAGAGGAGGAAAGCTGAGGAAGTCAGTAGCACAAATCCACTGTAGCTATACATCTGGAGTGAGGGAGATCCCAATCTTCCTATTCAAAGCCAAAGCCAAAAAATAATTTAATTCAGGCTGACAAAAGCTTGAACTTGATTCAAGGTTTCGTAAAGCACAATAAGGCCCTTTCTACTCTCTTTACTGTTCACCACCACCAAAAAGAAAAAAAGAAAAACAAAACCCACAAAGAAAATTAAAAGCAAAAAACCCAACTCCATCTTCTATAAAACCCAAATCAATCTTCTCAAGTTGCAATAAATGAAGATGGAAAGAGGATGGAAGGATGGAGCTTGACAGATGAAGTAAAGTGAGGCCTCTGTTTCTGCATAGAGGTACCATGAAAAAGCAAGCAATTAGCACTGCAGAACCCTGGAAAGGCTTAGGAACTGGGGGCTGGCTCCAGGCATCAAGGGTGACAGGAGTGAGATGAGAACCAGTAGTGGAGGATTGGATGAAAACACAGAGGAAGAGCAGTCAGACCCCTGTGTCCACCCACCCCATACAGTCCATAAATCTGTTCCTTATCAAACCCTGCAGGAGACTAAATCTTGGGAGAAAATGGACCATTGAGGCTCTGCAGCTGCATGTACCATGTACAATGAAGGCATGTAAAACCGAGGAATAGAAATAGAAATAAAGTGACTAAGTAAAAATCCACACCTGGGATGGCGAGATGCACAGGCTCCACCCCAGCCAGGCTCCTCTCCAGCAGGTGTCTGGAACATCGTCTTCTAACTATAGCTCAAGGCCCAAATCTGGTCCACTGCAGACCATTTTTGTATGACTCACAAACTCAGAATGGTTTTTACCTTCTCAAATAGTTAGGAAAAAAGTCAACTATAATATCCTCAAAGACCGGAGATAATAACCATAAAGTGAAGAAGCACATAACTTTAAAATGCAACCAAATAAAAACTCTGAGAAATTTAAAATGCAATGATAAAAAATGTTTTAATGTACTGCAGAAAGTAGAAACAGAAAACAAAGAGAAATGGAAGGGGCAGAGGAAAAAGAGAGAAGAGAGGAGAGGGGAGAGGAGAGGAGGGGAGGGCAGAGAAGGGGAGGGGAGGGCAGAGAAGAGCAGGGGAGGGCAGAGGAGAGCAGGGGAG
>NW_012114711.1:7932782-7940830 GCF_000951035.1 Colobus angolensis palliatus | reverse complement strand
GAGGGCAGGGGAGGGCAGAGGAGAGCAGGGGAGGGCAGAGGAGAGCAGGGGAGGGCAGAGGAGAGCAGGGGAGGGCAGAGGAGAGCAGGGGTGGGCAGAGGAGAGCAGGGGAGGGCAGAGGAGAGCAGGCAAGGGGGAAGGGAAGAGAAAGGGTGGAAGAGGGAAAGGGCAGGGGAAGGGGATGGAAGTGGGGAAGGGGCAGAAAGGGAGGGAAGGAGAGAGGGAGGAATGAGGAGAGAGGTGGGTAAGCAAAGAAGAAAGGAGGAAAGGAAGGAAGGGGGGAAAAAGAGGGGAGGAGGAAGGGGGAAAAGGGGCAGGAAAGGGAGGGAAACTTGGGGAAGGGGAAGGAAGGGGAGAGGGAGGAGTGAGGAGAGTGGTAGGTAAGGAAAGAAGAAAGGAGGAAAGGAAAGGAAGGAAAGCGGGGGGAAAGAAAGAATAAGAAGGGAAAGTGATTAACAGAGCAATCCATAGGTCTAATACAAGAGAAAATTCAGAAAAAGAAACTGAAGGTATGGAAGCAATCAAAGAAAAATACAAGATAATATACCAGAACTGGAGATGACTCCCCAGGTTGAAAGAATCCAGTAATTCCCCAGCATTAAGAAAACACAGACCCATACACGTCATCGCACAATTTCAGACTAATGGGACAAGGAGAAGATCCTTAAGGCTTCCAGCAAGAAAAAAAAAAGGCTCAAACAAAAGAAGAGGAGTAAGAATAACATCAGACATCTCACAGCAACCCTGGAAGCTCAAATATAACAGAGCAGTATCTTCAAAACACTGACTGAAAAGAATTCTCAATCTAGAATTCTGAACTGTATTGAAATAACAATGTATGAAAGTACAATAAAGTCAAGTCTAAAATCAAGAAGCTGCTGGAGGTTGTACTCCACCAAAAAATGGAGAGAACAGTTTTTCAATAGTCCTTTGGTTATTTATCAGAGGTTGCCCTGGCCCAGCTCAAATGCCAACCCTTTGTTCTATAGTCAAGATAGTATGCTTAACATGCTTAATACTAGTCATCCATCCCACAGACAGAGGTGAGAAAGAAAGTCCCACAATGACACCATGTAGGTCATGTCATTGCCACAACCTGGAGCAGAGGCAAAATGCTCCAGGGACAGAGGACAGTGGTGAGGAACAGGAGGGTCAGATCATCTGATGGATCTAGCACATGGAAAACATGCTGAGGAATTGGAGAGGGGGAAGACTCAGTAAATGCTACAAAAGAGCTATGCAAATAAAGAAAAATAAGACAATCACTAACTCCAGGGGAAGGCTGGCTATGAAAATTCCAATATATCTTTGGCTCACTAGCGAACAATATTTACATAGTCATAAAAATACTAAGACTGAATATTAGTTTAGCCAGAAAACTGGGACATAACTCTAGTGGGAGGATGGAGGAGGAACAGAGAAGTGTCACAAAGCTAACCTCATCTATAACAACAGTAAGTTAAAAAATGTTATTGAAAATACACTAATCTACAGACATCAAGAGACGCACATCATCTAGAAACACAGTGGTAAATATCAGAAAAAAATGTTAAAATATTTGAAATTGTTGCCTCTGGAAAGTGAGAAGGCATGAGGTGTCAGACTGTTATGTTTATCAGTATTTGACTTTTTTGTGGTGAAATTCACATAATATAAAATTAACCACTTTAAAGTGACCGATTCAGTGGCATTTAGTACAGCTGCAATGCTGTAAAACCATCATCTTTATCTAGTTCCAAAACATTTCATCATCCCCAAAAGGAAACTCTGTACCTATTAAGCAGTTAATTACCCCCCAACCTCCTCAACACCTTGCATTTGACTTTTTAAAGGATATGCATATATCAAAGAAAAAAAATTTTTTTTTTTTTTTGAGACAAGGTCTCACTTTGTTGCCCAGGCTGGAGTTCAGTGGCACCATCCTTGCTCACTGTAGCCTCAACCTCCAGGGCTCAGGTGATCCTCACACCTCAGCCTCCCAGGTAGTTGGGACTACCGGTGTAAGCCTGTAAACCTTTTTTTTTTTGTATTGTTTAATAGAAATACGGTTTTGCCAAGTTGCCCAGGCTGATCTTGAATGCCTGTGCTCAAGCAATTTATCCGCCTCGGCCTCCCAAAGTGCTGGGATTATAGGCGTGTGCCACCAAGCCCAGCCAATATTTTAATTTTTTCAACTACCTTTTGGTACTCAGTTGGTGTTCAGTTTTTCACAACTACAGACTGACAAAAAGCAACAAAATCTGAATCTTATGGTTTGAATGTTTGTCTCCTCCAAAACTCATGCTGACATTTAATGGTCAATGTAATGGTATTGGCACGTGGGGCCTTGAAGAGGTGATTAGAGGGCTTCACTATCATGAGTGGGCTTAATGCCTCAACACAAGAGCTTTTGGGGTTGGGCGGGTCTCTCTCTTGGCTCTTTTGCCCTTCTGCCCTATGAAGAGCAGCCATCCTCCCCCTCTACAGGATGCAATGTTTGAAATGCCATCTTGAGAGCAGAGACCAGGCTCTCACCAGACACCAAATACCTGCTGGCACCTTGACATTGGACTTCCCAGCCTCCAAAACTGTGAGCCAACAGATTTCTGCTCATTATAAATTACCCAGTCTGTGGTATTCTGTTACAGCAGCACAAATAGACTAAGACACTGGAAAATGCCAAGTATCAATGGGGATAGAGAAATCTTCCTGCGCTGCTGATGAATGCACACACTGGGGCCACTACTGTGAGTGGCAATTGGTATAAGTCAAAGCAAGTACATATGTATAACCTATAACATGTAATCCAGCCATTCTGCTATGGGGCACACATTCCAAAGAAATTCTCACATAGGTTCTCCAATCTCACTACGTCCACAAGCAGAAGGACATTCTAGGGAAGAGAGTGATGAGAAGGCGCACCGACTCTTCACTGCTTTGGCCTGGAGGCAACGCAACACTTGCATTCACGTCTTCAGTGACAATGAAATCACAAGACACCGCCAGGATACAGACAAGCTAAGAAGTGAAGTTTAGCTGTGTGCCCAGGAAGAAGATAGGAGTTTCCTGTGCCCCTAGCCCATCTCAGCTACAGCCTGTCCCTGAGGTCAACAAATAATCTATTTCATTCCTTCTTATTACCCCACACCCCAGGCAACACTCTGGCTGGAGTTGCAGCAATTAAATACAGTCCCTTCTCTTTCAGAATGTGAACTCTTCAAAACCATCTCATTGACCAAAAAGACAATCAACAAGCTACCACTATTTTTAAAATTCTTCATTCAGCCAGCATATATAAATGCAATTTTATATAGGATGAAATCAATGGGTGATATACACAAGCAATGAACATGAAAAATGGAAGTGTTCATCATTCATATCTTGTCCTGTTTTTGAAAAGGCTAGGAGGAAACAGAATAAAAATTTCAGAAGGAAAAGACAATATGATTAACACAGGGAAGAGGGAGTATTAATTCCCCACCCAAGAGGTTAAGATTTAAAAGTAGTAATGAGAGGGGAATATAAAATCATCCATATTTTAAGAACTAACCCAATTCAAACTTGTTAGACTCTAAGTCTCATGAGGGCAGGGCTTATTTGCTTTATTTATCATTCTATTCCTGATATATTCAGTAAACACAGGATCAATTAATAAATGAATGGATACTCAAGGTAGAAGAATAATCTAAAATTGCAGTTAATACGAGGAAAATCTCCAACAAGCCTTCCGTGAACAAGCAATTAACTCCAGTTCAGTATAAGAGGAAACCAGTAAAACACTGTTGTGTCTGCTACATGCTAATCACATTTCTCAAGCCATGACAGTAGCCTTTTGAAGTTAAGTGACATTTTCCAATTGGAAGTGCCAAAAACCTTCCCATTACCCATCTGCAAGAAACATAGACAATGTTATTAGAAGACAAAAGATGAGCTAATTTTTTCCCCACTTCAGACAACCAGATGCTTTCTCTAAATAGAAAACTCAAGCTGACAACACCCCAGGCTGCTGCCCTCTGCCTTTAACCACCTCTCCTACTTGCAGGACCACCACTCACCAACACATTAATCAATTGGAAACACAAGGAGAAACTTCCTTTTTGACCTGATCTAGCTCAAGCAATTTACCTTGTATTTAGCTATTTACAATGATTATTGTATGTGGATCAGCTTAAACACAGAGAAAGGTGTAAGAAGTCAGCTGGGGTCAAGCTCAGTGGCCCACGCCTGTAATCCCAGCACTTTGGGGAGGCCAAGGCAAGTGGATCACCTGAAGTCAGGAGTTCGAGACCAGCCTGACCAACATGGTGAAACCCTGTCTCTACTAAAAATACAAAATTATCCAGGCATGGTGGTGCATGCCTATAATCCCAGTTACTCAGGAGGTTGAGGCAGGAGAATCGCTTGAACCCGGGAGGCACGGGTTGCAGTGAGACAAGATCGCGCCATTGCACTCCAGCCTGGGCAACAAGAGCAAAACTCCATCTCAAAAAAAGAAAAAGAAAAAAAATCAGATGGAAAGGCAAGGTCTCTCCCCATTATGGAAGACAAAAAGACAAAAGGGGCCAGAGGTTCCTTCCAATCAGTACCCCGAACACAGGTACCTGCCCACACGTGGTCGTTCAGATGCTCTGCCCTGACCTCTGCACCTGGAGAGAAGGCTGCCGAAGACTCAGGACCTATTAAAGACTGTGGTAGCTGGGTCAGAGGTCCAGGGGCAATGTGGAGAAGTGTCAGTAAGGGATGGGAGTCACTGTGACAGAGGCAGCACCCTTCCAAAAGGTTCCCACACACGGACCTGGCTCTACAGCCATGCCTCCAACAGCGCCTGACCCAGTTCCCAGTCTCCCTATTGATTCTGTGAGCTATACAATATTCTTGAATAGTTTCCTTTTGGGCTTATGTTAGTCAGTTTCTGTTGTTTGCAAACAAGAGTCCTAGCTGAACCATAGAGTGATAAGGCATTGTGCTCTGCTGCGAATGAAAATACACAAAGGCTTTCACCATCACCCAAGAAAACGCTGAAAAAAATAAGAGAAAGGGAATCCAGAAACCCAGGTTTCCAGGTTTCCAGCAGCCCTGTCTCCTCCACTTACTGGCGGAGCAGCCTTGTCTATGTGATGATAGCTCTGTGTCTGCATGTCTTCCTCTAGAAGAGATCATCACCCAGAAACTGCATGCCTGTTGTAAAACCTCAAGTCGCATGTCATGTGTCTAACAGAAAATCTAGATCTAGACCTGAAAGCGCTAAAGTGTTCACCAATCTAGAATCTGACCGACTGAGTTGAAACTCCAGCTCTATCACATGTGAGCTGTATGATTTGGGGGGAAATTATCTAATCTCTGTAAGTCTTAGTTTCCTGCCTATAAAGAGGTAATAACCACATGGTTAACTCAGAAATTAACTTTAAAAATTAAACTACTTTGTTTAAAGTCCTTCAAACAGATCCTGGCCCAGAGTAAACATTCAATAAATACTAGCTACTATGATATGATAGAAGGGATAAACAGGTGACACAGCTATGTTACACTGCAATGCTGGAAGACCACACGGCACTGAAAAACAAATTACTGTTACAACATGGATGAATTTCACAATAGTTATTTGTTTTTGTTTTTAGGATAAGGTCATGCTCTGTCACCCAGGCTGGAGCACAGTGGTGTGATATCAAGGCTCACTTCAGCCTCCATCTCCCAAGCTCAAGAGATCCTTCCACCTTAGCCTCCCAGGTATGCACCACCACGCCTGGCTAATTTTTTTGTATTGCTGTCATTATTTGGAGTGAAAGATGCCAAATCAAACGGTCCATTTATACTGAATGAATCCACTTATATGAAGTTCAAAAATAGGCAAAACTAGAGTCACAGCATTAAAATAGTGGTTATCTATGTCGGGGGTGGAGGTGGAGGTGGTATTTTCCAGAAAGAAGCACCTTCTGGGGGACTGGAAATGTTTTCTGTATCAATCTGAGTGTAGGCCATGTGGAAATGTACAAATGCAAAATTCCATCCAGCTATACATTTAAGGCATGTGCATATATGCCTATATATCTGTATACACACGCATATATGAAATACCTCAATAAAAGATAAAAATAAAATGCTTTTCATGTTCTCATGAAAAGGAGGATGATCCTGCTGATAATGGAAAAACAAATTTTCCCTTCATGTAAAAAGATAACAATGTCCGATTTGCACCGCTGGAAAAACATGCTTTGTTTTGTCAGGGTTTGGAGGTTGGAGGTTGCTGGTCTATAAGGAAGAGGAGGAAAGGCAGAAAGGGAGAGAGATGACATCACTGACTCCCCTTATGGCTTTGGTATTTGCGTCACCCACAGGAAACTCAGGCAATGAACACTCCGTGGCCCAAGGACAAGTGCCCAGAGGAGCTGCAACCGAGGGAAGTTCCCCCCAAGTTCCCTCTGCTGTGAAAGAAAAATAAATATTGGGACCCCCAAATCACTAAGCTAAAGGGAAAAGTCAGGCTGGGAACTGCTTAGGGCAATCCAGCCTCTCATTCTATTCAAAGTCATCCCTCTGAGGGTCACCTGAGACAAATGTATATCTGATTGCTTCCTCTCCCCTATTGTTTATGTAAAAATACAGATTCACTGAGCTAGGCTAAATTGTATATTTAGTGGAAGACTGACAAAGGACTGAAAAGAACGGAACCTTTTGTCTCTTACGTACTCCTAACCTGGAAGTCCCCACTTTGAATTGTCCCGACTTACTGGACCCAACCAATGTACATCTTACACATATTGATTGATGTCTCATGTCTCTCTAAAATGTATAAAAGCTAACTGTACCCCCAACCACCTTGGGCACATGTCTCAGGACCTCCAGAGGCTGTGTCACAGGCACGTCCTTAACCTTGGCAAAACAAACTTTCTAATTTGGCTGAGACCTGTCTCTGATAATTGGGATCCACATATCCAGACAGCTTTAAAACATTAAAAAGCAGCAGTTTTGTTGTTTTTTGTTTTTGTTTGTTTGCTTGCTTTGAGACGCAGTCTTCCTCTCGTCACCCCGGCTGGAGTGCAGGAGCAGGATCTCGGTTCACTGCAACCTCCGCCTCCTGAGTTCAAGCGATTCTCCTGTCTCAGCCTCCCCAGTAGCTGGGATTACAGGCCCCCACCACCACACCCGGCTAATTTTTGTATTTTTAGTAGCGACGGGGGTTCACCATGTCGGCCAGGCTAGTCTCTAACTCCTGACCTCAGGTAATCTGCCTGCCTCGGCCTCCAAAAGAGCTGGGATTATAGGCATGAGCCACTGTGCCCGGCCAATAAGCAGCAGTTTTAAAAGTGTAATCTCTAATGATGATGTCCGATATGTACTTCAAAATGATCAGGGAGACAGAAGTGGGGGGATATAGAAAAAAACAAGATTAGCCATGAGTTGGTCATTGTTAAAGGTGGGTGTTGAGGTGCTGTCATTGTCCTTTGGTATCCATAGGGGATTGGGCCCAGGACACCCCTTGGATTCCACAATCCACAGATGCTCAAAAGTGCCTGATATAGTGGCACTCTGTTATTCATCATGGGTGACAGAGTGAGACTCCAACTCAAAAAAAAAAGTCTGATGTATTTGTTATGCTATAATTTTATTTGTATTATTTTTAATTGTTGTATTGCTATTTGGGGGAGGTGGTTTCTGAATATTTTTGACCTGACGTTGGTTGAATCAGACATGGAAAGCCACTGTGCATGCAGCGTCGCTGTATTTTTATTCTCTCAATTTATAAATAGGCTTAATTTTTTTTACAATAGGAAGTTTTAAAAATCATCTATGAAATTTATTTTCAAGTATGAAATTTTCATAAAAACCAAACAAGTATTCATTGAATTCAAAGCAAGGTTATTTTTATTTTATTTATTTATTTTTTGAGAAAAGGTCTCACTGTCACCCAAGTTGGAGTGCACTGGCATGATCTCAGCTTACTGCAGCCTTGGCCTCCCTGTGAACAGGTGACCCTCTCACCTCAGCCTCCCTACAGGCACATGCCACCACACCTGGCTTATTTATTTATTTATTTATTTATTTATTTATTTATTTATTTATTTATTTAT
>NW_012114711.1:7912705-7932262 GCF_000951035.1 Colobus angolensis palliatus | reverse complement strand
GGAAGGAAGGAAGGAAGGAAGGAAAGGAGGGAAGGAGGGAGGGAGGGAGGGAGGGAAGGAGGGAGAGAGGGAGGGAGGGGAGAGAGGAGAAAGAAAATTTGCCATTCCACCTGAAAATCAGTATGTTCTGGAAAGGTGACCACAGCTGGATAGACCTGTGGAATAAGTAGTGCACAAAAAAAAAATGAGAATTCCCTGCTCTAACTTAGATTTGTGAACAACAAACAATAACTATGGACTTTGGGTTAAAAACCTTTGCTGAGGAGCACTCTACATCTTCAGTACCTCTCAGTACCTCATTAAAGGCAAATGAAATTTCTCTGTGCATTCCCCTGGGTATTTAAAAAAAAAATGACAGTACTTAAGAACCTATGAGGATATGTCACATCTACAAAAGGGCATTCAGAAAGCCTGGGAGCAGCTGGCATGAAAGGAGTTACATAAGCTATTGGCCTGGTCATCGAGATCCTCCAGGAAAAATCCTTTTCCTATCAGAAACTCCCACTACACAAAGGAAGAGCAGACTTGAATCAATTTTATTTCTCTCTCATTCAAACGGTTATTAAGTGCTTGTGTGCTGGAGATACAGAGTCAATAAAACCTGATCTCTGAGTGTCATCAGGGAGAGGGGAGAACCAACAGGAAACTCCAGGGTGTCTGGCGCACAGAGGAGCACTAACCCAGCCCAGGTAGAGATAGGAGAGGCAATAAGAAGATTCCTCATTTGAGCTTTGCAGGATCCACTGGACAAGCCAATGGCTGGGCCAGGAAGAGGGATGGATGATAAGCAAAGAAAGAGATGCTACAGAAATCTGTTGCGTTCCAGCCAGCACAGTGGCCCCAGAATGAATTTTCTGTGCCGTGGGCCAGACTTCTTGATATAGCCTACCATGTAGAGCAGAAACACCAAGTACAGCTGACCTGGCCCCCCTTCCTCGCTCATCTGGGTTTAGACTGCAACAGTGCCTTTTCCTCACATGTCCTGCTCTTGGAGTTCGAGGCAACATGGCAGGCTAGACAGTGCTGTCACTGCTGGTTTGGCCCTGTTTCTCCATAGAGAGACAAGAAGGACCAAAGGAAGCTCTGTCCTGTTCTATTCCTCCATGTTGTCCACTGAATACATGGTGACCCAGCCTTGAGTACCAGGGTCCTTCCCCCTCTATCCCAGCATTTCTAACCAGCTGCAACCACATGTGAAGTGGCCAAGCTGCCACCCCATCTGTCCCATTCTAGTCCTCCATGCTCTCCATTGAATACGTCGTGACCCAGCCCTGAGCACCAGAGTGCTTCCCCGTCCATCCCAGCATTCCCCGACCACATGTGAGGTGCGCCATGCCCTCACATAGTTTTTACACCTGTACAATTCAACATACCCCTAAAGAACACACTCCTTCCAAAGAGGCCCTTTCACCCACCCGAAGCCCAACAAGAAAGAACTAATGAGACAAATCAGGACTTACTCAAAAACATTGTGTATATACCCTAAAGAGAAAAGTTGCTCTTATTTCATGACCTATGTTTCCTTTGCTTACCTTTTATTTTTATCCTAGCAAACACAGCCTACCACTAAACAGGTTTTTTCAGTCCAAATATCTGCCAAGAACAATGACTGCCAAGCGTTTTCTTTTCCCCAGAACACCCACCTGAAAGATAGGACACCTTCCCACCCCCAGTGGAGGCTTATAGTAGAGATTCTCAAGGATGGCACCTCAAGAATGACCCCACCCCTCCAAAATGGTGATTAGATTAGAAGAGGATTTCTCAACACCACTGCTAACATTTTTTTCTTTTTTTCTTTTTTTTTAAAGACAGAGTCTCACTCTATTACCCAGGCTGGAGTGCAGTGCATGATCTCGGCTCACGGCAACCTCTGCCTCCAGGGTTCAACCAATTCTCCTGCCTCAGCCTCCCAAGTAGCTGGATTACCGGCATGTGCCACCACACCTAGCTAATTTTTGTATCTTTAGTAGAGATGAGGTTTCACCATGCTGGCCAGGCTGGTCTCAAACTCCTGACTTCAAGAGATCCACCTGCCTTGGCCTCCCAAAGTGCTGGGATTACAGGCGTGAGCCACCATGCCCAGCCACCATTGATATTTTGGGTGTCATCTGTAATTCTGTAATTCCTCATTGTGGAGGTATCCTGTACCTTGTAGGATGCTGAGCAGCATCCCTGGCCTCTACACATTAGCTATCAGTAGCACCCCACTCCCTAGTTCTAACAATCAAAGCTGTCTCCAGATTACCAAATGTCTTCTGGGGGCTAAAATCACCCCCAAATGAGATCCATAAGAGGAAACCTTCCTCCCCATCCTTCTTGAGAACCAATGCCCTAAAGTTAACAAAAGTGGGAAGATGGACTGATGAATACAACAGAGTGCAGCAAAAAGCATTCTAGACCCTTCTGAATCGTGTCTCAAAAGCAGCTTCTTTGCTGTACTTTTTGGAATCCTACTTGATGGTTGGAATTCTACACTTGACTCCTCTGCCTCAAGTCCTGTCGGGCTGTGATTTGCAACCCCAGCTGCTCCTGACAGTCACATAGAGAAGGTTTCAAAATGATACAATGCTCCAGAGGACTCTCTACGGCAGCAGGAACTGCTTTTAAAAAGATACAATGCTCTGGAGGATTCTGTATGTGCTCAAACTTAGGAGTAAATCGTAATTGCCAGGGTAAAACTGCTTTTGCAAAAATTTTAACATTGAGAAAATTATGGCAGTGGGGAAGACCTGATCTGGCTAACCCCCATCTTCCTGTTAACCTTCAAGCTGCCCTTTATTGTTTCTGGGCTTAGGCAAAGCTAACTTTGGGAGACATTTAGTTTATAGTTTAAATGATAACAGCCCTTCCCCAAAACTCAACCCTCTGTAAAGCTAATGAGAGGCCACCAGGCTAGGCAGATAGAGGAGCCTGAATTCTGCTAAGGTGTAGACATAATCGATTGCCAGCCATTATTCTGGAAGTCACAAGATATGCAACTTACTCATTACTACTGCAGGTAACATCACTGTTGTAGATCCTAAGATTGGCCTTTTGAGATATATTTTCAGGTTTTGTTGCAAATCTGACTCCTGATGACCTCCACCTGGACCTGCCAACTGCTCCTGAGTGGCCCAACCCAGAAGCAACTCAGTGCACCAGAGGACCTTTACCCACCCCCATATGACTGCACCCCCCACAAATCAGCAGCAAGCACCCATTGCCTGCCACCCCCACCCTTCCCCAACCAACCTTTGGAAAAACCCTAGCCCCCAAATTCTCTGGGAGGCTGATTTGGGCAATAATAAACCTCCAGGCTTCCATTTAGTAAGCACTATGTGTATAAAACTCTTTCTCTCTCGCAATTCCCCTGCCTTGATCAATTGGCCCCATTTCGGCAGCGGGCAAGAAGAACCCATTGGGTGGTTTATAAGGGGACTTTATTAAAACACACGGGCCTGGGTGGAAGTGTGGCCTAGGAATCCTCGTTTTAAGCTAGTACTCCAGGTGATTCTAAGGCAAGTGGCCCCCCAACCACACCCTGAGAAACACTGACCTGCAGGATAACTGAATTCTAAAAACAGCACATCTCAAACTTTAGTGTGCAATCAAATCATCTGGAGATCCTGTTAAAATGCAGACTCTGATGCAGCAAGTCTGGGTGGGGTCTGAGACTGCATTTCTTAACAAGCTGCTGGTCTGAGACCACGCTGAGCAACAAGGTCCTAGGCCTCATGTCACTGTCAGCAATCAGGGTGATTCCCAAGTGCTGACGGGACACATCTGTAACAGCTCACTCATGAAAATATCCAGAGGACTTCAATATTATTGTTGTTTGCTGTGGTAGAAAGAATATTAGCCAGGAATGTCAGACCTTTCATGCGGCCCCTCCACTTCTCCAGTTTCATTTCTTTAAAACATCTCCCCCACGAATACTTCACTCCAGCCATTCCAAACTCATGACAAGTCTCACAAATGTAAACCATGTATCACTCTTCTCTGCCTTTCCCAAGTTTTTCCTTCCCTCTGCCAGAAATTTGTGAAAGGCAAATAAAAACTCAGGACCCCAATTTATTATGCCAAAAATGAAAAAAATCCAGCCGAAAGCTGAGTCATGCAAGTGCCTTTCCTTCTGTTCCTAAGAAGATAGCTACAGATAAAAGGTTAAATATCTCTACAGGTAGCTACTCTATGTTCACTTTATCTTATATAAAGTGCATGAGGCTGAGCATGAGACAAATACATAATTAACATGCCCCTACCTGCTCTTTTTCCCTTGCAACATGTATTTTACCATACCCTCTCTGTCTCCCCTCCAGCCCACTCTTCCCCTTTATATACCAAAGTCCTCAAAATCATCTCTGGAGAAAGGCAAGGATCACAGACTGTTTCTGTGATTCTGTGTTTGTTTCTTTCTTTCCTTCTGGGCATCACCTTAACCTTGGTAAAATAAACTTTCACACTGATTGAGACCTGCCTCAGATATCTTTTCGTTTACAAACTGTATTCCCATGTTACCAGCAGCATCAGTGCCATTTTCTACCCGGGACACCCTTCATCTATCCTGCTGTAAGCTCACCCTCGAAGTTCCACTCCTAAAGGAAGACTTTCGTGTCCTCCATCCTACTCCACCCTGCCACACAGGGTTCATCACTGCCTCCTCCAGAATCCCAAACACAAGGTGAAGGGGGTATAGCTCAGGGGTAGAGCATTTGACTGCAGAATCCCAAACACTACCTTCATTCTAGTACTGCCCTAGAATTTGTCTGTGCAACAGGTACAGTGACCATTAAGAACCTGTATTACATAATCAGAAAACATCTTTGTCTTCCACTGATGTTTTAAAATTTATTCAGTGGGGAAAGCTCTTTCCCCTGCTCCTGGATTTTGGAAAAGAAGATGATCAAGTCTCTGGAAATGGTTGCAAACGGTAATGATCCAATTAAAATAATCTAGACCCACCTGACAACCAAAGCTAAGATTTTTCCTCCCCAGGGTCCCTCGTCTCTTTCCTGTCTGACATCAGCCCCACTCCCAGTTGCCTACTTTACTTTCTGATCTCACCTTGGAGGAGGCAGAGGATGTGGAGAGAGGAGAGCAACCAGAAGACCACAAAAGGCCAGTGGAATCACACCAGCTTCACACTCCAGGCCTCAGCGATAGATGCTGAAAGCTGGGCATTCATGGTCATTTTTAATTAGATACTTATTTGGAGACAACTGCAAATTTACAGAAGTTGCAAGAGTAACGGTACATGGACCACTCTATACCGAGTCACCTATTGCTAACCTTTTACACAATTGCTTGATCATTCATATTCTTTCTCTATGTATAATACGTACATACAAAATAACTTCCGGAACCATTTTCGCGTCAGTCACATACACCATGCTCTTATTTCAGTGTCCATTTGCTAAGAATAGGGCAATTCTCTGATATGAACCCAGCACTACTATCGGCTTCAGCAAATCTAATACTGATCCTATGCTTTTATTGTACCTACGGTTCACATTCCCATTTTGTCATTTGACCAGTGTCCTTTCTGGCACTTCCTACCCTCCAATCAGGATCTGACTTGGGATCAGGTACTGCATTCAATTGCCATGTTTTTGATAGCTGTTCTCTGTCTTTTATGTCTAGGACATTTAAAAATAGTATGTGGTCCCCCATTTAAAAAACTATAGGGCTGGGCAGGGTGGCTCAGGCCTGTAATCCCAGAACTTTAGGAGGCCGAATCGGAGTTCTAGACAGTATGATCAACATGGTGAAATCCCATCTTTACTAAAAATACAAAAAATTAGCCAGGCGTGGTGGCGTGTGCCTCTAATCCCAGCTACTGGGGAGGCTGAGACAGGAGAATTGCTTGAGCCCAGGAGGCGGAGGTTGCAGTGAGCCAAGATCGTGCCACCGCACTTCAGCCTGGAAAAAAAAAAAAAAAAAATAGCATGCTCCTCATTTGGGGCTTGTCTGATGTTTTCTCATGGTTAGATTCCAGCTGGAACACTCCATTCAGGGCTTGTGTCCTACCCCGGGCATCAAATCTGAGGACTCATGATGTCCATCTGTTCTTGCTGGCATTTCCACAGACATCTTGGAGATAAGCCTGCCATTGCTAGAGGCCCCTCTCTACATACCCTCTTCAGGGGGAAAGATCTCTATTCTAGTAGTCACAGGTCCTCCCCGGCTACTGCAGATCCTAAGCTCCACCCCTAGGTTCTATTGTGTGCAGGGCCCCTTCCCAGCTAAGATGACTCCACACCAGTTCATTCACACATGGCCCATGCCTGGCCATGAAAGAATCATGAATTCCTTGCTCAGGCAAACTGATGCCAAATTAGCTGAAATGCTTCTTTACACTGCTTGTCAATGCAGCTAGATAGCTCATCTCCTTGCTGATCCCACATCAGAATTGGACACCCCATCCCTCCCTAAGCAGAGGAGACACACAGCTCTCCAAGTAATACAGTTGTAACTTTTTCAGCTAACACCTTTATAAATACCTTGACCTATCCTCGGGAATGGAACATCCTTTATGTCTTGGTGCCTCAGCAGAGACTCCTGACTTCCATCCTGCCTACCTGACCTCCCTCCCACCTCCACAAAAGCCCACAAGCATAGGTCCAGTGTCTTACTCATCACTGTGTTCCAAAGAGTCTTGCCAACACTTACGTCTTCCATAACCTCTGTTAAATGAATGTGCCTCTCACCTAAAACATATCCTTAAACACATCTGAAAACTCACCCAATGTACAGACACTTCTCAAAGGAAGACATACAGACAATCAACAAACGTAGGAAAAAATGCTCAACATCACTAATCACTGAAGAAATGCAAATCAAAACTACAATGAGACACCATCTCACACCAGTCAGAATAGCTATTAAAAAATAAAAGTTTTTTTAAAAAAAAAAGATGTTAGAAAGGTTGCAGAGAAAAGGAAACACTTATACACTATTGGTGGAAATGTAAATTAGTTCAGCAGTTTGGATATTTCTCAAAGAACTTAAAAGAACTGTCACTCAAGCCAGCAATGCCATTACTGCATATTAGCCAAAAGAAAACAAATCATTCTACCAAAAAGACACATGCACTCATATGTTTATCACAGTGTTATTCACAATAGCAAGGACATGGAATTGACCCAGGCGCCCCAGCCAACAGTGGACTGGTTAAAGAAAATGTGGTACATCACACTTGTAATTCCAGCACTTTGGGAGGCCGAGGTGGGTGGATCACGAGGTCAGGAGATCAAGACCATCCTGGCCAACATGGTAAAACCCTGTCTCTACTAAAAATACAAAAAATTAGCTGGGTGTGGTGGCATGCACCTGTAGTCCCAGCTACTCAGGAGGCTGAGGCAGGAGAATTGCTTGACCCAGGAGGTGGAGGTTGCAGTGAGCTGAGATTCTGCCACTGCACTCCAGCCCGGGAGACAGAAGGAGACTCCGTCTCAAAAAAAAAAAAAGAAAAGAAAATGTGGTACATATGCACCAGCGAGTGAGGGTTGGAAAACTACCTATTGGGTGCTATGCTCACAACCTGGGTGATCATTCACACCCCAAACCTCAGCATCATGCAATATACTCATGTAACAAACCTGCACGTGTGCCTCATGAATCTAAAATAAAAGTTGAAATTTTAAAAATAAAGAAATAATATTAAAAATTATAGTTGACTATAAGAAAAACCAAAATAAAAAAAGTCTGCCATCCAAAAAGCCAGTCTTGCCTTTTTTTCTTCCCTTTTATCTCTTTTTTCACTTGTTCTGTAGTCAAAAGTTGATGCTTTATTATTTTATTTGATGTCTGTTGTTTCACTTGCATACATTTTGTTACCAGTAAGCTTGAACACTTTTTACATGTAGTCATTTTTATCGAGATATTGTTCATATCCAACAAAATTCAGAGTACAACTCAGCAGTTTTTAGAAAATTCACAGATTGGTACTACCACCACTATCTAATTCCAGAACATTTGCATTATCCCCCACAAAAACATCCTATACCCATTAATAGTCACTCCCCATTCTCCCCTTCTCTCAAGAGTCTAGTTAACTAGTGTCTGTTTCTATGAATTCTAGGCATTTTACATAAATAGAATCACAAAATAGGTAGCCTTTTTGTGACAGGCTTCTTTCACTTAGCATGAGGTTTGTAAGGTTCATGCATATTGTAGCACGTACCGGCACTTCATTCCTCTTTATGACTGAATAATATTCCATTGTGTGTCTACAACCCTTCTTAAGATCCATTTATTAGCTGATGGACATTTGAGTTGTTTCTACTTTTTAGCTATAATGAATAATGTTGCTATAAATGTTTATGTACAAGTTTTTTTTTTTTTTTTTTTTTTTTGAGACAGGGTCTCACTCCCATTACCCAGGCTAGAGTGCAATGGTGCAATGTTGGCTCACTGCAGCCTTGACCTCCTGGGCCCAGGAGATTCTCCCACCTCAGCCTCCTGAATAGCTGGGACTACAGGTGCACACCACCACACCAGTCTAATTTTTTTTTTTTTTTTTAAAGCAGAGACAGGGTTTTGCCATGTTGCCCAGGCTAGTCTCAAACTCCTGGGCCTAAGCAATCCACCCACCTTGGCATCTCAAAGTGCTGAACCTGTAGGTGTAAATAGTTGCACCGGGCCCATGTACAAGTTTTTATGTAGACATATGCTTTCAGTTCATTTGGGTATATCTCTAAGAAGTGAAACTGCTGAATCATATAGTAACTCTATGTCTAACCTTTTGAGGAATTGCCTAACTTTTACAAAGTGGTTGTGTCATTTTCAATCCTGCCAGCAATGTGTAAGAGTTGCCATTTCTCCACATTCTCACCATTGCTTATTATTGCTTATCTTTTTTACTCTAGCCATCCTAGGGATTTCTCACTGCGATTTTGATTTGCATTTCCCTAATGACGAATGCTACTGAACATTTCTGCATGTGCTTATTAGCCATTTATATGTTTTCTTTGGAGAAATGTCTATTCAAATCTTTTTCCTATTTTTAAATTAGACTATTTGTCTTTTACTATTGAGCTCTGAGAAGTCTTTATATACTCTATATACTAGTCCCGTATCATAAAATATTTGCAAATATTGTCTCCTTTTCTATGAATTGTCTCTTCACTAGATAGTATCCTTTGAAGCATGAAAGTTTTTAATTTTGATGAAGTGTGATTTATCTAATTTTCTTTTATTGCTTATGTTGTTGGTGTCATATTAAGAACCTGTCACCTAATTCAGGACCATGAAGATTTACACCTATGTTTTCTTCTAGGAGGTGTATAGTTTTAGCTCTTATATTTAGAGCTTTGAATCATTTTGAGTTAACTTTTGCATACAGTATGAGAGAGGTGTTCAACTTTTTTTTGATACAGGGTCTCACTCCGTTGCCCAGGCTACAGTGCAGTGCAGCCTCGACCTTCTGGGCTTAGGTGATCCTCCCACCTCAGCCTCCTGAGTAGCTGGGACTACAGGTGTATGCAACCATGCCTGGCTAATTTTTGTATTTTTTGCACACATAGATTTTCACCATGTTGCCCAGACTGGATTTGAACTCCTGGGCTCAAGTGATTCTCCCACCTTGGCCTCCCAAAGTACTGGGATTACAGGCAGGAGCCAATGTGCCTGGCTCAACTTTATTTTTTTGCATGTGGAAATCCAGTTGCCCCAGTGCTACTTGTTGAAAGGAATATTTTTCCCCATTTAACTGTTCTGATATCTATGTTGAAAAATTAATTGACCATAAATTATGGGTTTCCTTCCCCTTTACATTTAAAAGGTGATTCATGTCTACCAAACCTTCTCCACAGTTCACCACCACTAACAAAAGAAGAACAGAATTCCTCAATTATTTACTCAGAAAATATTCTAGAAACTAAGAATTTATTTACTCCAGGAATAAATGCAACTTCACAATGAATGAATTTCACTGAAGAACAAAAAAATCATGGTGTACTTTCATGAGCTGTCCCCACACAATCAACAAATTAAGTAGTGGTCATATTTTTACTTCTCCATTCCTGTATTGTCTGATGGCTACTGACATTCTGCGGCAGTCGCCCTTGTTGGGGGTGGGAGTGAATCAATCTTAGAGGTACAGGAAATGAGCTCATGCGACACCATCCTGACCTCCCAAGGAATATGTCTACCATCAACTTCACATTCCCAAAATGCCACCTTCACACCATCATCTCCACATCACAGTTCCTAAACAGTCCACAGACTATCATTTTACGTAGAAGACACATAAACATTCACATATATTTGACAAATGCCAGGAAAATGTTCTCATTTAGAAGATAAAAATTAAAGCTAAATTCTTCTCAAAACAGACGCAGACACACACACACACACACACACACACACACACACACACACACATACAAAACAGGAAGGTCCACAGAGATGGTGCCCTTTCTGAGCGCCAGCCTGTGGGTCCTCAAAGAGCCCATCCACAGTTTCCCCAGCAAGACCACCCACAACAAAACCCGGGGCTCGGAATCTCCTTAGAATCACAGAATCAATACACAACCACAGAAATCCTCAACACCAGTTCTAACTCACAAGGGAACTTTAGGGATATGTAGAATGAATTGCTGTGGGTACCAGAAACTGGGGGCCAGCATGTCCAAAAATCTGCCTTGAGTGGAAACTACGGTATGCAATGAAACAATGCCACAGAGGTAAAATTTTTTAAAAAGACAAAAAGACTAAACTATTGATGCATACAACACAAATGAATTGTAACACACTTATGCTACGTGAAAGAGCTCAGGCAAAAGAGAAGACTTGCTGTATGATTCCATTTATACACAGAATTCTAGGAAATGCAAATAACAGTGATAAAGCAGATCAGGTTTCCTGGGGGCAGGTACCAGGGTGGAAAGGAGGGCGTAGGGACCACCAAGGGGCAGGAGGAGACTTCTAGGACAGACTAAGATCTTCATTACCCTGTGGTGAGTTTTACGGTTTCACACATATGTCAAAACTGACAACTATATCCAACACCCTACATATTGACACTCCAACCTGACACTGTCCACTCCAAGACTGATCCAGTGAAGAGCATTATCATACATATGCCTCCTGCTGGTGTCAGGAAAGTCAAGTCCAACACCCTGCGGGACCTAGCTGCAAAAACAGCAGCCACCGTCGGAGCGGGGAAGGCTTGCTGCAACCCAGGTCCTTCATTCAACCATTCTCACGTTTAGAGTTCGTTGCTTCTCTTGTCCTCAGTTTTCATCACTCAAGTACAGCATCACAAACGCAACTTCCTACAGCCATCACTAAAGAACTATAAGGTCTGGGCCACAGGAAGTAGAAGGATGCTGGCAAGACTGCAGAGTCCTTCTCCCCTCAAAAAAAGAAAGCTTTACTCAGTTTCTGACACTTGTTGTCACCTGGCAACGCTAATCAACTGTGGCTAGATTTTCTGCATTTTCCCCCAAAAGTCAGAAATTTGTTTTTTATGTAAAATTCCCCAAACTGTAAAGGTAAACCAATTAATTCAGATTTTAAAACACTGTGCAAGTTAAACAAAAAACAAGTGTGAGCAGCAGTCAGCCTATGAGCTACTGATTTGCAGCTACAGACAGTGAAGGCCACGAACACAGGCTCTGTGGTTACTAGCTCTGTGACTGCAGGTAACATACGCAACCCTCTGAGATCCCATATCCGCATCAGCAAACCAGGACTAACAATAAAGGATCCCCATCTGAGGATTGTAGTAAAAATGAAATATTTTACCCATAGGAAACCCTCAATAAGTATTCTCAATATTAGTCTCCAAGTGAGAGCATTTCAATAGGTTTGTTCCAAAATTAGGTGATGGCCAGAAAAGATGGGGAAAAAAAAAAAAAAAAAAAGCTCGTTAGTAATGATCCTGTGCACTACAGACCACACCTAGAATATGACCTTTAGTTCTGGAAGCCACACTGTACAAAAGAGGAAAAATAGTGGATATGGCCACTGTGAGAGGTACCCACCCAGTGGGTTTGACAATGTTCTCAGAGTAAAGTGAGATTCAGGGAAGTTCAGGAAATGACATAAAATTGCACCTGAATTGAAACACTCTGATTTAGAGCCCAGAGTTTTACGTATAATTTTGGAAAACTACACTGGGACAACGTTGGGACAATTTCTTTATTGCAAGACTTCACAAAGCCTTTAATATAACTCAGCTGCTTTATGAACATCTTAAACGCAGAAGTGATAACCATATTTCCTAACACTTTTCTGCATTGTTTTAAGACAGGGTCTAGCTCCATCTCCCAGGCTGGAGTGCAGTGATGTGATCATAGCTCACTGCAACCTCAACCTGCCGAGCTCAAGCAATTCTCCTGTCTCAGCCCCACCGAGTAGCTGGGATCACAGGCATGCACCACCACACCCAGCTAATTTTTGTATTTTTTGTAGAGATGGGGTCTCACTGCACTGCCCAGGCTGGTCTCAAACTTCTGGGCTCAAGTGATTCACCCACTTCGTTCTCCCAAAGTGCTGGAATTACAGGCGTGAGCCACTGCCCCCAGTATGCCTTTATTTTTTAATTCTCTATTCAAACAAGGGTTTCCTCCAAGTGAGGAGAGGACCTCCTTGCTACACTCAAGAATCACACATCCTGGTTAAAGAGATTACTGCCATATGACATGCACAGAAGCTGATGACAGGCCACGGAGGAGGGTTTGCTTCCTTTCAACCAGGATAGAGGGGAAGGATGGTACAAATTTTAACTGAGAGGAAGCACTAAAGCTCTAGCCATGCAAGGCCCTGTAGACCCTGCATAGGTGCTAACAGCCCATGCCATGTGCCAACCAATAAGACACAGGAAATAGAAGACTCAGCAGGTGCTCAGTCACAGAATCACACTGCAGGAAAGCTGAAGGATGGTTTATCAACCTAGCTCCCTGAATCTGAGTCTTCTAATACTATCTGGCTCCTAGTGCTTGGGATGGGCCTCCACAGATGTTTGCAAAACCAAGTTCAGGCATGAACACTAATGAGAAGACCACTGTGACTCTGTATACTTTAAACTCTGGCCAGCCAGCCAGGAATGGTCTGCCAAGCTAGGAGGCTGCCTGCAATGAACAATGGCTAAATAGGATCACACACCGCACCAGGTTGGAGTTTCCAGATCAAAGTTAACCTGGACTTTACCTCCAGCCAACCCAGGTCACTGACACTTCCAAAACACAGCTTGCTTTCTCTCTTCATTTCTATAATTTGATGCACACTCCCTGGTGCTTTGCCTCATCTCTTTCACAGTGGAACCCAAACGCCCCTTTTCCTTGGTGATGCCAGCCAGAAGTCATCTCTCCAACTTGGGAAATTTCACCACCCTTTTGTCATCCCTCTCTTTGGACACTTCTATATGGCCTTGGATTACTGTCTCATTTCTTTACCACAATACAGGCTCCGTGGGGGCTCAAATGACGTCTTCATTATCTACATACACCCAAATCCCCATAAAACCTTGCTCGCTGTTCTGCACATCTGGATATATTTACTGGACTAATAGTAGCTTCATTTAAAAAACATTACCTTAAGCAAAATTTGCCAGCTGGTTGACTTCAAGCCAAATCCAGCTCAGAGACACCATTCTATCTGCCCTACGCAACGTTTTAAACAGACTGGTATTAATTGCCACTATTTTTAAAAGAGGGCAATTTCACATTCAAATCCACCTCCACATCTTTTCCTTAAAAAACAAACAAAACAAATGAAACAGGATTTGGCACCACTGGGCTCATACTTCTGCATGGCAGCAAGAAGCTGGAGGCGAATAAGAAGACCCCTGCAGACAGGCCACATAGTTCCTTTTCTCACCCAGTCCTCTCTGAGGAAATGTACTCACTCAGTGCTCTACAATCCTAACTCATTCTTGCTGAATATACAGTAAGCCGCAAACCCCTGGTAACATATCAACACACTAAAAATATCAGCCTTTAAAAGGTGAAGTACTTTTACTGACCCAGAGAAACAATATAAAGTCAACTTGTTTCCATGTGAATTACAACCACATTCCTATTCCCCCAGAGAGTGACATCTGGCTTGTCCTGTATAATGAGCATGGAGGAGTTGCTGGGTTTAAACACTGCCAGGGTATACAAATGAAAGGTGACTGTGGGAAGACCAGCAGCTAACGAGCAGCTCTGATCACAAGAGGCTAAGATTTCAGGGAGGAAAGACAATTCCATCTACCAGAGTTAAAAGGATTCTAGCAGAGGCAGTCATATAACCCATATGACCCCAAACCAAAAAGGTGACACTTTATACCTTTATTACAATAACAACCTGGTTCAGATAACTAAAAACCCATCTGTGACCACCAGTTGCTAAGCCTTTTGAAACACAAATAAACCCCACGTTCCAACCGTGCTACCTATAAATAAGGGATTAGTAAAGCAACAAACACTATATAGTGAACAGACTATTACTTCGTTCAGCTAGTAAGACTAAGATTTGGAACCAAAGATGATAAATACAGAGTAGACATAAACAGTTTTTAAAACTAATACTTTAAAAGCAGGAAAGAAAAACTCATGGAAAGAGCCAAGGCTTTTTACCATAAAGTTAGACCCTTTACAACAAACTCTAAGAACTTTTGCTTAATTCTCGGCTCATCAGGAAATTCTGCTGTAGAAACTTACCTGAAATACAAATATATAGATAGCAACTTAAGCTCGGTGAAATGCAGAGCTTTCCGAAATGCAGAGAACTTTTGAGAACAGCATTTGTCTGTAATTTGGACGTAGCACAATTCTGTAACTGCTGCTGGTATTCACAGTAACCAACCACCTCCCCCACCCCCGCCATGAATCAGGGGATCTGATTTCATTTCTGGTGTCACCTTCATCAGTTTGGTAGTGGTGGGAGTGGCAGGGCAGGGTGCCCTTAGGCCAGTTTCAAAGAAAAACATACAGTTACCATAGTTCTTCATCTAAGAAATGATTTCTTGAGAACATTCTGCCACTACCATGCTACCACAATGCTCTCAAAGGTCATCAGTGACCTAAATGCTAAAGTCAACTGACTTCTCACACCTCATCCTCCCCAATCTTGGTGCCATGTGACCTTCATCACCTCCCCTCAAAGCATCCACCTCCCTGCAACCCCCAAGCCCCTACTCTTGGTCTTGCTGTCCTTGTAGGCCTGTTTACTCTGCTCTTAAAAACATCTCTAAGCCGACACCCCAGCAACTCATATATATAAAATGGCCAAAATTAACTATAATATATACCAGATCTTATGCTAAGACTAAGAGTTTTGATATAGTTTGGATCTGCGTCTCCACCCAAATCTCATGTGGAATTTTAATTCCCAGTGTTGGAGGTGAGACCTGGTGCAAGGTCATTGGATCACAGGGGTGGATCCTTCATGCACAGTTAAGCACCATCACCTTAATGCTGTTATCGTGATAGTGAATTCTCAAGAGATCTGGTTGCTTAAAAGTGTGTGGCACCTCCCCACTCTCTCTCTTGCTTCCACTCTGGCCACGTAAGATGAGCTTGCTCTCCCTTCGCCTTCCACCATGACTGAAACTTTCCTGAGGCCTCCCCAGAAGCCAAGCAGGTGCCAGCATCACGCTTCCTGTATGTCTGCAGAACATGAGCCAATTAAACCTCTTTTCTTATAAACTACCCAGTCTCAGGTATTTCTTTATAGCAATGCAAAAATAGACTAATACTTGTTTCATTATATTTGCCTCAGCAAATTCCCATGCCAACCTTTTGAGTTATTTTCACCAACCTTATTTTTCAGATGGGAAAAGTGAGACCTAGTAATTGGCCCACGTCATACATCAGGCAAATGTGAGCACAAAGGAAGGGTTTGAAAACCAGGTTTAAGTCCAGAACCTATATCTGTAACCACTTTGCTATACTTCTCCCTCCTCATCCAGGGTGATACCATCTACACTCTCAATTTCAGTTTTAACTTTTGTGGCAGAGACTGCTTCTTACTCAGTACTCATCCCACCTTTCTTCCTTACTAATCGACCACTTTATCATAGGAGATGACAACAGGCCCAGATTAAAAACACTCCTGCCACACATTTCCCAGTCTCACTTGCAGACATCTGTGAGTGAGATGGCCATGGTTGGGGTGGGAGGTGGAGGGTGGGTTGGCCAAGGGTTTTAAAGGAGGCTCCCTCAATGGGTAGGTGCATCCTTTTGCCCTTTACTCTTTCCTGCTTCCTGGAAAGTGAACATGATGGCTGAAGCTAGTGTAGCCATCTTATGATAAAGAGCCAACCTAAGAATAGGCACACACTAAGAATGGGAGAGTAGAGACAAGGGACTTGGCTCTCACGGATCACGCAGCTGCCACACCAGACCTGGATTGATTTACCTAAGATAAAAATGAATCTTTATCTTGGGTTGGTTCCCCAGAAGGTGACCCTGGAACAAGTGATTCACATACAAGGGATTTATTAAGGAAGTGCTCCCAGGATAAACCTGTAAGGAGGTAGAGGAAGCAAGACAGGGAAGGGGGGAAAGCCCATCAGGATGGAATTTCGGGCAAAGTTCTAAGGAGGATGACTTCAGCCCGATCTCAAGAGGAACTCTGGAATACAAATCATGCCTCCTTTTCTCCTGACCTAAAACTGGGTTACTGAAGCTTTTGTTCTTCTGTACCAGCGAGTCCCTGGTGAAGGTGGGAAAGGATGGAGACGTCCCGGCACTTTGGGGTGAGTCTTAGGGCAAATTGGCTGTACAGCCTGAGGGCAGTCCTCTCGTGATGAGTGAGAGGCCTGAGCTATAGGAGACAGGAGCCCACAAAACCAGAGAGGAACACAAAGGAACCCCAGGGCATCCCGGCAGAGCAGATCATATCCATTAAAACATCCATCTTCTTTAAGTCCCTGTGATTTGTATTTCTGTTATAGACAGCCAGACCTAAATCTTAGTAATGCAACTTCTTGGCAGAAGATGTCCACATTAGCATCTCCAGCTCTGACCTCTCTTCTGAACTGCAGACCAGAACTTAAGTGCCTGCTATATATTTCCACATTTGTTTACACCTCAGCTGGTTCCTTCCAGGATCTGGGCAGCTGATATCTGCCTCATGGCTGTGGCAACATGAACCAAATCATTCTCCGTACCTGTCCTCATCCCAAATCTATGCCTCCTAACCATATGTCTTGATGAATGGCCCCTCTAGTCTCCCATAAATCAGGAAAGAATGCTTAAATTACTTTCAACTTCTCTCTCGCACTTGTATCTCCGCAAGTCAATGAACAAGCCCGAAAGAGTCGACCTTCTACCTATGGCCACCTCCACCATTCTTGCTGCCTCTGCCACAGGTTCAAGCCCTGCATTTCCCATATCGTATCTCCCACACAGATTCTCCTGGTAGTCTCCCTGGCTCCAATGATCTCGGCTCTCCAGTAGGAATGGCTTTCAGAAACACTGTTGTTCATACCCTTTCCCAACCGGAAATCATCAAAGGCTCTCATTGCCAAGAATAAAGGCCTGAGTTCCTTAAACCAGCAGTCAAGAGGCCTCAGTTCACATTTCCAGCTTCTTCTCCCACCTTATCCTGTGTGTCTTTGATAACATGTCTCATGTTTCTTTTGTACTGGTCTCTCCTGGTATATTATACAAGTCTGTTTAGTATTTATCTGATCACATCTTATAAGTGAACTATAACAAACACAGTTGTCTTTTACCTTTTATAGCATTCTATACGCCCAAAGAACAGCATGGCCCCTCTTATTTTTTTATTCTCCCAAGGCATTAGCATCTGAACTTCACACATGATCATCAATTTATGTTTCTGAATCAAATTCAAGGCTTCAAAAAAATCTGTCACCAGCTTTCTTGTTGTGTCCCCTCCTTTGTATTTTAGCCCTTAGATGAACTATAAAACACAACCCAGATTCTGCTCTTAGAGAAACTATAAAATGCAACCAACTTTCATCTCTTGCCTTCTTGGAGTCTCATATTTCCTGTTGAAAATGGAAGGAGTAGCCTAAATGACACATAAAGTTTTAGAGCTAAATGTGACCTTGTCTAAGCCTCCTTTTTACAAATATAACAGTTACTAAGCAAAGGGAAATGGCATGTCTAAGTTCATGAAACTTCGGAATAAATATCACACATGAAACCAACAGGTAAAGTACCAACAACAGGTATTGTTAGACAGCTCCAAGTTCCATAGCAATGATCAAAAGACCTAAAATCTCCTTCAACCCCACACCACATCATGTTGTTCAATGAGTTAGTGAAAATGTATTTAGATTTCTAAATCACACACGCAAAAAGAAGAGCTGAAATCTCCTGACTTTGAGCAAGTTCTCCTCTAGCATACAGCTGGTCCTCAGTTATCAGACGATGGGCCACTTTCAGTTATTACACCAGAGAAGCCAGTTGGTCTTGGTGTGCCCAGCTAAGACCAGTTCCCCACTGTTCCAATAACACTTCTCATATTTCCTAAGGGAACCAGTCTCCCACCAGTCAGAGTCCCCGTATTTGGATAGAATTCACTCCATCTCCTTGCTCCAAATGTGGGCCTGTGACCTAGCCCTGGTCAAAGAGGCATCTAAGTGCTAAGAGCTCATTGCCTCAGAGTCAGTGGGATTTAACCAACTGAGAAACAGGGCGAAGACATTCACCTTCCCCTAACACAGCTGAAAAGAGCTTGCAAATCGAGAGTTGCAGACGATGATATGGACATCAAGAGGGAGGACCTGCCTGACAATGGAGCCCACCTAGAGGGAAGCAAAGATGAAACATGGAGAGGGTGGCAGAGTCCAGCCCCTGGAGACATGACAGCATCACTTCAACCACTGAGCTCCAATCAGTTATGGGAGCCAACTAATTCCTGTATGAGCTGAGCTTTCAGGTGTCTGTACCCTAGAGGACCATAAAAGGCCACAAAGGGAAAACAAGAGGAATCGTTCTGCTTAAAGAGAATAAATGGTATCACAAGAGATGAAAGACCATATATTTTATACATAATGAGCAAAATTTGATGCAAATGTTTTAAGTACAATGAATACCATCAATGTGTTAGAACTAAAAGACAAGGTGCATAACAGAGACCAAAAGCTATTAAACGCAAAACATAAAACAGGACAGTCAGTTTGCATGCAGGACTGAATCTCACACCTGAATCACTACTGCTCAAGCAACTTACTAGCATTTCCAGGTATGGCAGGTAGGCATTAGTGATACTTCTCAAATGGGACTGACGTAGTTCCCTGCCCTCACCCAATTTTGTTATTACAAAGACATTATCATGTGTTCTCTTTTAAGTTGAAGAATTCCTCAGAATGCCAGCTCAGAATTAACCTACTGAAGAAACATGGATCAAGGGCAAAAGATCAAAAGCAGGAAGACTGATCTCAAAGCATACAAAATAAAAGAAGTTCTAAGACCTAACCAAAAAGCCCTTTCAATTTGTATCCTTGAAAAGTCTGATTATGTAATACAGTTATGTCAGATATGACTGTTAAACTGACACTGCTCCAAATGAAGACTTAAAAAAAAAAAAAAAAATCAACCAAGTTGAAGTGAGCCATTATGTTCAATACATCACCTCCAAATCCAAGCCAGAATAACCTCTGATATTTAACAT
>NW_012114711.1:7863264-7912400 GCF_000951035.1 Colobus angolensis palliatus | reverse complement strand
GACTTGAAACCAGCTCAAATGTCCATCAATGATAGACTGGATTAAGAAAATGTGGCACATATACACCATGGAATACTATGCAGCCATAAAAAAGAATGAGGTCATGTCTTTTGCGGGAACACGAATGGAGCTGGAGGCTATCATCCTTAGCAAACTAATGCAGGAACAGAAAACCAAATACTGCATGTTCTCACTTATAAGTGGGAGCTAAATGATGAGAACTTATGAACACAAGGAAACAACAGACACCAGGCACCAGATCTACTTGTGGAGGGGGAAGGTGGAAGGAGAGAGAGGGGCGGAAAAGGTAACTATTGGGTACTGAGTTTAATACCTGGGTAATGTAATAACATGTACAACACACCCCCATGACACATGTTTATCTATGTAACAAATCTTCACATGCTTCACATGTACCCCCAAACCTAAAATTTAAAAAAAAAAAAAAAAATCAACCAAGTTGAAGTGAGCCATTATGTTCAATACATCACCTCCAAATCCAAGCCAGAATAACCTCTGATATTTAACATTCCGATATCAATCTTAGCTACTACAAATGATCATAAACTTCTCTTTAAAAATGTTTTTGATCAGGGTAAATGAAAAGTCTTCCAAACTCTATCAAAAGTCAAACCAATTCAAGGCAAAGATCTGATAATCTGAAGACAGTCATGTTGCTTCAGGAAAATAGTCAGGCTATCCTGCCATTTTTTATTTTTCCTCTTTACATTCTTCCCTTGGGAGAAACAAGGAAATGCTTTCCTCAATCAAAGTTGAACTGGGCAACAAGCATATGAAGAAAAGCTCAATATCACTGGTCATGAGAGAAATGCAAATCAAAACCTCAATGAGATACCATCTCACACCAGTCAGAACAGCTATTATTAAAAAGTCAAAAAACAACAGATGCTGGCAACGTTGTGGGGAAAAGGGAACCCTTACACACTGTTGGTGGGAATGTAAACCATTGTGGAAAGCTGTAGGGCGATTCCTCAAAGAGCTAAAAGCAGAACTACCATTCCACCCAGCAATGCCATGACTAAGTACATACCTGGAGGAATATAAAGTATTCTACCATAAATACACACGCACAATTATGTTCACTGAAGCACTATTCACAATAGCAAAGACATGGAATTAACCTAATGCCCATCAATGACAGATTGGATAAAGAAAATATGGTAAATATACACCACGGAATACTATGCAGCCATAAAAAAATAATGAGATCATGTCTTTTGCGGGAACACGAATGGAGCTGGAGGCTATCATCCTTAGCAAACTAATGCAGGAACAGAAAACCAAATACTGCATGTTCTCACTTATAAGTGGGAGCTAAATGATGAGAACTTATGAACACAAGGAAACAACAGACACCAGGCACCAGATCTACTTGTGGAGGGGGAAGGTGGAAGGAGAGAGAGGGGCGGAAAAGGTAACTATTGGGTACTGAGTTTAATACCTGGGTAATGTAATAACATGTACAACACACCCCCATGACACATGTTTATCTATGTAACAAATCTTCACATGCTTCACATGTACCCCCAAACCTAAAATTTAAAAAAAAAGACACAAAAAACAAAGTTGAGCTTGTCATGCTGGCGCTTGCCTGCAGTCCCAGCTACTCAACAGGATCACTTGAGCTCAGGAGTTCAAGGTCAGCCTGGGCAACACAGTGAGTCCCAGTCTGTAATAATAATAATTAGTAATTATTACTATAATTAATAAAAATAGTAATTATAATAAAAAATAATTATTATTAATAAGAACAAAATACACGGAGAAGACCAGACTGATAGTTTACCAGGGATGAAGCATTCTTGCTTCTGTCCAACCAGGGCCAACTCAGGTATAAAAAGCCAGAAACACCATAATACAGTCAATCACTGACTACTGTCATTCATCATAAATACTATTCATCATCTACTTATGGTCAGACACAGTTCTAGGTACTAGGAATACAGTATTCAACAAGACCAATAAGGTCTCTGTCCTCATGCAAATTAAATTCTACAGAGAAAGATAAAGAGTAAGTAAGGAAGGAAGTAACATGACATACTGTGTTAAGAGTAGTACCTGCTATGAAGACAAAAAAAAAAGCAAGGCAAAGATACACAAAGGGAAGAAGCAGCTAGAGGGATAAGTTGTTCAGACAGGAAGATCGCAGAGGTCTCTCAGGGGTGGTAGCATCTGTGCAGAAGCATGAAACAAGTGAGGGCATGAGTCCTGCAAGAGAGAACTCTAGGCAGGAGGAACATTAAGCACAAAGGCCCTGGGGCAGAAACGAGTTTGCTATGTGCAGGGAAGAGGAAAGCAGCCAGTACGGTTAGAGCTGAATGAGCCAGGAGAGCCCTAGATAGGCCCATTTCCAGAGGCAGGCAGGGGCCTGGTCGTCTCAGTGTTCTCATACAGCTGTTCTCAATCCTGGCTGCATACCCAGAGATTCTGATCCAATTTGTCTGTGATGTATCCCAGGTATGAGGTTTTGTTTTGTTGGTTTTCATTTGTTTTTTAATTCTTCTGGGTAATCTTAATGAGCAGTTATCCAGGGTTGAGAACCTGGCTTGATTCTGTTCCACATGAGGTGGGAGGCTGGTTAAAGCAGGCACAGGATGACCCAAATGGCTTTATAAGGACCACTCCAGCTCCACCCAAGGTAGAAAGACTGTGAGCTATCAGGGCTGGAAACAAGGAGATCCACTACTAGAAGGCTACAGCAGTCATTCCAGACTAGTGACACTCACACTGCAATTGCCTGCAAACTACCTGGGCATCTCCTCCAATGCACATTATGATTTAGCGGGCCAGGAGAGGGGCTGAGATTTGCATTTCTAAAAAGCTCCCAGTTAATGCCAATGCTGCTGGCTCTACAGATCACCTTAAATAGCAAGGATCCAAACCAGCATTTTTCAAGCTGCAGATCATGACTAAAACTGGGTCATGAAACGAATAAAGTGGGCCTCAACCACTATTTGTTTTCTCGCAAAATAAGAGAATGAAGTATCACAGTATACTGCAAACAGTAAAGGTAAGTACTGCTTTGTGAACCTTTGGCTTATATATATGAATATGTCTCCTAGGTTGCAGTTTTATATACGCACATATATGTGTATATTTTTTTGAGACACAATGAAACTGCATTTCACTATGTCGCCCAGGCTGATCGCAAACTCCTGAGCTCAAACAACCCTCCTGCCTCAGCCTCCCAAGTAGCTGGGACCACAGGCGCGTGCCACCATGCCCAGTTGGAATAAATTTCTTGCCATGAGGTCCAGTCAAAGAAGTCTGGGAAACAATGGCCTGGGTGACATGATGATGGTTGAGAGCATTCAGAATGAGGGCTATAGACTAGGTGGTGAGAAGTAGGCAAATTGGGAATATAACTGAAGGACTAGGAAACTGGCCTCAGATGGCTAAAATGTGACGTGTGAGGGAGGGAGAGGAATCAAGACACTACAAGCCAAAACAGTCACCATACATCAAGATGGAGAAGACCAGGGATGGAACAGGTTTGAGGCAGGGAGACACTGCCAGTTGGAGACAGATTATGTCTAGTATGCCTTTGAAGTCCATTCAAGTGGAAGTGTCACTTAGAAAGTTGGAGATGCACATTTAGCTCTTGGGAGACAGATGGGCACTGGAGAAACAAATCTGTTAGTCATCAGCACATTTAACCTCGAGGAGTAGATGAGATCATCTAGAGAGTGAACACAGATAAAGATGAGATCCAAGGCCGAAGCCCAGGACCAGCCCAGCATTTAGAGGTGAGAAAGAGGAAAAGAGAGTCAGAGAGATCCAGAAGGAACAACAGAGGAAGTTGTTGTTCTCTAGAGAACCAGCAGAGAACTGTGTCTGCAAAGCCAAGTGAGATAATGACTTCACAGCTGCTTTGAGTACAGGTTTAAAAATCCACTGTAATATTAAAATACACCGCACTAACAGACTTTAAAAAAAAAGAAACAGGTATACACATATGTAAGTACACGCAAAGAGAAAAGTCTGCAAAGTTACAGAGCATTCTGGTGATAGCTAGCTCTAGGGTCAGGAAGAGAACAAGGAGACTTAAGCCTTTGCAGCAAGACCTATGAGAAGACTGTACGCATCTATGTCTTATATAATAGAAAATCATTTTTTAAACCTCTTAATGATTCTGATATGCAGCAAGGTCTAGGGATCCCTCAGTGGGGGTGCTCAAGGGGGCAGCCAAGCATCAAGTGCCAGATTGAACCACATGTCTTTGAGGGCTTTGTGATTTGATATGACTAATTTCATACCAAGAGGGGGAGAAATCAATACAGCCTTAACAGAGCAGGCTTGGCAGCTAAAATATGCTTAGGGAGAATCTCCCTACACAGCTTCTATTTTGGATTCCAGCAGGCTATTTAACAAAAGTCAGATGAGAGGTGTTAAAACCTCTGCAGAAGCTGTCTTTAAGAAGACTCCAGGAAGCATGATTTGCAGCCTTCAGTGACAAAGATTAGATACTAAGCTACTAATTAACAATGCTTGTCTTTTTAACAAGTCCTTCCCAAATTGAGACAGTTTGTCTTTCAATATCTTCCCATTTTGCTCCTTTTTCTCACTTTATCCTGTGGGCAATTACCTCCAGTAGGTTGTTGGAAGCCACAAATTCCAGCCAGTGTGACATACAATCCAAAGATTGAAAGGGTAAGAGAGAGTACAGTCAAGATGCACAGTCCAGGCCTCAGCTACTCAAAATGAGAAGTGTGGGCCAGGCAGGGTGGCTCATGCCTGTAATTCCAGTACTTTGGGAGGCCAAGGCAGGCAGATCACCTGCGGTCAGGAGTTTGAAACCATCCTGGCCAACATGGTGAAACCCTATCTCTACTAAAAATATAAAAATTAACGGGGCATGGTGGCATGCACCTGTCATCCCAGCTACTCGGGAGGCTGAGGCAGGAGAATTGCTTGAACCCGGGAGGTGGAGGTTGCAGTGAGCCAAGACTGCCCCACTGCACTCCAGCCTGGGCAACAGACTGAGATTCTGTCTCAAAAACCAGCAGCATCAGCAGCACTGGGTGCTTGTTAGAAATGCAGGCCCCTTGGGCCTCACTGCAGATCAGATAGCAGACTGTTTCGGAATCTGCATTTTAACAAGATCATGCAGTACATCTGCAAAGTTTGAGAAACTCTGCCTTAATGCAAAGCAAGCTGGTCATCGAAATCTCCAGGGAAATGTAAAAAATATTTATTCCCGAGTCTTATACCAACTGCAAGGATGGAGCCAGGGAATATAGGTTTTTGTAATCTCCCCGGTGATTCTGAAGTACAATCAAGCTTAAGAATCAGTGCCTTAGAGGATCCGCAGGTCTGAGACCTACCTAAGAGGTATGTGAACAAGGGTCAGAGAAAACCACAATAAGATAACAAGTGAAAGTAAGTTTAAAAGAGAGCATAGCAACAAAGCAGGACAAAGATTTGGCCTCATGTAAGAAACAGCGATTACCAAACAAACCAATATGCATTTAATCTAGTTAGTCCTTGTACCATGAGCGCCAGAGACTAGTTGTATTAAAAAAAAAAAAAAAAAATCCAGCCTGGGCAACACAGGGAGACCTCCTCTCTCCAGAAAATTAAAAAATTAACTGGGCATGGGGACAGTGCCTGCAGTCCCAGCTGAGGTGGGAGGATGACTTGAGCCAGGGAGGTCAAGGCTGCAGGGAGCCGTGATTGTGCCAATACACTCCAGCCTGGGTGACAGAGCAAGACCTCGTCTAAAAAAAAAAACAAAACACTCAAGGCTACTTGCCACCAGATAGTGACTTAAATAGCAGTTAAGAGGCAACATAGCAAAGCAGTTAGTCCGTTTCTAGAATCAGACTGCCAGGGTTAACATTGCTAGCTAACCGTGTTGCTTTGGGCATGTTAATCCTCTAAGCCTCGGTTTCCTCAATAGTAAACCAAGGATATGACTAGCACCAACCTCGTGGTGTTGCTGTATGGTAGAAATGGGTAAACCTTTCAGAACAGACCAGGTGCAACATAAGTATTAAAAGTGCATGTTAGCACGTATGTTTATTGCGGCACTATTCACAATAGCAAAGACTTGAAACCAGCTCAAATGTCCATCAATGATAGACTGGATTAAGAAAATGTGGCACATATACACCATGGAATACTATGCAGCCATAAAAAAGATGATTTCATGTCCTTTGCAGGGACATAGATGAAGCTGGAAACCATCATTCTCAGCAAACTATCACAAGAACAGAAAACCAAACACTACATGTTCTCACTCATAAGTGGGAATTGAACAATGATAACATATGGACACAAGGAGGGGGATCATCACACATTGGGGCCTGTGGTGGGTGAGGGGCTAGGGGAGGGATAACATTAGGAGAAATACCTAATGTAGGTGACGGTTTGATGGGTGCAGCAAACCATCATTGCACGTGTATACCTATGTAACAAAACTGCATGTTCTGCACATGTAACCCAGAACTTAAAGTATAATATATTTAAAAAACAGAAAAAAAAATTACACAGTTAAAAAAAAAAAAAAAAGGGTGCATGTTAGGCTGGGCACAGTGGCTCATGCCTGTAATCCCAGCACTTTGGGAGGCTGAGGCAGGTAGATCACTTGAGGTCAGGAGTTTGAGACCAGCCTGGCCAACATGCTGAAATGCCATCTCTACTAAAAATACAAAAATTAGCTGGGCATGGTGGTGCACATCTGTAATCCCAGCTACTTGGGAGGCTGAGGCAGGAGAATTGCTTGAACCTCGGAGGTGGAGGTTGCAGTGAGCTGGGATCATGCCACTGCACTCCAGCCTGGGCAATAGAGTGAGACTGTCTCAAAATAAATAAATAAATAAAATAAAAAATAAAAGCGCATGTTAGTAGTAGTAATAATCATTATTAGTATGACAAAGAATTATGTGTACCAAGACTGATAAGGACTGGTAACTAAATCCAGCTGAGAGAGAGAACTCTCTAGTGCAGAATGACTTAAGGCATTTAAATCAAAACATTCCTATATATCCTATAGAGAGAGACAATTGGTTGGGTTTCTATGCTTGGCCCAGCGTCAGGTAAATTGGTTCATAATATACCTAGCATATTGCTTTGAATCGTCACAAATTTGCTAGTTATTTTCTAAAAGGAAACAGAAATGCCTGAAAGAGTATAGGACTGAACTGAGTATCCAGATGACAACACAACTGCCCGGGCAGGGAACAGCAGCACACAGGACCCTCGGAGGGTGGGTCTCACCAGCTCTCACTGATGTGGGTTGACCAGTAATATACTCTGATAGTGGGCAAGTCAGTTTTCATTCTGGTGTTTCACATTCAAAGGCTGCCCATCTGTTTTTCTCCTTTTCTCCCTACACCCAGTCAATTTCTAGATGTCTTTTATTTGCCTCTTCATTTGCTTCATTTTGCCTCTTCATTTGCTTCATCTCCTACGATGGGAATAGTCCCTTAACTTCACATGCACACTCCAGAAATGAACTACAGGGCAAGGGAGATGAACGGGGGTCCTTCTGTGACAAGCAGGGTTGGAAGGGAGAAGCAAAGCCAAAGACGAAAAAAGCCTCCACCAACAGGTTCTTGAAAATGAAAGTGAGTTCCGGAGCTTCACTAATTCTCCCACTGAGTGGCAGCCTCCACATTCTGGGAGTGAAAAACATTTCCTTTGGCCCCCTCCCTCCAAACTCTTAATAAATTCAACTTCCTTTTACAAAAAAAAAAACACCTCTGTGTGCAAAGAGCGAAGGATTCGCTTACATCAGCCTCACTTCCTTTCCTCTCCTCTCCACTTCCCTGTTCCCATCTTTTATCAGAAAGAATATAACTATCTTTCTGAGGACTGGGGGACCTATAAACTTCCTTTTTAGGGTAAGACATAAAACAAATATAAGCCCCAAGGAATAAGCCACATCTTCTCATCTCTTTAAAACTGAGGCTAATTATTTTTAAAACAATGCTACTTAGGAACCAGAGAAGGATAAGTTGTCAGGATTCTGGATTCCAGTTGGTTTGGGGGACAAAAAGGGGGTGAGGTAGGTGCTAAGAAAATGACTTCGTATATAAAGAACATGAGAAGAGTAAGTTTCCCTATAAACAACATCAGAAGAGGTACTTCAGATAACAATAAACTGTGAGCTCCATTAAAACTTAGCAACTTCAATGTGAGCAAAACTATCTGTTCCTTATAAGGGACAGGAAAAAGCCCCCAAAGAGGTACAAAGAGTGCAGAAATGAAAAGGATAATTGGGGAAAAGGCAATCTAAATACCAAGATCCCAGGAAAAGCGAGAAAGGCATGCCCATTCCAGGTCCTTGGACAAAGCAAAAAAGCCAGCATATTTTATGAGTAGTTTCAAAGGGAAGTTTACATTGAACTATGTATCTGATGTGTAAACATCTCATTAGTGAGGGGTACATCACCACCAGCCATGGATGGTGAGAATTCTTTAGGGTACCCCAATCCTGCAACAGCCCCAGTTCAAATCAGATACCCCAGAGCTGCAAGCAAGCTCAAGTTCCCAGCGCAGAACTGGATGGAAGTGGGAAATAGTCCTTGAAACTGGTGAAACAGCCCTTTCCAGGAATAACGAACCCCGCAGCTTTACCAAATAAGGCAAGTGAAAGCTAAAAGCCAAGGAGGAACAGGCTCAAGCTGTATCTTTCCTAAAACTAGCCAGCTGGATGATAGAAATGTGAGTATCTCAATTCCACTAGTCTGGATTGTGCAGGGGAAGAGAAAATGCTGAGAAACTACAAACGGAAAAACATTTTGCCAAGGAGAGGCCTGTAATACACTCATCCGAGCCCCTGCAACAACCTTCAGGAAGTTTCAAACCCACTAAACTGCTAAACATTCCCTTGTGAAACACATAACACAAACTGGAACGGGTGTCCATGCTACGATTCGTGAGAAAAAAAAAAGTGAATAAACGTTAACTTTTTTTTCCAAGTCTACATTTGTAGAGTTTTAGAGCATGAAGTTCAGATATAACACGGATATTATCATAAAGTGACACAATGAATTTCCATTTTTGAAAGTGAAAATATTTACAAGACTACTTCCATTTAAACGTTTATTTAGCAGTATTTTTCTGCTTCCAAAGAAGGTCCAAATCCAATTTCCTGTTGTAGCAAATCTCCCTTATAGGAGAAATGGCTTGATTTTTTAGAAATCTTCTTCTCCCCCTATATGCCAAGAGTTTATATATGCTGAGAAATTTTTAAATAAATATTGGAGAGGAAGATTGCTAAAGTAAAGGCTGGTGAGTGAAAAGAAAGAAAGAAGGAAAATCTGCCTAGAGTTCTGATTTAGATTTCACCAGTGTCTTCTTCAGGCCTCAGACAACATGCCACCAGCCCAAAAAGGACAGACATATTACCGCAGAGGCAGCAGATTCCCTGAAGCACGCACAGGGCTGGAAGAAGGAGAACACATACCATAAATTTTTCTAGAAAGTCTAGTATTGCTTTCACTTCCCTTGAGTCATTTAGGTTTCTGAAAACTAATCATCTCCCAGAAAAAATCTAACAGATGGTAAGACACTTTCACAGCAATAAAGAGATGTATACAAAGGGTTAAGAGGCTTAGAAAAAGTACGTTGTCCAGTCAATTGCTAGTCCATTCCAGAATGAGTCCTCTCTATCCACTTCCTTTTCATACGACATGGTCAACCACTCATCATCTTGGATCTTTTCTTGTCCTTGAAGTGTGGAGATGATAACACAAATCTCAGCAGAATAGAGAAGCATACAAGACCATGCCCATCTTCACACCCACACCGGAGAACAAGCTGAATGCATACACACGGATGCGTGGGGAGAAGAGGAGGTGACCATCCGTCCCTTCACAGCATGCTAACAATTTTGTCAACTGGCTCCTAAACATACTCAGACTGAGGTGGTGGGGGTGGGGGAGGACATTTTCCTATAGACACAGCAGGAACATGGCCTCTAGGCATTAAATTAACCAGCGGTTTCTTTGGCATGTTTTGAGTCGAGAACCCAAAGCTCATATGCTAAGGGGAGAGGAAAATTGCCTACTTGATAAAAATAAGAGGTATCTAACCTCTGAGCTCAGAGCTTGATTGTTGATGCCAGTTTGATAAGACTGGCAAATGCACTTCTTGGTAACAACATTGAGGCCAGTACGGGAGCACTGAGCACATAGCATGACTTAAGAAATGACAGCAGCATTAGGAAATGTGCTGCAATTTTAAAAGGCGTAACAACCCTGTCTTCTGGTTACCCTAACCTGTGATCTGTTTATTTCCATTTCCCTTTAAAAAAAAAAAAAAAAAAGCAAATCTTAAAAAAAAAAAAAAAACTCACAAAATCTTCAAGACCCAAACAGACTCTTTTAAGCAATAAAAAAGAAAAAAGCCTGTCTAAATTATTCTAAGTTTACCAGTTTGTGTGGGCAAGGTGACGTTTTGAGTCCACAGGGACAACTGTAGGTCCCTCCAACACCAGAGAAGCCTCAGAATGACCTTGCAAAACCAGTTCTTGGGCACAATTCCTGCCGTATACTATTTAGTTATAACCAGGGCAGAAAACAACACGGTTCCCCCTACAGTCATTTTTGCATCACAAATGGTTTCTGAGCATTTGGTTATTTTTAGCACTTTATACAGTGGAGTCTGCACAAAGCAAAAATAGATGTTTGCTTCATATAAAACTTGTAATGGGGTGGGTGTTGCTTGTTGTCCCAGACTCATTTAATACTGAGTTGAGATGGCTCCCAATATAGACTACCACTACCATCCCAAATATTCCTAAAAGAGGCTCATGGAGAATATGGCAAGCCACCTAAAACTGATGTAAAAGCAAGCACCGTACACCATACTGGTCTGGGAAGATCAAAGAAGCCTTTCCTGGGAGTTTTTAACCTTACACCAGGGAGTGAAGCTCAGAAACAGAGACTAGCATAGCACCACGGCATCACCGTAGACGTGTTTCATCACGCGGGCTGCCTTCTGAACAGGACAGCACTCGCATGGGCCTCTCTGTAGCACACAAGGTGCTGACCTTGCCCAGTCCTCCTCTACCCTGCTGACACTGCCTCGGCAAAAGCACTCTCCAAGGTGGCTGGGCTGTCAGGGTAGATTTGGGTCCCTTCTAAGTGATCCTTGGAGGAATTACTTGGAGTTTTTTATCAGTATGTGAAACAAGTGGTATTTTAAGTTTCTGAAATGTTTGAGTTTGGTATGTGGAGGAGTCAGGATAGGTTTATATCCCAGGTCAACACAATTAAGTCTTATGAGTTATGGAGTTCAGAAGTAGAGAGGCTAGTTAACTGCTCTGGCACCTAATGTGATTGGTATTTACAGAAGAAATATTGGCTGCTCCGAGATGGAAACATTCGCTCCTCCTGCCTGACATTACTCTTACTGGAGGAATCTGCTCAAGGGCGCCACTCACCCTGTGCCCCCACTGTATCCCTCTTCCCCATGAGGCGGCCCCATTCAGCGATTGGCAGGTTTGGGAGAAGGACTGAGCATGCTCAGTACAGTCCCTGCGGTTTGCCCACTGAGGATCTGTTGTAATGGGCTTAGCAGCAGCAACTCTGGCCCTGCAAGAGGTTGGGGACAAAGACAGTAGTGGAGGACTATGAACAACACATGGGGCAGCAAGGCAAAGGCCACATCCTTGACACGCTCTACCAGTGAGCTGCAGAACACAGGCACAGCAAGCTCTCTGCTGTTCATCTGTCACCTCCCTGCAACACTTGTTCTCCTGCCAGGGGCATTAGCAGATTAGATGACTAGGCTAATTTGAACAATTGGCTTGGCAGTTCTTTACAAAACAAAATGTGGGGGATTTGTGGAGTTCTCCTGTCCTGCCCCCACTTTGAGAGGGTGATGTGGGTCATAAGGAATGGCTGGATGAGGTAAAAACCACTTGTCTGAACCAAAAGCCAGACAATTCCTTATTGAACCTAAAACTTAACCTTCCTCCTCACTTCTGAATGCTTAATGTTTATATCCTCCATCAAGGGCACTTGAACCATATGTGCTTTAAAAAATAATAATACAGGTTTTCTTAAGGCTGAATTTAACATTCAAAATACAGTTAGATCTAATTGTGCAATACAGATATCATATGCCTGGAATTTTTGGGGGATGGGACTATAAAGAAAATGCAATGAAGGAGAACAGTCCCAGAAAGTCTCTGCCTAACCCTGATTCAAACAGCAGCAGAAAGAACCCATCATGCCATCTGATAATGCCAATTTTCAATTCTCTATCATTAAAACAAACAAAAACCCTGGCTCAATACACTGTCTAAAATGAGCTTTCCTACCGAAAGGAACCAAGATCAGTAACAGGCTTTCTATTTAAAGGGAAGCCACCAAAGATGGATCCACTCAACTGGTGATTGATTGACCAATATTTTCTTTCTCTAAGCAAAGCCAGAAACCAACAATTTCAGCGTCATTTAACCTGCAGGTAGAAAATTAATTTCCATGAAGATAACTCTTGATCAGTTTACAGAATCTATATCATACTTCCTCTAATCTATTATTTTCAATGTTTAAGCTGTATAATACATGTTATACATATATACATATTCAGTGTTTAATACTTAACAAGTATTTAGGAATATTTATTGATATGAATAAGAAATTATGATCACAATTACATAACTAATATTTACAGGGGTCAGCAAATGCTCAATCCTATTGCTACAATGTAGTAGTAACAATGTTCTATGTACTATTATATACTTTACAATATTGTTTCATTTCATCATCAGAACAACACATCTTTTAGAAGAAGAACTTGCAGCTGGAAGAGGTTAAGTAATCTTCTCAATATCACACAGCTGGTGAGCTATTGGGTTGGAACTCAGACCCAGGCAAAGTGACCCTGAGCCTACTACCTTAAGTCAACACCCAAATGGTGCTTCTTTGTATCAGAATGTTCAGGTCAGGACAGCCTTGCCTCAGAGCAAAATCAGCAATATCACATAGGTCAACAGAATTTTTGTTCTACTCACTATTTTTGAAGCGTCAGAATGACAAGATAAAAAAACAAAAGATAGCTTGACCCCGTGGGTCCCCCTCTCTCAATGACAATGTGAGGTTCACTGTTTACTTCGTTTGCTATATGTCTACATGAACCAGTGTAAGGGCTGTGTGTTCACACAAGATAAAACCTAAAATAACTTAAAAATCAACAATAAGAACAACTTTCAGAGGAGCAGTCATCTACCACTCCTTCATTGTTCCTTAGAAACTCAGCATGGCAATCATGAGTACACCAACCATGTTTAGATCTTATACACAAACGCTGGTTAGAGGAGCACTTAGCACATGGCTCTATGAACGATGATAACTCAAACACTGAAGAAGCCCACCATAGAACACAGGACCACTTGGTCAGGCTAAGCACCAAAGCCCCTTCTGGCTGCAGAATATTATGAGTTCCACAATTCTCACTGGCAAAAAAAAAAAAAAAAATTATGCATATATAAAAAATAATAAAAATCCTCACTGGCAAAGCAACTTGGAATAGCAACTTTGTTGTCAGACACACAACTCCTCATTTGAATGTAGCGGCCAATACACAATGGAAGGAAATTAATCCATCAGGTCAAACTGAACCGCTCCCTCCTAAGATTTTTGCATTCTCTGATGCTGTCACTCAAAAGAAAAGACAGGAAAAAAGATCACTCTAGAAACCAAAAAATAAAAAAGTGGCAGAAAAAAAACTGTTTTCTGTAGAATCTTACATAATTTAGTTTTTAACCTCATATCAAACCATTTTTAAAAAGAAACATGCCTACACAAGAGCTCAATTTATTCACTTACAACCTTTAAAAAGCCCAATGGTGTCAAGCATTACAGCAATCTGAAAGTAATCCTTTTTCTCTTTTTGCTTGCTATAAACAAACTATGAGCTGGAAGGGCTAATATTTCAAGATGAGTATAGAATGTACAGTTTCACTGGCATTGGTTGCTGGATGAGCTTCAGGTAAAAATGCAACTATCCTTCAAGATTTTCTGTGCCAGCCTATGCTACCTTATGCAGTAATGTAAGATTGAGGTAGGGAAGAGCAGAACAAGAAACCAATATGGCCTCTATCCAAATAACTGCGGTTAGAGGACCCCAATCTAGACACCCCAGCCTCATTTCCTTTATCACGTTTGTCACACTTGTAATTACAGTCTGTTCTGCTATTTTGTGATAGTTGGCAAAGTCAAGAAATTTTCTTTTATCCAAAATGTTACCCTTTTTTCAGTGATGTAAAAAAGAAGCAGAGGTTACAGAGGACAGGACTTTCCATCATAAAGTTGTTTTTCTGGACAAATTTCAACAGCAAAGGTATTTTTGTAGTCATAATGCACCTTGCTATTATAAGCTACTATATATAGTAGGCCTTGTGACTATAAGCTGAAAAAATACAAATCAGTTGATCAACACTAACAAAAACCAACCTGATCTCAATTTAGGAGATCTTCAGTGACCCAAAAGACGTCAGTATGGTTCACCTGCTAGCAACATCAGCTTCCCTGGAAGTTTGGTGAAAATGCAGGGCACCTCAGTTTTTATTCTAGACCCACAGAATCTGCATTTTTAACAAAAGCCCTGGGTGATGGCCTTGCAAATTAAAGTTTAAAAAGCACTGCTGTACAAGACCCAAATAAATCACAGCAGATAGCATTCAATGAAAGAACTCAGGGCCAACTAGCAAGCTGCCACTCCAACACTGCAGCTGTGCAGAGAGCCATGTGGCTTGTCGTGTGCCGTCGTGTGTCATCATGTGCCCAGGGCCCTCATTTCAATAAAAGCATATTCAGCAGGGGGGTCTGTGGAGTGCAACTCTACCACATATAACTGGCAGTGTGGGGAACACAATTCATTGTAGGAACAATTCCCATACTTGTTCTACAACTGATACCTTCATTAGATTGTCAACTCCCAAAGGCAAGGCGGTATTGATTTCTTTCTTTTCAGCAGGATCCCGGGGTCTAGCCCAAGACTGGGTGTGTAGAGGAAGTGCTTAATAAGTTTTGATGAATAAACAAATAAGTGTTTATGACTCATCAGGAAATCTCTGAATTTCAGCCAAATCTCCGCTTATCCCTCATGAGTTACTTCCTCCCATTCCTCTCTCTTAAATGACAGGGTTGAATAGGAAGATAACCTTTAAGGTATGTTCCAGTCTCCACATGTTAAGGTGCAAATTATTCAAGAGTGATATTTTCACTTAAATATTGACTTCATTCTGAAGGCACCTGCAAATAAAAACATTAGCTATGGATTGCAGCATTCCGTGGATAACAGGCTCCTTTGCCATGACTCATTTTGCGATCAGTCCCTCCAATGCTAGGAGCTGCCTGGCACATTTATTGCTTCTAGATAAATTTTCTTCTTCTGTCTTGGGAATGAGCCTGCCTCTTCACTGAATGCTATCATTTTTTACTTCTAAGCATTTGCTTCCCTCCAATCCTGCCCTCTCTCCCTACCAAGATTCCTAGTCATCACTTCTCATGGTATTGTCTGAACCATCTACACCTAAACCTCTTTGTGAAGATCCGTAACCCCAGGCCTCACCTCAGACCTACAGAATGTGGGGGTGAGACCCAGGAATCTACATTTTTAACTTGTTACCAAGATATTCTTATGCACGTTCAGGTCTGGTGCCAACCTATTTGTCCAAAGACCAATTTGGGTACTATCTACTCTAACAACTCCAATCGCCCATCAGTTCCATTCCCTATCCATCAGTTCCTTCTATGAGCTCAATCTACTTAACAGTAGGGAAATTCATTTTATACCACCTTGCAATGCTTGCTATATTAATTACTGCCCATTATGATTTTGTTCATTCATTATAAAGAAAAGAAATAGTAAAACGACTTTAAGTCTCATTAGACTATAAATCTCATCACCAGCCACGATTTCTTTTTTTCTTTGAGCAAGCATTTCAGTCTGCCACCCAGGCTGGAGTGTGGTGGTATGACCATGGCTCACTGCAGCCTCGACCTCCTGGGCCCAAGCAATCCTCTGGCCTCAACTACCAAAGTTGCTGGGACTACAGGCATTCATCACCATGCCTAGATAATTTTTTATTTTTTTGTAGAGATGAGGTCTCACTATATTGCCCAGACTAGTCTTGAACTCCTGGCCTCAAGGGATCCTTCTGCCTCGGCCTCCCAAAGTGCTGGAATTACAGGCATGAGACACTACATCCAGCTACTGTCAACATTTTTTCTTTTTTTAATGAAGACATCAACTTTTTTTGGCCATTACTTTCTCACTGCTCTTACACAAACACACCCCCCTCCAACACAGGGTCACTGCCAGATCTTAATAATATTAAATATTTCACAATAACAAAACATATTGATGAGAAATGCACAGTCTTGTGTTTCAGCTCTTACTCATTCATCAATCTAGTTATCCATGCCAACAGTGAGACAGGTCTGGAGAGACAACCATCAACAAACTCCCTGAGGGTGATGATATTTAATATATTTTCTGCTTTTTAAGGCAACAATTTATCTTTCAAGCATATTTTAGCTTCCAAGCATGCTACCACAGAATCAGGACTGAACCCATTTACTCTGGTTTCCTCATATAAATCCTTATTCTATACGGAGGAAGCCAGGAAAAGATGATAGATAAATTCCATTTAAACCTTCTCTCTGGTTTTCCTCTATCCTCCCCAAAAGATGAGTGTAATCTCTTTAATTTGTGCTCCCATAATACGCTTTGCTTAATCTTGGCACTAAGTTGACTGTGTGATCTTCTATTTGAATATCTCCACCAGGTGATCTTCTTGCAGGTAGAAACTATGGTTGCTTTGTTTTCCTAAGAAAGTCTTTTTCACTAAAATATAACATATATGCAAGAAAAGTACAGAAGTCGTAAGTAGAGAACCTGAATTTTCATCAAGGTACATGCATGTGTAAGCACCATCCAGTACAAAAAGCCAAACATCACTTGCACTCTAGGAGTGCCTCAGGGAGTGTCCCTCACCCTGCATTTGCAATCATCTTTGAATCTCTTGCAATTGATAGACCTCTGGCTACCTACCCAAAGATGCCAGAAGCCTGCGGATCCATTTTAATTATTGTTGCTTCTAACAGACTACTAAGACTGAAATAGACTTCTCCAGGCCATGAGGCGGTATGAACAGGCAAAGTTGATGTTCCAATCCTATGACATTATCACTGTGACTGACGCATCAGAAGCTCTCTCCCACAGCATGGAAGACCATTTAAGGTAGAAGTACTCTGCTCAGCAAGTGTGTGCAGATCCTTTAGAATTAACTGACTGTTTCCATCAGAATAACTTCATCACAAACCCAGCTGGGGGAAAACAAAGCTGTTATACATGATTCTAATCCCAGAGCCCCAAAGTACAGGAGGATGCCAGTATGATCCCAAACAAACTGGGAAGAAAAGGCCATTGTTTTTTGATATTTTGGTATATTTTACAAGGAGAGTAAGAGGAGATTCTATTATATAATTCACAGATTTGTCAACCGACCATCTCCCCTGCAGGAGGAATTTCTGGCTTTGCTTTAAAATGCTTTAAAATCAATTTCCAGCATTTATTGTGCAAATGAAGCACTGTCCTCACATTACAACAGGAAATATGACTGCAGGTAATAAGGAGCAGCCAAGACTCAGGAAGGATGATCTGGAGCCAAAAGGGCAGAGGCAAATAATTCCCATCAATCCCTGAATTGTTTTCTTCAATAAAAGGCTGAAGAAAAAAAAAAAAAAAACCAACAAGAAGAAGAAGAAGATGAGGCATCTATACTTTCCCACTTAGACCTCATGAACGATAACAGCCCATAAATTATTTCTAGCTGGAGAAATTGGCTAGAAATGGTGGACAGATTATAGCACTTTCCTGGGCAACCACCCCCACTTGAGGCACCATGTGTACATGGGGTACCTCTGTCACCATGGCCAAAGCTGCTTAGACACAAGACCACAAAATATTATTTTACACACTCATTCCACAAATATTTATTGAGCATCTTTTAAGTATCAGACATTCTTCCAGATGCCGAGATAGAATCCCTGTATTCATGGTGTTTACATTCTCTTGGGGGAAACAGCCATAAGAAAGTCACAAATAAATACAATATGATGTCAGACAGTGGCAAGTGCGCAGAGAAAAAAGAAAACGGTAAGAGAATAGAAAAAGTTGACAGTGAGTGCCTTCTTAGAGAAGGCTGTTTGCAGAGGCCCCTGTGAAGGGCAAATGTCTGTGAATACAGTCACCAGGCTGAGGAAACAGTGAGTGCAAAGGCCCTGAGGCAGGGACAATACAGCCACCCAGGCTGAGGAAACATCGAGTGCAAAGGCCCTGAGGCAGGGACAATCTTAGTGTGTTGACAGCAACCACAAACAGCAGTGTCTGAAGCCAAGCAAGCAAAGGAATGAGAATTTTTAAGACACTGTAAACCAAGGAAACAACTTTGAATTTTATCCTCAGTGTGTGATGGGAGTCATGAGAAAGTTTTAAGCAGAGAAATGACAATATGTAGCTTATATTCTTAAATTACTACTCTGGTTGTTCTATGGAGATCAGACTGAAGGGGGGGCAAGGATTGAGACCAGGAGACCAGTTAGAAGACTAGTATCATGGTCCAGACAAGAACCAATGGTGACTCGGAAAAACGTGACAGTGATAGATGAGAAGCAGTCAGATGTAGGATATATTTCAAATATAAGTCAAGAGGATTTACTGAGGGACTAGATTAGGGCATGAAAGACAGAAGCCAAAAAAAGACTCCAAGGTTTGGATAGACATGGAGAAATTAGAACCCTTGTACACTGTTGGTGAGATTATAAAATGAAACAACTGTAATGGAAAACAGTATGGAGTTTCCTCAAAAAATTAAAAGTAGAGCTACTATATAATCCAGTAATTCCAGTTCTGGTATGTAGCCAAAGAAATTAAAAGCAGGGTCTCAAAGAGATTTGCACACCCATGGTCATAGCAGCACTAATCACAATCGTCAAAAGGTAGAGGCAACCCAGATGCCCACTGATAAAACAATGGATAAACCAAACATGGTGTACACATACAGTGGAGTATTATTTCACCTTAAAAAGGAAGGAAATCATATTACATGCTACAACACTGATGAACTATTAAGACATTCTGCTATGTGAAATAAGCCAGTCACAAAAATACAAATACAATATGACTCCACTTATATGAGGTATCTAAAGTAGTCAAATTCATAGAAACAAGAATGTAGAATGGTAGTTACTAGGGGCTGGGAAGAGCAGGAAAAGGGGACTTATTGTTTAATGCGAACAGAACTTCAGATTTGCAAGATGAAAAAGTTCTGGAGATCTGTCTCACAACAATGTGAATATGCCTAACACTACTGAACTTTACACTTAAAAATGGTTAAGATGGTAAATTTTGTATTATGTATTTTTACCACAATTTTTAAAAAATGAAACTCACATTATCTATTGTGCTCGTGATATCAGTAAATAAAAATATGAAGCATCCTAATTAGCAAGACATTAAAGATCTATTTTACTTCATCAGTGTCACATGAAGCTTTCAAATTTGCTTTCATTAATAACATATATACTGTATTAGAACTATAATATATGCATATAATTTTAAAGTATTAATATTTAGCCAAGGATTTGACTCCAAGGTTTAAATAACTGGGTAACTGAAATTGCCATTTACTGAGAAAAGACTGGGAGAGGCAGGTTTATGAGGAGGAAAGCAAGTGGTCTATACTGGGTATAAGTTTGAGATGCCTACGAGATATATCCCAATGGAGATGTGGAGCAGGATGTAGTGTATGTGAGTCTGGAGTTCAAGAGAGAAGTCTACGCTGACGACGGAAACTTACGAGTCTTCAGCATTAAGACAGCATTTAAAGTCATAGGACTGGACCAGCTCAATAAGCAAAGTAAAGAAAGAGATGAAGACTGAGCACTCGGCCCTAGGAGACTCACAAGTAGACTTAGGAATAACCAACTCACGAGCTAGGATTTAGGGATATGAATTAGACTCAGTGAGGTCTAATTCATATCCCTAAATTCATAGGAGGTGCTTGAGCCACAAAACTGCATAAAATTAAAGTTGATGTGGCCACAAAGGGTCATAAGAGTGGGGAGGGGGGCAGAGGGGAAGAAAGAGAGAGGAGCAGAGCTGAGAGAAGGGTCTTAAAGTCTAACATCTAGCAGTCCCAGTTCTGGTGAGACCTGCCCATTCTAGGTTTCCTATTTTTATAGGCCTGTGAGCTTGCCTGTTCTGTTTATGGTAATCCTCAAGCAACTTGAGTGGGTTTCTGTTCTTTACCCCCAAATATTCCCTGATGAAGGCCTAAAGAAGGGAGACAACACATGTGGTAGTAAGAAGTGAAATCAGGCTGGGTGTGGTGGCTCACACCTATAATTCCAGCACTTTAGGAGGCCCAGGCAGGAGGACTGCTTGAGTGCAGGAGTTCAAGACCAGCCTGGGCAACACAGCAACTGTACATAAAATTTTAAAAACTTAACCAGGTGTGGTAACATATGCCCGTAGTCCCAGCTACTCAGGAGACTGAGGTGGGAGGATCGCTTGAGCCCCAGAGGTCAAGGCTACAGTTAGCTGTGATCATGTCGCTGCACTCCAGCCTGGGTGACAGAGCAAGACTCTTTCCAAAGAAAGAAAAGAAAAGAGAAGAGAAGAGAAGAGAAGAGAAGAGAAAGGAAAAGAGAAAAAAAGAAAAAGAAGTGAAATTACTTGTTATCAATAAAAATTCTAAATCTTATGTGGTGAACTGCATCATTTAGCCCCAGCTCTTCACTCTTCCTTGTATCCATGCCCTCTGACATGAAACGCTGTAATGCCAATTGACCATAGGTGGGCTAGCAGGCTCTGCCCCTTGACTTCGGACTCAGCCCAAAGAGACATGCTTTGGTCAGCAGACATGTCACAAACAAAGCCTTTATGGACTTGTGCACTGGGCTTGCTCTCTAGAGCCGCTGTCATTGCCACAACACTGGAGAATGAGAGACAGATGGAGCAGAGCCAAGCCATTCAGTCACCTCACTCTGTCCAACAGCAAGCTAACCCTCAGGCACATGGGCAAGCTCACCCAAGATCAGCAGAGCCTCTGTGACCCAGACACACACGCAGAAAAAACACTTCTTGTTGTGTCTCCCTGAGGTTTTGGAACTGCTATGTGGCAGAGATAACTGATGCATCATATATAAAAACACACTTGGATTTGATCAACTTTTTTCTTATCCAGTTATCACCACTGATACGTGGGGACAACTTGGCTTCCCAAAATGGCCAAATATGGACAGAAAATAATTGATAGAGCAAGAAAACGGAGCTTTAAAAAAATCTAGATTACACAGAATGTGGCTGATCTATCCACAGCTACTGTAGAATTAAATATCATTTTAAGGTTTATTGTAAAATAAATATAAATAAGCAAAATAATACAGAAGGCTATCAGGCATTCGGATTCTCCTATTCATGATTTGCTGTATAGGTGGTTAAAAACGAAAAAAGCAGTCTCTTGTTTCCTTTTAAGAAACAGTCTTTAATTCTTGTAGCCTAAAAACATTATTCATCTTCAATGAGTGGTTACATGGTCTACTTGTACTTGTTAGGTCAGACTGTACACTGGCTTCCAAAATCATTACTTAGAGGATGATTTTTTAAATACACTCACATTAGCATTGCTTTCTTAAATGCTATTCACAGATTATAAGAAATTTTTAACACAGAAATGGCTATTTTATGAGAAGTGCAAATGTTCATGATGAAATGAAATTAACATTTCAGTAGTGTATCCTCTTAATTTGATAATATCATGAGGCTCAGGAACTTAAGAAGTTTGAAAGAAGTCTAATGACCTCACATTTGCCTCAGATAAAGTTTGAAATCTAGTCACATTTTCTTTCAGCAACTATATTTGTTTTCCATACTGAAATAGTAAGCCCCAAAGTATGAGTGTAAAAATACGCAGTTCTCCAAAGTGAAGGGTAGCACAATTGTGGCTATTATACTTGGGACTCATTAACTCAAGAATATCAGTAAATACCAGCCCTCCACCAACCAACAGTTTAAAAATGTTAAACTCCCACAAGAAGTTCTTTCCTAAAACCTGAATAGAATTGTCTTAGGTCTTTAACAGCCATTCAAAAAAATTAAATATGCATAAATGCATTCAACAGTTGGTCTTCAAAACCCACAGCTATTATAGAGTTCAATGTGAACAAAGTTTAAGAACTGATTTCTAAAACTATGCAACTCCCATGACAAGCTGGAAGATCTGTTCTCAAATACCAGAACACTCACGCACCCTTTTAAAGACATCTCTAAAACAGCTGTGCTACCTATGCTTGCAAACACATGGCATCATTGCTTCCCAGTTTTTAGATCATAGGTTCCAGGATCCCTCTTACTACACAAGAAGAAAGTAAAAGGCATTTCTAAAAGGCATCAGAGATTTGAGTTTAAGAGCCTTTAGTTTACAGATGAGGCCAACACAGAGGATCAGCAATGCACAAGCTTGTCACACACCGTTTCGTATGTTGATGCTCAATGTTCATTTTTCCACAGAAAAGGAAGTCATAAAAATGATTTGACTTATAAAAACATAAAAGTCATTTGTTTCTAAATCTATAAACATACTGTTATACTGTTAGAATACTAGAAACTGTTTTAAAATGTTTTAAAAATCAAATTTTATATGGCTAAATATAAGGAAACACATCTTCCACACTGTCACCAAAATTAACTTTCTTTAAAATAAAAACAAGGCAAATTTAATGATATCACTTTCCAGCTTAAAAACTTTCATGGGATCCCCCTGGATTCTACGAGATAAAAGTCCATGTACCTTGAAGAGAGCAAAAAAGAACCTACCCCATTCAGAGAGTTTGGATACTTGTCTCCACCCAAATCGCATGCTGAAATGTGATCCTCAGTGTGAGGGGTGGGGCCTGGTGGGAGGTGATGAATGGAGTGAGTTCTCTAGAGATGTGGTCATTTAAGAGCGTGTGACCCCCTCCCCATCCTTCTCTTGCTCCTGCTTTTGCCATGTGACATACCTTCCACCGTGGCTAAAAGTTCCCTGAGGTCTCCCCAGAAGCTGAGCACATGCCAGCACCATGCTTATACAGACTGCAGAACTGTGAGCCAATTAAATCTCTTTTCTTTATAAATTGCCCAGTCTCAGAGGTATTTCTTTATAGCAATGCAAGAAAAGCCTAATACGCTCATAGAGCCCTCATCAACATTTTCAGCCTCAACTGTAACCATACCTGCCTGACACCTGGCTCCCTCTATTCCAGCCACACAACATGGCTCATTCCTTACTCAAACTATGGCCTTCCATATCTCCTTGATTTTGCAGGCTGCGTTACCTTTGCTGGAGTGCCTCTGTCCACCTAGTCACTATCTATCCATGTGGCAAGACCTTCAAGATCTTGAAGCCATCCCTGCCTTCTTAGCTCAGACGCACCTCCTCTTCCCACACAGCTCCTTATATTACCAGCTACACTTCACATTGTCAATTAGTTCTTCACACAACTATCTGCCCCTTTTGGGTGAGGGTAGCTCCAGGGCAGAAATAATGCCTTAATCCAACTTGGGATCCCCTGGCACCTGGCACATAATAGGTGTTCAGCAAAGCTCTGTGGAGTAACCAGAAGCAAAGAGGAGAAGAATAAAAGAGAAGTTAAAATAGAAAAAGATGAAAGCATGCAGTCCTAAAAGACAGTAAGGATCTCAGCAGTGGAGTACACCTAGTTTTTACTTTGTCTCAGTTCACCCCAAAGTTTTTGATTTTGTCTTCTGAGGTTCTCCGAAACAACATCACTAGCTACCACAAAGTTTTAACACAAACTCTATGTAATGACCCTGGCCTCCAGGGCCCAACTATGTAAAAATCACAGACTCTTAATCTCCTTCCCTTCTCAGGTCTGTGCCTTCAGGCTCCCCCACCTTCACCCTACTGCACGGACTTTGGCATAGCCTTCCAGTGACCACATACCTGACAAATACCTGATAAATCTAATGAGAAGCAGTCGCACCTCTGTTATTTGACTTATTGGGAGTGATGATAGTGTCTATCATTGAACCTCTCACACCTTTAAGAACTAGCTCAAAGAGGGGCTCACACCTGTAACCCCAACACTGTGGGAGGCCAGGGCAGATGGATCATTTGAGTTCAGGAATTCAAGACTAGCCTGGACAACATGGTGAAACCCCATCTCTAATAAAAGTACAAAAAAATTAGCTGGGTATGGTGGCACATGCCTGTAGTCCCAGCTACTTGTGAGGCTGAGGTTGGAGGATCATTTGAGCCCAGGAGGAGGAGGTTGCAGTGAGCTGAGATGGCACCACTGCACTCCAGCCTGGGTGGCAGAGTAAGACCCTGTCTCAAATAACAAAAAAAAAAAAAAACTAGCTCAAGTGTCACTTCCTCTGTAAAGCCTTCCATGACCCACCCTAGCCCCCAAGTCCACTGCACATGGTTGACTATTATCTTCGTTTGCCTATCTCTAACCTCAGTTTGGACATGGAGTCTAGCATGTTCTGTGTTATACTGCAAACCATTATCAACATGTCTCCTTTCCCACAACAATTTAAGTGGCAAGAAAAAAGGAGTTGATCTTCTTAGGCTTTATCTTCCCCCCTCCAACCTGGAGCATTACACAAATTCAACAAGGAATTACTCCATTAGCAATCACATCTTTTCTCCTGATCACTAGTGCTTCAGGAATGGATAACAGTGAGAGCGAAAGAAAAATAGACAACAAAGTATGAAATTGTCCAGTGTTACCCAGGTAAGAATTGAAGGCGAGACTCCACTTCTCTTCAATTAATGCTAATTGAACACATTACAGACCACACCCTACGAGCTTTCCACATATCAACTTAATCCTCACAACATTCCAATGAAACAGACATTATTATCCCCATTTTACAGATGGGGAAACTGAGGCAAAGAGATTAAATATCTTTCTTGAGGTCATACAAGTCATAAGTGGCACTGCCAGGATTCAACTCAGGCAGTCTTAACCTACATTGCATTACCTCTCAAGATACACACCTAGGAGAAAGAATGTGGAACGGAAGATTGCCTAAGCTGAACAGAGAAAGAGAGAGGAAAAGAAGAGAACATGATAAACACTCAACTCTCCTGAGGAGGAAATTAAGAGAAGGAAAACTGGTCCTGTCTGCTCTTGGTGCCAACAGAATATCTAGTAGTGGCTGAGGACCAAGCCCAGGTTGGCTAATTAAAGGCCAGAGTTGCACGGGAACAATGAAGGGAAGGTGGAGGAAAGAATCTGCATTGCATTCAGGAGGTTAGGAACCTGGGAAACACCTCTATTTTTGCAGTGTGTTTAAGCATGTGTGTGTGTGTGTGTGTGTGTGTGTGTGTGTGTGTGTGTGTGTGTGTATGTTTCCCTGTTCACGCATCCTGGGCCAAAGAGTCCTGGTTATTTCTCCCCACTCTCAACTCTGACCTGGCTCTGAACTCTAATTCTATCTGGCCTCACTTGGCTGAACTGACCCACCTATTCCTTACCTTTAAGCTCTTTATTTATTCAGAGCTGAGGTTCTAGGAGCTGATTCAACAGATAGAGGTTTGCTCATAGTAGAGACTGGAATAAAGGTCAATAAATTCTGGGAAAACAATTCCTGTGCAATAAACTACCACTCGTACATAAAGTCAGAGTTCATTAAGGTAACTGTCCATCTGAAAAGCAATTATTAGACTCACGAGTTGAGGGTGGCTCTTAGAAGATCTATCCAACAGGAGAAGGAATGAACACAGCCTTGGAAAAATCTGAGGTTCAGTTTCCAATTTGGCTCTGAATTTGGCTTACAAATTCTTACAAGTCACTGATATTTTATTTGTCCTCTGAATTTATCGATCTCCTCTCTATCTCCAACATACTTTTATGCAGTTCATTTGAGGATATGTTACAGCTCATTGTACAGGGATTTGGCTATCAGGAAAAGCAATGGGCAAGACGGGGCCAGCATTACACCACTCAGATTCATTAGGAGTAAAGCTGAACTTCCTGGCACAAACCTTAGGTCAAAATGGCAATAAATGAAATGGACAAGGAAACAACTGCAGCCTAATGTTCTCAAACATCAATATCGCTTTTGATGTTAATATACTTAGTGGAACATGAAAATCACTTTTCAAACCAGTTGGACATTCATCTCCAAATTTCTGAAGTTGGGCTCACTTTAATTCCCTAGAAGTTGACATTTTAATTGTTTCAATATCAATCACATTTCTGCTTAGCAGAGAGGCAGTGGTTCAATTGTTTGTAGAATCCAATCTAGTTCAAAAGAGAATTGGTAGCCATTCCGATCTTCATCTTGGGGAGATAATCAATACAGCCTGCTCTCTGTGGGAACACGCTCTCCTGTAGGCCAAGGGGAGATGCTGACCCCAAGCAGGAAGGAGAAAGACTGTTTATTTCTTGGCACCAGGAGGCAAAATTTAATTTAACTTTAAGTGTCCATGAGCTTTTCATCCTCAAAGTGCTTCACAAATATTAACTAATTAACCTTCTCAGTACTGCTGCATATTACATAAGCTCTTTCAGGGATAAAGAACAAGGGAGGCATTGAATGGACCAGGTGGTAGAATTAGGAAGATAAGAAACTAACCTCACAATGAGAAACCTTTTACCTGGAGGTGCTATTAGTGGTTAGGGCAGACTCCAGTGCTAGTAGTTGTGACTATTCTATCAATTCTAGCAGTTTAAAATCAGTAAGAAAAATAATGCTGAAACTAGGGCTGCGGTGATAATGAGCTGAAGGTTCTTTCTGGAACTAAGCCTCAGTTCCCTCAACTATCAAGTGAGGCTGCTTACAGAACAAACTCCAGAGGGTGCTTATGAGGAATCAACAAAGTGACACATACAAGATGTTATCACAGAGGAGCCTACCAGTGCTCAGTACACACCAGCTGTTATTAAATAAAAAAGGGGCCGTGGCTTCCAGGTGTCTGAGCAAAAAATAGGTTAAACAGCTTCAAAATGTTTGCAGGTATTGTCCATATTTTCATTTGTGACAGACAATGAATTTAGCCAAATTGTATGCACATCTTTCATGAGATGAACTGTGTCCCCCCTATAAAATTCCTATGCTGAGTGTTACAGCTCTTTTAGAATTTGTCTAGTGCTGGAAAACCCCTTTTTTAAACTCCTATGTTGAAGTCCTAACCCTCAGTAGTTCAGAAAGTATCTCAGTCAGTTCAGGCAGCTGTAACAAAATATCATCAACTAGGTGGCCCATAAACAACAGAAATGCGTATCTCAGAGTTCTGAAGGCCTGGAATTCCAATATCAAGATGCCAGCAGATTCGGAGTCAGGTGAGGGCCCACTTCCTGGTTCACAGATGGCACCTTCTTGCTGTGTCCTCCCATGGTAGGAGGAACAAGGGTGCACTAATCCCCATCACCTCTCAAAGTCCCCAGCTCCTAACACTACCTTGGTTATCAGGTTTCAACATAGGAATTTCAGGACAAAACATGCGGAATGTGACTCATTTGGTAATTCATTCATTACAGATGTCATTAAGATGAGGTCATACTGGAGTGGGGTAGGACCTATTCCAATATGACTTAGATTCTTATAAAAAGGGTACATTTGGAGAAGGCCACACATGCACAAAGAACACATGCAAACATGAAGGCAGAAGAAATAGAGCAGAAGCCAAGGAATGCCAAAGACTGCCTGTCAACCACCAGGAGCTAGGCAAGAGGCATGACGGATTTCTTCCTATGTCTTCAGAAGGAAGCAATCCTGGCCGAGCACGGTGGCTCATGCCTGTAATCCCAGCACTTTGGGAGGCCGAGGAGGGTGGATCAGCTGAGGTCAGGAATTCAAGACCAGCCTTACAAACATGGTAAAATCCCGTCTCGACAAAAATATGAAAATTAGCTGGGCGTGGTGGTGCGCGCCTGTAATCCCAGCTCAGGAGGCTGAGGCAGGAGAATCGCTTGAACCCAGGAGGTGGAGGTTGCAGTGAGCCAAGATTGCGCCACTACACTCCAGTGTGGGTGACACAGTGAGACTCCGTCTCAGAAAAAAAAAAAAAAAAACCAATCCAGCTGACACTTTAATTTAGGTGACATAATAAATTTCTATCATTCAAGCCATTTAGCTTGTGGTACTTTGTTGCAGCAACCCTAGCAAATGAATAAAACCTCTATATACGATCAGTTTTGTTTAATAAACAACCATGAACCCACCAAATCCTGCACACAAGCACACTGGTCTGTGGAGTCACAGGTACTCAAAAGTATCCTGAATGAAAAAATCTAGCACCATTCAATCTTGATGCCAAAGAGAGTAAAGGGAGCACTGGACATCAACACAACTCAGGGTACCAGAATCAAGCACTCTGCAATTTGGTAGGAAATCAAATTTTTATCACCCAAACTTTACGTGGCTTATAAAACCCCAACTTATGTAATAACTCTCAATATGCATAAAGAGAGGACAAATTTTTTTTTTTTTTTTTGAGACAGGGTCTCGTTCTGTCACCTAGGCTGGAGTGCAGTGGTGTGATCACAGTTCACTGCAGCCTCGACCTCACGTGCTCAAGAAATTCTCCTACCTCAGCCTCCCAAGTAGCTGGGACCACAGGTATGCATCACCGTGCCCAGCTAATTTTTTTCATTCTTTGTAGACGTAGGGTCTCCCTATGTTGCCCAGGCTGGTCTTGAACTCCTGGGCTCAAGCAATCCTCCTGCCTTGGTTTTTCGAAGTGCTGGGATTACAGGTGTGACACCCAGCCAACAAATTAATTTTTACATGGTCTTCACTACTCCTGAGGTATGCATGGGCCAAGACACACCAATTGGCTCCCTGCTGTTCAGCTTTCTTACTGTCTCTCCAACACCGCACATACCTACATCATGGCTTTTTTACCCTCGGTGTTCCTGATGCTAGCATACCATGTCCCCATAGATACATATGGCCAGCTCTTCCTAAACTTGTCAGTGTCAACCTCTATGTTACCTCCTCCAGAAGATCTCCCCAACTGCCCTATCTAGTGCTGGCCCACCCATCCCACCCCCAGTCATGCCCCATCACATCCCCTTTATTTTATATTCTTTCACTCTGATGTAATCTTGTTCATTATGTTTTGTTTGCTTCTCGGTGTCTCACTCCACTAGAACGTAAGTTCTATGAGGGCAGAGACTACATCTGTCTCACTCAACACTATCTCCAGTGCTTAGCATGGTGCACAATGCACTGCACAAACTTGATATTTTTTGAATGAATGCGTACCACCTTCAAAGGTGAGTCCTTTTTAGCTAAGTGCAAAGTCTTGCAGTTTATTCAAGGGAGAACCACTAGCCGGTGCAATTATAAGATCCTGGAAAATCTCAACATATGGGGTTGGCAAATCTAAAACCTGAGATATTGGTAATGCATATTTAAATGATCCCTACTATAAACAATTTGCTCAATGTAATATAAACATGCCAGATAGTCCTTCCTAAGTAATCCTAGTGTAAACAATTAGTCCAACTGCTTCACTCACTATCTTTTTGCACATACTATCAGTAAAATAGTATATGTAAACAAAACAAATAAAATTAAAATTAAGAAATCACAAGCCAACCTTTTAATAAAACTGGGACTATTACAATCCAAAATGCAAACCTACTTGTTGCAACTTAACATTATTGTCTAATAATTTTTCTTATAAAAAATAGAAATTGAGAATTATTTTTAGAATAGCAGCTATTTTGATGAGCTGTATCTAAATTCCAATCTTTTACAGCAGGCTTGTCCAACCCACGGCCCAGGAGGGCTCAGAATGCAGCCCAACGCAAATCTGTAAACTTTCTTAAAACATTATGAGATTTTTTTTGCATTTATTTATTTAAGCTCATAAGCTGTTGTTAGTGTATTTTCCGTGTGACAATTCTTCTTCTAACACGGCCCAGGGAAGCCAAAAGATTGGACACCCCTGTTTTACAGGTTCAAAAAGTAAACAAATGTTAAAGACAAAATTGAATAAATGTCAATGGCCTAGGAGCTCAATTCAACTTGTCTAAATCATTCCTCTAAGAAAAATAGCCATCCTGAGTCATGAGCTCTGAATCCTCAATGTGACCTTTAGAGCAAAACAAATAGTTATCTGTTTATATTTTAAAATAGTTATTGGCAGGTCTATCGCTCATGTTCTTTTAACCCACGTTAAATTAAAAAATAAATCCTTTAAGTAATTCAGGTTAAACCATGAATATTACAAACCAATGCTATGATTAAAAATAATCATAATAAAGAAGTCCCCAGACCAATTTAACAACACCCCAAATCCACTCAGATCCAAAAATCAGAGTTAAATTAACTAATATACATTCTTTCTAATTTTCTCCTTTCCTCTTCTTTTTGGCCTATATTGAGCATTGGACCCAAAAAAGTAAGGTTGAACCTAGAAATGTAGTGAGTTTCAGTTCTTAGGACACATATTACATAAAATTATGTATTTGCAAAAGTCAAAAGGTTTAAAACCCCACCCCTTACCTGCCAAAAAAAAAAAGTTGGAAAGCTGGTCAGATCAAGCTGGGATTTCTTGAGCCATTATTAACCACTTGGTCACATTATCATTATCAGTCACTGGAATTGGTCATATATTTTTAGGACAGTACAGGTAGACAATGGGAAATTCCATGTCATCCTTCTCCATTAGGGCAGCTGCTGCATTTGTTAAGATGGAATTTCACTCTCATCTTTATCAATTACAGGAAGAATCAGCTACTAGGCCAAGCAGATCATCTCATTTCATATGAGACTACTTATTCAAAACGACTCAGCACTTACAAACACATACTACATTCAGACAATCAGCAAATCACAGCTAACCAGGTCAGCTGCTGAAAATAAATCAGAAGACATTAAATCCAAGCTTCTCCTCCTCGTTCTATGGACATCTCCAGCAGAATCAATGAACACAGGACCTAAGTCATCAGCCTGCATCCTCAAAGCAGCAAGGGGCCATCTTGATCAATTCATTGGCCTCCAAGTTGTCTAGGATCCTGGATTCAAAGCACCTATGTTTTAGCAAAATTCTAAAGGTTAAAAGAACACCAACAAAAAGCCAATCAAATGAAGATAGAGTTCTAGAGCATTCACTAACCACTCAGTCACGTTATAATAAGCTGCTGTCACCTCTATTTCTTCCCTCCATGAGACCTTGGGGATAGATTAAGTGGCACAGGCTAAATAACTGTACCTACTACGCACATGCTAAAGTTAATCTGTTCCTCCAGAACTGTTCAAGAAGATTCTTTCAAGGCTGTAATGTGACTAACATTTTTTTCTTTCTCCTTGAAAGAAAAAATCCAAATCCAGTTCTCTCTTCTTCCAGAGAAAGCTTAATATGAAAGTCGCCTCTTATGCTTCTGGATTATTCCATAAACACATGATTTAAAGAAAGAAGGAAAAAACAAATACTATTCAATTTGGTTTTTCCTTCTTTCTTTAAAAATAGTACTCAGGGGCCAGGCACGGTGCACGCCTGTAATCCCAGCACTTTGGGAGGCCGAGGCGGGCGGATCACAAGGTCAGGGGATCGAGAACTATCCTAGCTAACACAGTGAAACCCCCATCTCTACTAAAAATACAAAAAATTAGCCGGGCGTGGTGACGGGCACCTGAAGTCCCAGCTACTCGGGAGGCTGAGGCAGGAGAATGACATGAACCCAGGAGGCGGAGCTTGCAGTGAGCCAAGATTGCACCACTGCTGTCCAGCTTGGGCGACAGAGCGAGACTCCATCTCAAAAAAAAAAAAAAAAAATAGTAGTCAGGAAGTTGATATAAACATTCAGCATTAAGAACTCTACAAAATAATAAATAATGTATGTGTAATACCATCAATAAAATTTTATTACCTTTTTTAAAAAAATCTACATAATATTCTGAGACCTGAGAAAGAACCTTATTACATTAACTGGGGGAGGTGCCTTTACCTTTTATTGGTGAAATATAAGAAAAAGTAGCCTATAATTTGCTCCCCACTTTTTGTTTGTCCATCTGTGCATCCACCAATCCATATATATGCCAAATGCAGTATTTCTGTGCTGCAGTTACTTAAGCATTTCTTAATTTATGCATAAGCCAAGTACTGTTCTAAGGTTGTTTCAAATAGTATACTATTTAATCTGATGAGCCAGGACTATTTTCTCCATTTTACAGATGAGGAAATTGAGACAGAGAGAGGTTAAGTAAGTCACCCAAAATCACAGAGCTATTTAGTAAGACAGCCAGAGTCAAAACCAAGCAGTCTGGCTCTAGAATTCATGCTCTGAACTGGTACAAAACACTGCCTCTTAGGAGCGGAGACTAGCATGTCAAATTGGGAGGCCCTATATAGTTTAGTGATTAAGGGTATTAGAAAGACCTTGTTCCTATACGGGCTGTCATTTACTAGCTGGGTGACCCTACACAAAGTTACCTAATCTCCCTAGGCTTCAGGTTCCTTGTGTGGATTATATGGATTCTCCCACAGTGTGTGGTATGGATAAAAATAATTTAAAACACTTAGTAAAACAGATAGCTCCTAGTAAGGAATCCATTAACTATTAGCTTTAAAAATAATTACTTCCATGTGGCAAAATGCTTTGGCAGGCATGTCCACAAAGTGCCCTCTCTGATTAGACTCAAAAATACCGGAGAACAATTATTTTTACTCATCTTGGCATGCAAAGAATTGTGCCCAAAATAACTGATATGTAAAGGTTCCTGCATTTGAGATGTTTAAATTTAGTCATTAAAAGCAAGTTTTTATAAAAATACACTTACAGAGAACATAAGACTTTTACAATATATAAAGTTGTCTATACTTTTTAACCTTTAAAATTTTTAAAGCAAATTAAAACTTTTTGAAAATTTCTAATCAAATTAATGCATGCACACATTTTTAACATCAAATATTATTAAGTCAGTGGCACGATAAAAAGGAAAAGGGAACTGTTCAAGGTTAAAAGACTCAGAAGAGACTAGAGAGACATAACACCCATACACAAGAGGGGGCTTTGTTTGGAACCTGATTTGAATGTATTAACTATTTAAAAAAACAACTTTTTCAGGTGGGCACAGTGGCACAAGCTGTAGTTAACTACTCAGGAGGCTAAGGCAGGAGGATCATTTGCACCTAGGAGTTTGAGACCAGCCTAGGCAACATAGCAAGACCCCATCTCTAAATACTACTACTACTAATAAAATTAAAAAGTATTTTTTTCAATCAAACAAAATTCAATATGGTAATAAGGAATTGTTAGTTTTATTAGGTATGATAATAGTATTGTGATAATGGTATTGTGATTATGATAATGGTATTATCTAAGTAGATGTCCTTTTTCTTGAGATGCATTTGGAAGTATCTGGGGTCAAATGGCATGATATTTGAATTTTTTTAAGATACCAGCAAAAAAAAAAAAGAAAAAACACAGATGAAACAAAAGTGGTAAAACGTGGAATACTGTTAAGTCTGGTGGGTTCTTGGGAGCTAACTGTATCACTGTTTTTCTGGATTTGAACCTGCACCAGGAGCTCCTTTTCCCAAATGCCTCTCCAGAGAAGACATATTCATAGTTCTTTTATTTCCTAGTCATTATTTTCCTTTTAAAAAGATTGCTATTTACTTGCCTATGGATGTTTTCATTTTTTAAAAAAGTAGTCCCTTTAATTACTGTTGCATCACCTACAATAGCTCTTAACAGCCCAACTTTGATATTATTAGAGCCCTCTTCACTTTTCCACGTCTTTCCATTCCTTACCATCTACTGTTTATATTTTTACTTTTATATCATCGAGGTTGATTAGCATTACTGTTTTATAACCATGAGCTTTGTACTTTGTCTATAAATTAATTCTGTTTATATTATAACCATGTAAACATTTTCTATGTATCTCAAATAATATAATATGAATATATTTCAATTTTAGCTCAGTTTCACTTTTTCCTGGAGTTTCTAATTGCTTTTATTTTTCCTTGCACCATTTGCCATTAGTACGTCCTTAACTTTCTTCAAACTCTTCATCATATCAGGCCTTCTATTGGGTAGCTGTATGTCCAATTAAGATTTTCCCCCTACATCTTAGGTATGTTAAACCTGCCAAATGATGGAAGAAATTCTAACTCAGAATATCTATTCTTAAGCATATGTTCCAATTTTTTTAAACTGAATTGAGAAGTTGGCCAGTTTGAGAATGGTCCAAACACTTTTATAAACTTATTCTGAGGGGACAAATGATGTTCTTGTAGGAAAGAGAAAAGAAAGTGAAGGAGGTGGTTTTAAAAAGAAGCTTATGTGGATGTAATAAAACTCACTTTATAACTAGAGAGTTTCACCATAAATTTATGAATACCAGTGAATTTATAGTGAGTGCTAAAATAACCATATTTTTTTAGAAGGGAGGTATGCATCCACATGAAACTCTAATTACATTTACATTTAGAATAATTGGGAACACCCCTACCCCCATCTGGCTTCTGAGTCATATCCCTACACTATAACTTTGATAGAGGAAAAAAAGTATAAAATCTGCAAAAATAATGCAAAGGAAAAAGAAACCTCAAACAATTAGTTTACCAACAATGCCAAGTGCTAAATAAATATATAATCCTTGAAGCTTGAAAGCCACAGATCACTATTCAGAGGTCTGTCAAAAGCTTTAGCCAAAATATTTCATCAAAAGCAGGCCCAACTGAACACAGGCAAAAAGGAATTCTCATGGCCAGCCTGGGCAATATAGCAGAAACAAACAAGAGTGGGGGGTGGCGAATGACACAGTGATATGGTTTGGCTGTGTCCCCACCCAAATCTCATCTTGAATTGTAGCTCCCATAATTCCCACTTGTCGTGGGAGGGATCTAGCAGGAGGTAACTGGATCATGGGGGCGGGTCTTTCCATGCTGTTCCTGTGATAGTTAATAAGTCTCACAAGATCTGATGGTTTTATAGAGGAGAGTTCCTCTGCATATGCTGTCTCTTGCCTGCCACCATGTAAGATGTGTCTTGCTTCCTCTTCACCTTCAGCCATGATTGTGAGGCCTCCCCAGTCACATGGAACTGTGATTCAATTAAACCTCTTTCCTTTATAAATAACGCAGTCGTGGGTATGTCTTTATTAGCAGTGTGAGAACAGACTAATACACATGGTGATTAAGAGTTGAGATTCTGGGCTCAAGTCATTAAGTGTCAATCACTAAATTGGTGATATCCGGTTGTAAAAATCTTAGTACATTGTCCTTTCTGTAAATACTTGCTATCTGACTAGGTGTTGTGAGGACTAAATGAGAGACTGCATACAAAACATTCAGCACAATGTTAAGCAAAGGCTAGTCACTGATAATAGTATCCACATTCAAAAGTTATCTTGTGCCTGAATGCTTGACCATTTCTCCTCAAAAGAGTTTCTCTGATGATCCTTGGTATTTACTCAAAGAAGCCGAAAAAGTATGTCCACACAAAAACCTGCACAGGGATGTTTATAGCAGTGTTATCCATAACTGCCAAAACTTGGAAGCAACCAACAGATCTTTCAGTAAGTGAATGAATACGTAAATCATGGTATATCCAGGCAATGGAATATTACTCAGTGCTAAAAAGAAATGGGCTATAAAGCCATGAAAAGACATGGAGGAAATTTAAATGCACATTACTAAGTGAAAGAAGCCAATGTGAAAAGGTTGCCTAGTGGAAGATTCTAACATTGTCACATTCCGGAAAAGATAAAACTAGGGAGACAAAAAAAAAAAAAAAAAATCAGTGGTTGCCAGGGGTTGGAGGGAGGGAAGAATAAATAGGAGGAGCACAGAGATTCTTAGGGCAGTGAAACTATTCTGTATGGTACTTCAGTGATCTATAGATACATCTCATTATACATTTGTCCAAATCTGTAGAATGTATGACTTCGAGAATGAACCCTAATGTAAACGATGGACTCTGGGTGATAATGATGGGTATAGGTAGGTTCATCAATTGTAATAAATGTACCACCCTGATAGGGGTGTTACTAGAGAGAGAGGCTGTGCACCCTGATGGGGGTGTTACTAGTGAGAGAGGCTGTGGAGTAGGGGAAAGGACATAAAAGAAATCTCTGTACCTTCCTATCAATGTTGTTGCAAACCTAATAAATGATAATTTTTTAACTAAATTAGAAAAAAATGTTCCTTTGATAATTCTATTTCTATGCTACCCATCACATAGTTAATATTTGCACATGTGAAGGAAGAGCGAGGTGAAGGATCTAACTGCTAAATGCAGCACGATGCAGTGTCTAGGAGCACAGACCCTGGAGCTGAACTGCCTGCGTGCAAATCCTGACTTCGAGCCATGTGATGTTAAGCAGATGGTTTAATTTCTTCCTGCCTCAGTTTCCTCATCTGTAAGACAGACAAGCCTCATTATGCAGTTGCAAGGATTAAATTGGCTAATATTTGTACAGCATTTAGAATAGCACAGGGCACAAAAGTAAGAGATGTATAAATTTTTTGTTAAGTAAATTGCAGTATTGCTCATGATGGTAAAACATAAACAGCTTGAATGTTTATCATTCAGAGAATCGCTAATTACACTCTGGCACATCCTTACTATGGAATAATCCTCAAATGCTGAAAAAAATGAGATGGTAGATTAGTAAGTTTCCTCCATGTCTTTTCACAGCTTGATAACCCATTTATTTTTAGCACTGAGTAATACTCCATTGCCTGGATATACCATGGTTTATTTATTATTTTGCTATTGACGTTAACAAAAAATGGCTTAAGAAAGGAGTCAGGTGAAAAAAACCAAATTGCAGAAGAATAATTACATGTTTAAGAAAATTCATAAAAATGTATGTTTCAATATACACCTATATGCCTCTAATGAACAGGAAACATCCTGGAAAGATACACACCAAACTGCCAAAAGCAATTGCTTGCCTCTGAAGACCGAGTTTCTAGTCCTGTCTCTATAGTAACTACCTGTACAGTCTTGGCTAAATCACCTAACTCAGGAAATACCTAAGGTAGTTTCCTCACTTAAAGCAGGAGAGGCAAGGATGACTGGATTCAGTAATGCCTCTCATTGATTCCAATCCCCCAAATACCCTGACTTTGATTATGGGATTCTAGTGCTTTCTATAAATAAAAGCACTGAATTCTCCAACACTTCATCCTTTATTAGAAGCCCTGTGGAACATGGTGTGTTGTTTCAAAAGCACAGCCTATGACAGATGGAAACACATTCCGTGGGTACAGTTCCATCCCCAGATCATGCTCTCAGTAACGAAATCATTCTTTACCCCCAGCCCCCACACATGAATGCCGTGTGCTCCTAGAGAAGATAATTGCCTTATTCATTGATATAGGAGCAACAGTTCCTTTATTGCCATTTTGCTTTTTGCCTGGATTATCATCAGAAATGTATTTACACTATCATTCATAAACATATGTAACCCAATTAATCCACCCACAAGCAGGAAGACAAGAAACTGCTGTTTTAAAATCAGGGTCAGGTTGTCATCCTCCACCCAATCACCAGTGAGACAGATACTTTGAGTCAGTGGCCCCCATCATGATTCTAGGTCACCACTGGGTGAACCGAAACCTCAGTCCTCAGTCTCTGCCCATCTGCTCTCTCTCATTGATGTAACCTGTAGCCACACTCTCACTCCTTCCCATCCAGCCTTCCTGCCACCCTACGACCCCTTTCTCTCCAGCCCAACCCACCAGTGAGCTCACCACCGTAGGTCTCCAGCACCTACACCATTGCCTGGCACATAGCCAGCATCAAAGACCACAATTCAATTGATTCGCGCCCATAAAAAACATTTACTAACTAGGCCAATACATGTAATTACCAGACTAATCTTCCTAAAGCAAAGTACTGATTCCTTCTGCAACTCGGCAAAAATGTATTCTCTCAAACCTGGAGCACCTACGATGTGCCAAACACTGTACTCATTTCTGACAAAATAAAAAGTGATACACTGCTAACCTCACAGGTATCAGTGGGCCTCTATTCCTACCAAAGCGAACAGAATTCATCACTAACTATGCCACTCAGTGACTATGATCTTGGGCAAGATACTTAAATTCTCTGAACCTGTTTCCTCATCAATAAGATGGGATTGCCCTCACTGCTAAATGAAGTAATGCACACAATACATTTAGCGTGGTAAGATACCAATAAAAGTTCTTTTTAAAATTAATGGTAGTAGTAAGGCTGGGCGCCGTGGCTCACACCTGTAATCCAAGCACTTTGAGACACCAAGGAGGGCGGACTGCTTGAGCCCAGGAGTTCAAGACCAGCCTGGGCAACATGGCAAAATCCCGTCTCTATAAAAAATAAAAAATAATGTTAGCCAGGCTGGGCATGGTGGCTCACGCCCATAATCTCAGCACTTTGGGAGGCCAAGGTGGGTTGATCATCTGAGGTCAGGAGTTCGAGACCAGCCTGGCCAACATGGTGAAACCCCATCTCTACTAAAAATACAAAAATTAGCCAGGTGTGGTGGCAGGCACCTGTAATCCTAGCTACTCCAGAGACTGAAGCAGGAGAATCACTTGAACCTAGGCTGCAGTGAGCCAAGATCACGCCATTGCACTCTAGCCTGGGCAACAAGGACACTGTCTCAAAAAAAAAAAAAAAAAAAAAATTAGCCAGGCGTGGCGTGGTGGTATGCACCTGTAGTCTCAGCTACTCGGGAGGCTGAGGTAGGAGGACTGCTTAAGCCCAGGAGGTGGAGGTTACATTGAGCTGAAATCACACCACTGCAATCCAGCCTGGGCGACAAGGCAAGACCCTCCATCAAAACAAAATAATAATAATAATAATAATAGCAAGAACAAACTTAAAATGTCTTAGTCAATCAAAGACTTCAAAATCTGGTACCAATAAACCACTTAAGCCTCAACATCACACACCCTGTCTACCTGTCAAAAAAATCACAGCTGGAGTCTGCCCATCTGTGTCTTTGGTCCTGTAATTCACTGTAGAAAAATGTCCCACTCCTCTATCCCAACCCTCACTCCATTCATCTTTAACTCCCACACATCCTTTGTTGCCTGGCTTAATATGCCTTCTCTACTCATGACAGCACCTCCCACCACAATAAACTTCATCTATGGTCCCACAGTGCCATGGCACTTTAAAACAGCACCTCGTCTATTCTTTATAGTGCACTCATACAATATGCTTTTGTGATGAAAGACATATCTGTTTTGTGACAGATGTTGCATTTTGTGTTGGGGATGCTGAGGTCAACGAGAAAGTCCCTGCCCACAGTCCAGCTGTGGAGTTAGGCATAAAATAAATCATTACCGTCACATTGTGAAATACACATTTGGTCTTTGACCCCATTTCCTGGCATACAACTCCTAAAATCCTTAGAAATGCCAAACTGATGTCTTATGCATGCTAATGAGTTGACTGGTAGCTGGCAGCCCCTAGGTAGCTTCCAGATGGAGCCGGTCACCAGAAAAAACAAGGCAGGATCAGAGGATCCAGCTTTCAGCCCAGAAAGAGGGGAGGGAAGAGAGGCTGAAGGTTAAGTTACTCACCAATGGCCAATGATTTAATCAATCATGCTTATATAATGAAGCTTCCATAAAAACCCAAAAGGACCAGCTTCAGATAAGTGAACATGTGGAGGCAGATAGGATGGTGAACAAGAACTCATCTATCCACTGGGGAGGAGAGCGGGCCCCAACTCCATAGAAACAGAAGCTCCTACACTCAAGACCCTTCCAGACCTCACCCTATATATCTCCTCCTCTGGTTATCTGTATTCTTTGTAATATCCTTTATAATAAGTGGGTAAACATGTTTCCCTGAGTTGTGTGAGCCACTCTAGCAAATTAATCCAACCCAAAGAAGGGGTAATAGGAATCCAAACTTAAAGCCAGTCAGTCAGACGTTCCAGAGGCCCAGACACTGGTGTGTCAGGTGGGAGGTAGGGCACTCTGGGTGGCTGAGCCTCCAACCTGTGGGATCTAATACTATCTCTAGTTAAACAGTAAATTATAAGATATCCAGCTGTTGTCCACTGCAGAATTGATTGCTTGCTTGGTGATGGGGAGAACTTCCCCCCACCCCATTTGGTCACAGAAGTCTTCTGTGTTGATTGTTGTTAAGTGAGAGACTAGAAAAAGCACTTTGAGTTTGTTTTTTCCACGATCAGAATTATCCAAATAATTTCTGCATTAGAATTGTGATAAGCACCCTAAACAAAACAGATAAAAATAAAATGGGATTACTTCTGCTGTCTTGAGACCTAGATTAAAGGCAAGCCCGTTTCAACATGAACCTCCAGAGCATATTTAATAAATGTTCGTTACAATCAAATTATCTTTTCTATTAAAAGTTAACTCATTTGAGAGTAGGGACTTTGTCTCAGACAGCAGAGATGTAGTCAAAAGAATAAGATATGACTGGTTGCAGCTATTGCTTGTTGACTTACCAGCTATATAACTTAAGCTGACTTCTCTGATTTTAGATTCTTCATGTGAATAAGAGAATAAGCCTTTAGAAACTGTTAAAAGTACTATATACATGGAGTATTATCTGTATCTAGCCCATTACAATTAACACATGCTGTAAATATAGCGAGGGTTTGGCAGATGTTTGCTGAATGAACATTAAGTCCCTGGCCAAGGCCAGGGGTAAGCTCTGTTGTGACCTTGAATCATGAGCAAGAACCAACGTCAGCCCTGAAACAGCTACTCAACCCTTTATAATTAAAACATGGAATAATCTCTAGATAAGAAGCATGGACACTTCTTGGCAATGCTAAGAGATTAGAAAGATCTGTTCTCATAAAAAACCCTGTATGCTAAAGCTATCAGAAGACAGTGTTTTCATAAGGACACATTTCTGAATTGCTTCATGATTTCACATCTCAATCTCAGCACCAAAAGTGAAGGCCAGTACAAGAGCTCATTCTACAAATTCAGTGATGCTGGTGTGATTCTAACACCATCTCTCCATTCCCTATTTTTCCCTTCTAGACTCCAGATGGTCTTTTTTGTTGTTGTTACAAGCAGACCAAGACAAGAATAAGAGCAACAAAACACATGTTGTAAAAAAGGTACTTCCCTGAAGCCCTGCCTTGGCCTCCAAACCTCCACTATGAGACGCCGCAGCTGGTATCTTCTCTTCCAAGTTGCTGTCCCCTCACATATGTACACATGAGCACTTCAGCTACATCTACTCTGTGCAGAGGGGAAGATAGCCCTATGTAAGATGTAAACACAAAGCCAGGCAGCACTATTCTATTCTCAGTCCTCTTCCTGTTCGCCAACCATTTTTGTTTGTTCCTAGTGGAGTCATCTCAATCTTTAACAAGTCAGTGTTTTTTTTTGTTTGTTTGTTTGTTTTTTTTGAGACAGGGTCTGCCTGTGTCACCCAGGCTGGAGTACAGTAGCATGATCATAACTTACTGCAGCCTCTACTTCCTGGGCTTGAATGAACCTCCTGCTTCAGCCTCCTAGTAGCTGGGACTACATGTATGTGCCACTATGCCTCGCTAACTTTTTAAGTTTTTATAGAGACAAGGTCTTACTATGTTGCCCAGGTTGGTTTCAAACTCCTAGTTTCAAGCAATCCTCCCACCTCTCAGTGTTTTTTCTTTTTTTTTTTTTTACTTCTTTCAGCCTATGCTGGAAAAGCCTGCCATTTGTATCATGAATGAAATCTAACTTGAAGATAACTGGTCTAATTATACTCTCAGGGAATTTCTATTTTTCATGTAACAGTTTAGGGACATTTATTATGTTCCAGGCATGAGGATAACAATAGTCTGCAATCATTTATTATGGACCAAGCACTACATGATTTTCATGAAGCACCCAATAAAATCACTGTCATAACCCTGTTAGGTAGATGGCAGAGCGTCTGTGGGTTGGACGGTCACCAAGCGTTCTGGCAGCAGACTTGTCAATGCCCATTTGCTGTCACCCGTGCCTATAGTGTTTCTGCTGTGAGGATGGGGACGCTTGCTGTGGCCCTTGAATCTAAATAGCACAGGTGCTGGAAATCCCCAGTATGGCCCTTCTCTGAGAGATCTGGGGTCTCAGAGAACTTTTAATAGCCAGAAATTAACCCCACCAAGAACAGCTTTCTGGCATGTGACAAGCTGTTAGCAGACAACTTGCTAATAATGACAGGTGAATGTTAAAACTATAGAGAAAGAGATTGAAAGCACAGGAAATCCTGCAGACACTGATTTCATCAGCCAAAACAGTCCTCTAAAGAAAACAGGGGCATTGAAGGGTTCTCTCAAGAAGAAAATCTTGTCTTGTTTTTAGGAGCAGGGAAGAACCAACCACCCTTGGCTTTTCAGTTGGTAGACATATCCACGTCCTTTTCTTTTCTCCCATTTCTGCCCTTGAAAGGCTCAGGCAATGTGGGGGCATTTCCTGAGTCAGAATCACCTCCATGGGAGAATATACAGACAAATGGCCAAGAGAAAGAAAGTGACAGTTAATTCTGACAATTTCTTACTTCTCAGCATTCCAAGTTATAGGTCTAGGAGGAAAAAAAGGGCCGGAGGCTCCTGATGAAAACCCAAGATGAAGACTCCAAGACTTCGGTTCCATTCCCCAGAAGAGGACAGCCCCACTTTTCAGACGGAAGACAGCACCTAAGCCACTTGGGAAAAATTCATCTGGTTAGAGACACCAAAATGTTCCAGGTTTCAAAAAAAAAGAAAAGAAAGAAAAGGGGAAGGGAGGAAGGGAGGAAGGGAAGAAGGGAAGAAGGAAAGAAGGGAAGGGAAGAAGGGAGGAAGGGACAGAGGGACAGAGGGAGGGAGGCTGGGGCCCTCCAAATTCAAGGGCTGACGTTTGTGAGAAATAAACATAGCACTTTAATACTTCATTTACAGTGAAGCTATCAGGATTTTAGAAGCTTAGAAGTTCTTTCCTATTTTTTATTTTTTGCCACAGAAAAATAACTTCAGGCCCCTCTGCTTACACAGCCCTGGTAAGTATCTAAATTATGTGCAATGTCAATTTTAAACATTCTGTGACAAAATGTAAAGGATGATTACTAAATACCCCTGCCAGTGCATTTGTCTATTTTTAAAAAGAAAAGCATCATATTTATTTAAACTATGTACTACAGGGCAAATTAATATTTAGAAGTTTCTTTGTAAACATTTACATACTACAATTTTCATGTTAACTAATAATTCCTAAAAATTAACAAATTGAGAGGGCTTAAGTTCTTTTCTGCTAACTTGACAACCAAGAGTGTTGTTTGCACTCTGTGACCAAGAAGAAAAACAAGTCCTCCCCTCCCGAAAAGTGACTCCTTGGTAACACGGGAACACACATCAGCCTTCCATTTCAAGAAGTCAGTTTTTACTGAGAAGGGAGAATTAACAACCCAGATTTTCTTAATAGAGTTAACAGTCTAGGTGAGAATTGGAACAAGTGTCTAACGCAAACACTTACTGGAAACTTGTTTCTCTGACTTACAGAGAATGTGGGGTTCTAAGAAGTTACTTTAGATTAAAAGGTCATTAGTTATTTCAGATTAAATTTGAGGGCTAGTGGCTTTTTATTTAGCTACTAGCCCTCAAATTTAGCCCCCAAATGAAACTCCTGACTTTACTGAGACATCCCTCCAAATAAAATGCCTTTCATGTCACCTTGAACGAGCTGAGGTGACCAATGGAAAGGGTCACTGGCGCAACTCCAATAAACAGGACAAAGAGTTCATTCATCACTACCTGTACATTTCATAAGGAGGCATACGGGCTTCGGGAAAAGGTGCTGAAATGTTTTCTGCATGAGAGAAATTAAACAGTTGCTAAATAGACCAAATTAAAGTTACATGCCATTAGAGAAATGAGAAATAAAGGAATGAGTATTTACTAAAAAGACAAGAATATCCTAGTTTCACACATATGCACATCCCCTTTCACTTTACAAGTTCTTGGATGATGCTCCTAGAAAATATTGTGGAAAAGGAAATCCAAATGTGTAACCAACCCAAACCTGGTGTTTCACTGCAGCCCAAAGGTGAAAGACTGAAGACAAATGCTGACTGAGACATAGTACACAATCAATTAACCAAATCCAATTCCACCGGTTTTAACTCAATTGCAATTTAATCTTGGCCATGCCTTTCCACTTACAGTCAGATAAAGTCTTATTAACTTTATCCAGTACTAAAAACAAACCTGGGCTGAGCTGGGGAAAGACTCCCTCACCCAGCTCTGACAAAGTGCTGACAAATAAGAGAGGGTCTGATTATTAAATTCAACATGAGAAATAAGTAGAATGGTTTACTCACAGGCCAGTACTTATGCTGAGCCAATCCTGTAGCTATGCTTCGTAAGTGGATACAGAAGTAACTTGAATTTAACAGAGTGAAATAAAATAATCTGAATGATACCCTAAGGCCTCCTCGCAAAGAAACAGGCTGGTGTCCTGTTTGAGATTCCACCTATCACCTACGAAGTCCTAAGGAGGGAAGGGCAAGGGTGTCTTTGGTGTATCTGAGGTTGAACTCCTTGGACTGGGTAAATACTGAAACTCCCAGTGTAACTGGATAGGAAGGGGATTGGGAATTAACCATTTATGTGCCTACAAGACTCCTAATAGATCATCTTTCTTGACGTGGATATTATTTTACAGGTTAAGTAACTGAGTTCCAAAGGCATTAACGTGTAATAAATGGTAAAGCTAGTATTTGAACCCAAGTTACATTACAAAGTCTTTGATATCATCACCATGCCACTCTACCGCCCTATATGCTAAAGTCCTTTGAAGCCATAGAGGCCTGGAAAACAATTAAGAGAGACAAATCCATGTCATCTAGAGGGAAATGGAAGTAGGAGGCCTAGGAGCAATAACACAAGACACACATGAAGAACGGTCTTTTCATTGCTTATGTTACAGCTTTCCATTAACAGTGAGTATAGAAAAAAGTCGTAATTTCTTTGCTAAGCGGCTTTCATAAATGCATATGTTATTTATTCATATGAGTAAATGTGAGTGAGAAATCTATGTGCTTCTTAAAACTAAGATACGGCCAGGCGCGGTGGCTCACGCCTGTAATCCCAGCACTTTGGGAGGCCAAGGCAGGTGAATCACAAGGTCAGGAGTAGAGACCATCCTGGCCAACACGGTGAAACTCCATCTCTACTAAAAAAAATACCAAAAATTAGCCGGGCACGGTGGCGGGTGCCTGTAGTCCCAGCTACTTGGGAGGCTGAGGCAGGAGAATGGCGTGAACCCAGGAAGCAGAGCTTGCAGTGAGCCAACGTCACACCACTGCACTCCAGCCTGGGTGACAGAGAGAGACTCTGTCTCAAAAAAAAAAACAAAAAACTAAGATGCAAGAATAAAAATAAAATGTCAGGTCTAATCTTTTCTAAAAGAGAAAATTTATCAGGGACATGAGGGAATCTGAGTGAGTACAGAGACTGTAACTACAACTGTACTATAAATCATGCCTAGCCTTGAATGGAGTAGATACTCAATAAAAGTTTTGCTGTGTTTCACTTTCTAGTCCAACATGTTCACGCGACAGATGAAGAAGCAAAGGCCTAGACAGGTCAAGAGCGTTGCTGGAGGTCACACTGCTAGTCAGGGACAAACCAAAGACTGGGACTCAAGTCCTCCAGCTCCTACACCTGGGTGGTTTTCCAAACACTCAAAGTCAGCCTTCAGTGGCCCCTCTCTTCCCTGGTCCTATCTTATGAGCCCACACTTCTTCACACAGCACTTCCTCCAGGGTGGTCTGTCAAGATTTCATCAGAATGCAGCACAAGATCATTCAAAAGGATTAAAAAAAAAAAAAAGGCCAGAGTTGGCCCAGTGCTTGGTTTATATCACTGAATTTGAATCACCACCCTACACCTCTGCTATTAAATTATTTGTCTACCCTTAAGACAGATTCACAACCTTTTTAAGTAGATGACATTTTAAGAGGAAACAACACACAGGACACTACTGCTTGCAGACTTCTGTGGCTGAAGGCGGAGCACGCATTTGCTACTGACTGGTCAGAGGAACGACAAATAGAGCGAAGGGTGCAGGAGCTCTGTCTGAGGCAAGAGCTCCTGGAGAGGAGGAAAGATTCAGGAACTCCTAGCTCCAAGTCTGAGCTCTAAGTCTTGGCTCTACCTCTGGCTAGAATTTTTAGTTTGGGCAAGTTTCATAACCTAGGAGGTCATCCTCTTTTGGCTGGAAAATGGGTATAATTCACCAACTTTACAAAGTTGTGTGGTTCCTCAGTAGCTGGAACTAAAGGCATGCGCCACCAAGCCCAACAAATTATTTTATTTTCTGTAGAGATGGAGTCTCACCATGTTGCCCAGACTAGTCTCAAACTCCTGGGCTCAAGTGATCCTCACATCTTGGCCTCCCAAAGTGCTGGAATTACAAGCATGAGTCACCGTACCCAGTCCAAATTCTTTAATATACCATAAGCAGCCTCCATATACAAGTATAGAAATAAGAACAGGAAGGTTTCCACACTGCTTTCTGGGAAAAACTACTTCCTCCTTTAGGATGAAAAGGAAACGAAATATTCAAGTGCAAATAGATCAACTAACTCATTTTGGACTTTTCTCTCATCTATTCAAGGGTGAAAATTATTAACCAAACTGTTCTTGATTCTACCAGGGAGCTTTTGATTCATAAGAAGTTCCAGGCTGAGCATAGTGGCTCACACCTGTAATGAGGTGGAAGGATTACTAGAGACCAGGAGTTCGAGACCAGCTTGGGCAACATAGGGAGACTCCATCTATACCAAAAATAAACAAAATTAGCCAGGCATGGTGTCACATGCCTATAGTCTCAGCTGCTTGGGGGCTGAAGTGGAAGGATTGCTTGAGCCTGAGAGGTCAAGGCTGCAGGCTGTGATTACACCACCGCACGCACTCCAGTCTGGGCAAAAGAGTGAGACCCTGTCTAAAAAATAAAAAGTTGTTGTTGCAATGAAAGCAAACCTATGGGCAAGCTAAGAGAATGACCCTCTGCCAACGCCATCACTTAAAAGGGATGACAGATAAAGAGAAAATCTCGGACTACACATTTCCCTTTGTGAAGTTGGCAATGTCAGTCCAAAATGACTGAGAGGATCCCTCCCAAACTTGGTCATGTGTATAAAACGCTTTTTTCTTTACCTAGCCCCACTTATCTAGCCAAACTAAGGCATCACTAACAAAAAGCAGAAACTATTAGCTTCGGTACTTCTCAGATGCAAGCCAATAAAACAAATGAAGTGGCTATTACTCCTTAAAGCCTCTGCTGTCACTAATACTCGTACTATTAATGGTGAATACTGGCATTAGGTGAATACATATGGTTGCTTGCATCCATTTGAGATGGTTTTTTCATGGGTAACTTTAACTATAATAAGTGCTACTTGCTCCTATGGATAGTTACATTACCTGTACTGCTGACAAAAGCTCATATTCTTCAATCGTCAAGACACTAATAACTAGATAGAAGGAGAATCACTTGGATCCCTCAATGTGCAATCAATAAACCACCGTATAGAAACCTTGTTGTCACCCAAACAATTTCCAACACACAGTGCCCTGGCTGCTTCCTAATATAAAACCTGAAAAGACAAAACCTCACTTCCCCTCAACTCTCTGTGGCTAGGAATAAGCATTAAACCCAATTTTGACTAATGAAATAAAAGTAGACTGCTAGAAGCATGAAGATAAGTTTTGTTGCCTTAAAAAAAGGGACAGGAATGAAAGGAGAGCTCACTGTGTTGTCCCCACCCCTTATTCCTTACCATGAAAGCAAACAGGACACCTGGAGCCACTACAGCTATTTCGTAACCATAAGGTGACAAGAACATGGTGGGGGCGCTGGGGGGGGGCGGAGGTGGGTGGGAAGCCCATACACTAAGGATGTGGAGCAAAAAGACAGGATTGTGAGACCTTCACTATACAAGATATTGCCTATCTCTGGATTTCTAAGGAAACAACAAATGCCCTTATGTTTTAAGCCACTATTAGGTGGATTTTCTCTCTTACTTGCAGTCAAAAAATCATTCCTTTTTTTTTTTTTTTTATTATACTTTAAGTTCTAGGGTACATGTGCATAACGTGCAGGTTTGTTACATATGTATACTTGTGCCATGTTGGTGTGCTGCACCCATCAACTCGTCAGCACCCATCAATTCATCATTTATATCAGGTATAACTCCCCAATGCAATCCCTTCCCCTTCCCCCCTCCCCATCATAGGCCCCAGTGTGTGATGTTCCCCTTCCCGAGTCCAAGTGATCTCATTGTTCAGTTCCCACCTATGAGTGAGAACATGCGGTGTTTGATTTTCTCTTCTTGTGATAGTTTGCTAAGAATGATGGTTTCCAGCTGCATCCGTGTCCCTACAAAGGATGCAAACTCATCCTTTTTTATGGCTGCATAGTATTCCATGGTGTATATGTGCCACATTTTCTTAATCCAGTCTGTCACTGATGGACATTTGGGTTGATTCCAAGTCTTTGCTATTGTGAATAGTGCCGCAATAAACATACGTGTGCATGTGTCTTTGTAGTAGAATAATTTGCTCTGTCGCCCAGGCTGGAGTGCAGTGGCTGGATCTCAGCTCACTGCAAGCTCCGCCTCCCGGGTTCACGCCATTCTCCCGCCTCAGCCTCCCGAGTAGCTGGGACTACAGGCGCCTGCCACTTCGCCCGGCTAGTTTTTTGTATTTTTTTAGTAGAGACAGGGTTTCACCGTGTTAGCCAGGATGGTCTCGATCTCCTGACCTCGTTTTCCGCCTGCCTCGGCCTCCCAAAGTGCTGGGATTACAAGCGTGAGCCACTGCGCCCGGCCAAAAATCATTCCTAACAGACCTAAATATGGCCATATGTGGTGGCTTAAGCCTGTAATCCCAGCACTCTGGGAGGTCGAGGTGGGCAGATCACTTGCAGTCAGGAGCTCAAGACCAACCTGGCCAACGTGGTGAAACCCCATCTCTACTAAAAATACAAAAATTAGCCAGGCATGGTGGCACATGCCTATAGCCTCAGCTACCCAGGAGGCTGAGACAAGAGAATCACTTGAACAAGTGTCATTCTTTATCCCTTGATTACCATCACAGTGGATACCTGGACTGTATATTTATTACCTGTTTTGTTTTGTTTTTGTTGTTGCTGTTGTTGTTTT
>NW_012114711.1:7738333-7863144 GCF_000951035.1 Colobus angolensis palliatus | reverse complement strand
TTGAGACAGGCTCTTGCTCTGTCACCCAGGCTGCAGTGCAGTGATGCAATCACAGCTCACTGCAGCCTTGACCTCCTGGGGTCAAGCAATCCTCCCACCTAAACCTCCCAAGTAGGTGAAACTATAGGTGTGAGCCACCACACCCAGCTACTTGTTTAAATATTCAAACAGAGATCAGTCTCTCTCCAATGATTATAACTGTAAAATTACACATTTTAAGAGCTATGGGTAGCCATGTTTTCAATCACACAGAAAATGACAGTGAGACAAAAAAAGAAGCAGGAAGCAAGGATGCATTTCTTACAGTATGACGGCCAAAATACCCAGAACAAACTTCTCAATTAAAACACAGAAAAAGCTGGACGAAATATTAGAAAACATTTGAAATCACATACTGAAGTAGTTAGCTAGAAGGGAATCCAGAGAAGCTAGTAATGAAGTGGAAACAAGACCCCTGGAAGGTACGTCATTCCTAAAGCCAGAACTCTGAGAATACCTGTAGAACCTAGTAACCTTAACCTTCCATTATGATACTAGTGCCAGGTAGAGGGGATAAAGCTCTGCACCTACTCAAGATCAAAAGTTTTCTAAGAGACCACTGCATAAAGCTCAGACCACCACCACCCCGTGCCCTCCGGCAACACACAAGAAGCTACAGCTTCAATGCAATGGTGAACAACAAATCAACCAACCCTTAAAATAGGAAGGTAAGGTAACTTGTTTGTGAACTACTGAGAGAGTTATACCTACAGCCAAAGTCAAGATAAACAAATTACCCTCATACCCGTTTGTCACCCTAATTGATAGGTATAGGAAATCCCCAAAATTTAAGCAGAAAATACCTAAAACAAAATTTTTATATTTTCAGGCAAAGAATTTGATTTAAATAGTCTTGAGTTGGCAGCATCTCTGGCAATTGGCAAAAGGAAACAATTTTCTGGGGAGAAACATAACTTTAACCCAGGCCTCAAACAATTCCCACAGATGAAATGCCAAAAAAACACAAGCTGATAGTCAAAATCACAAAACACACAGGGAAATAAGATACCATTTTTAGAAACAGCCAATGTAGAAAATAGAATAAGATCTGTAGAGATAGCACCTACTGTAATTTTTAGAGATAGAATATATTTAAAGTATGCTTTTTTGGTAACAGGAAGTAAAATAGAAGCTTGAAAATATGGAGCAATGAGAATGACCAAACGTTTTCAGAAGTCCCAAATAGAACATTTAGAAATGGAAAAATATAATTAAAATTAAACTCTCAAAGAATAAAGAGCAGATTATAATAGAACAGAAATAGTAAACAAAGATAGATGAGAAGAAATTACCTAGAGTCCCGCCTATGGAGCAAAGATGAAAAAGATGACAAGATTAAAAAGTAGCCTAAAGCACCAGGCGCAGTGGCTCATGCCTGTAATCCCAGCATTTTGGGAGGCCGAGGCACGTGTATCATGAGGTCAAGAGGTTGAGACCATCCTGGCCAACATGGTGAAACCTCATCTTTACTAAAAATACAAAAATTAGCTGGGTGTGTTGGCACGTGCAGGCAGTCCCAGCTACTTGGGAGGCTGAGGCAAGAGAACCGCTTGAACCTGGGAGGCGGTGGTTGCAGTGAGCCGAGATCACGCCACTGCACTCCAGCCTGGCAACAGAGGGAGACGCCATCCCAAAAAAAAAAAAAAAAAAAAAAAGTGGTATTTGAATAGATAACAGCTCAGAATTCTCCGTAACTGCTAACAAAAAACAACCTCAAATCTAGGAACCTAATAAATATCATGCAGGATAAACAAAAAGAAACTGACACCTATATTCATACTAGTAAAACTACAGAAAATCAAAGGCAGAGATTACCCTAAAGTAACCAGAGGGGAAAAAAAGTACTGAGCAAAGGCTCTGCCAGTTGCTTTCAACAACAATGAAAGGCAAAAAAATAATGATGCTGACAGAAAGTACCCATCAGTCTACAATTTTAAACTAAGCAAAACTGTCACCTGAAAATAAAAGTAAAACTTTCAGAGAATTAAAAGTGAATATTTTCAAACAAAATAGAATTTACCACTAACAGACTCTCCAAATTCTACGAATGTGCTTGAGGCAGAAAAAAAATTATCCAAGATAGGTGTAGTAAATACTAATACATAAGTCAATTTTTTTATGACAGTATAAAACAAAATCATATCTAATATGCAAGTTTTAACACAAAACAAAGCACTAACATCATGAACAAGAGCATAGACTTAGAGAGGATGATAGGAGTTTAAATATTCTATAATGTCCTAGTATTGTAGGAGAGAATAATGATAGTTATTAACTTTAGGGTTAATTAAATATGCACGTTAAAATATCTGAAGTAACTTCTATAAAAAAATACATATAAAGTATAACCTCCAAATCAGTAAAGGGGAAATAATAGAATGAAGAACAACAATGAAAAAAACCTTCAATTAAACACAGCCAGGTGTGGTGGCTCACATCTGTAATCCCAGTACTTTGGGAGCCTGAGGCAGGTGGATAGCTTGAGCCCAGGAGTTCAAGACCAGACTGGGCAATATGTTGAAACCCTATCTCTACTAAAAATACAAAAATTAGCTAGGTGTGGTGGCATGCCTGTAATTCCAGATTCTTAGGGGGAGAACCACTTGAACTCAGGAAGTAGAGGTTACAGTGAGCCAAGATCACGCCACTGTACTCCAGCCTGTATGACAGAGTGAGACCCTGTCTCAGACACACACACACACACACACACACACACACACACAAGCCTTCAATGAAACTTAAAGAAGGGGGAAAAAAGATTTTAAAAACCACACAAATTAAAATCATAAATATACATTACAACAAATGTAAATGGACTAAACATTCCAATTAATAGATAACAGACAAAGATGGTCAGAGAGAGTAGTTCTCTAGTTATGTACAGTTTATGAGATACATCTCTAAAATATAATGACAGAATTTAAAAGTAAATAAAACGTATACTAAACAAACACTAACTAAAACAATTCTGGTGTGGGTATATTAATATCAGACAAAACAGACTACAAGACGTAAAACACTATTAGAGAGAAAAATGTTTCCTACATAATGACAAACATTTAGTTCACCAGAAAGTGATAATAACTGTGTAAGTCTAAGCATTTACTAATATAACCCCATTGTACATAAAGAAAAAACTGAGGGTGAGGTAAAGGAAAAATTTTTTTAAAAAACTTAAAAACTACAAGGCAAAATTGCACACCTGTCATAGTGAGAAATTTTTTAACCCTTTTAACTGATTTACTTACAGTAAAATTCACTGTAAGTAATTTTCCTTACCCCCCCCTTTTTTTTTTTTTACATCTTAGTCTGCTTTCCATTGCTTATAACGGAATACCTAAAACTAGGTAATTTGTAAAGAAAATAAATTTATTTAAGTTATAGAAGGTAAGAAGATCCAAGTCCAGAGGCCACATCTGGTGACAGCCTTCTTGCTGGTGAGGACTCTCTAAAGAGTCCCTAGGCAGCACAGGGTATCCCATGACGATGGGGCTGAGCATGCTAATGTCCCTCTTCCTCTTCTTATAAAGCCATCAGTTCTCTTTCCATGGTAACTCATTAATCCATTAACCCATTAAATCCATTAGTCCATGAATGAATCACCTCTTAAAGGCCCCACCTCTCAGCACTGCCACATTGGAGACCAAGTTCCAATCTCAGTTTTAGGAGAGGACATTCAAACCATAGCACCGTATACAGTTCTATGAGTTTTAACATACACATAAATTCATGCAACCACCACCATAATCAGGAATAGTTCTACAAGCCCCCCCCCCAAAAAAAAAAAGAAAGAAAGAAAATTTTAACAAATGTCTTTCAACACTGGATAGATCAAGGAGATAAAAAACCTAACAAACTCATATATAGCACACTGTACCTAAGATTAGAAATATACATATATTCTTTCAAGCACAGTAGAAGATGCATAAAATTTGATAACATGCTAGGCCACAAAGCAAGCCTCTCAAGTTGTAAAGGACTGATAAAACAAAGATATTATCTGACCAACACACAACTAAGTTATAAAACATTTTTTCAAAAAAGAGAACTAGAAACATCCCTTAAAATCAGAACTATAAAAATACTTCTAAATAACTCACAGGTATAAAAAATAACAGACATAAGGAAATAATTACAACTCAATAAGAAAAATACTGCATGTCAAAATGTGTAGCATGAAACTAAGGCAATTTTTTGAAGTCGATGTTTATAATTATTTCATATGCATACATAAAATTTTTTTTAAATTTTAAGTTCTGGGATACATGTGCAGGATGTACAGGTTTGTTACATAGGTAAATATGTACCATGGTGGTTTGCTGCTCCTATCAACCTATTAGCTAGGTATTAAGCCCCACATGCATTATATTTATTCTGATGCTCTTCCTTCCCCCACACATCCTCCAAAAGGCCCCAGTGTGTGTTGTTCCCCTCCCTGTGTCCATGTGTTCTCATTGTTCAGCTCCCACTTATAAGTGAGAACATGCAATATTTGGTTTTCTGTTCCTGTGTTAGTTTGCTCCATCCATGTCCCTGCAAAGGACATGATCTTTTTCCTTTTTATAGCTGCATAGGATTCCATGGTATATATGTACCAAATTTTCTTTATCCAGTCTATCACTGACAGGCATCTGGGTTGATTCTATGTCTTTGCTATTGTGAATAGTGCTGCAATGAACATACATGTGCATGCATCTTTAGAACAGAATGATTTATATTCCCTTAGGTTTAAACCCAGGAATGGGATTGCTGGGTCGAATGGTATTTCTGATTCTAGGTCTTTGAGGAATCATCACACTGTCTTCCACGATGATTGAACTAATTTATATTCCCATCAACAGTGTGAAAACATTCCTATTTCTCTACAACCTCACCAGCATCTGTTGTTCCTGACTTTTTAATAATTACCATTCTGACTGGCGTGAGATGCTATCTCACTGTGGTTTTGATTTGCATTTCTCTAATGATCAATGATGTTGAGTTTTTTTTCATGCTTCTTGGCCACATAAAGGTCTTCTTTTGAGAAGTGTCTGTTCATGTCCTTTGCCCACTTTTTAATGGGGTTGTTTGGTTTTTTCCTTGTAAATTTGTTTAACTTTAAGGCAATACTTTAAGGGAATTTGTAGGTTAAGATGCTTAACATTACAATTTGAGAAGTCATATTTGTAAACTGATTATCTAATTTAAAAGAATAAAGGAAGAACAAAATAAACCTAAAGAAAGAGAAAGAAGAAAATAATAAAAACAAAGGCAAACATTAATGAACTTCAAAACTAACCTACCGTAGAAAGAATTAATAAAGCCAAAATTTGTTTCTTTGAAGAGTAATAAGACAGAAAAAACATGGATCAGTGCTCATTCAAGAAAAAAAGAATGCGCAAATAAACAATATTAGGACAATTATTACTGTATTATTACCGATGCTATAACAAATAACCAAAAACGTAGTGGCTTAAAGCAACACAAATCTACTCTCTCAAAGTCATGGAGGTAAGAAGTCTAAAATCAAGGTATCAGCAGGGCTGCATTCCTCTGGAGACTTCAGGAGATAATCCATTTTCTTGACTTTTCCAGTTTCATGTATTCCTTGGCTCATGGCTGCATCACTCCAATCTATTGTTTCTATCCTCGCATCTCCTATTAACTTGAATCCTCCTGCTTCTCTCCTATAAGGACCCTTGTGATCAGGCACACCTGGAAATTCAGGACACTCTCCCCATCTCAAGAGCCTTAATCACATCTGTGAAGTCCCTATACCATATGAGGTAACATATTCACAGGTAACATATACTAGAATGAAGACATTCAGGGGCCATTCTTCAGCCTACCACAAGGACAAAACCAGTCGATCCAGGAACAAAATAGTAAAAGGAGACTACAGATTTGAAAACTTAGATGACATGGGTAAATTTCTAGAAGAACAGACCTTACAATATTTACCCAGGAAGAAATAGCCCTTAAAAGACATAAGGAATGTGAATCAGTAGTTAATTTTGACATAAAGAAAACAGATGGCTGGGATGACTTTACTCACGTGTTCTACCAAACTGTCAAGGAACAGATAATTCCAATATTACACAAACTCCCCTAGGGAATAAAAAAAGGAAACACTCCACAACTCGTTTTCAGTGTGGTATAACCTTGATACCAAAACCAGAAGAGGAAGGACAAGAAACCAAAGTAAAAGATGCACAGAAAGAAGACACAAGATATGGATGTAGGCTGCCGACAGCACTCAAATGCCTGAATCTGTGTTTTCCTGAGCTGCTGCTGCACTCCTGTCCTTCATGCAATTCAGCTGTTCATCTGGGATTGTTTGACCTCCCAAAAAATCCCCGTTTTGTTTAGGTTAGTTTAAGCTATCAACCAAAATCAAGAGTCCTGACTAGTTCACCATTCCAACAACCAACCTGACACATCTAACCTCTTTAATGGTATTTGCTAAATATCAACTCAATTATCCATATTCATGGAAGGGCCTGTGGACATTTGGGTAATGAAAGCCAGGTCAACTAGAAGTAATTTAAAATGCATGCTGTCACTTTTCCAGCAAGCTCTCGTACTGCATTTTTCGTAAGCTATTATTAACATGAATTCAAATTATTTGGCCACAGTGATCTGATGGCATAGATAAAAACAATGAACACCAGGGGACTAGAAGCTTGTCTGGGATTCAACATTCTCCAAGAATAATCCACAAAGTAGTTCTCACTCATCTCTCCTCATAAAATTGCAAATTCCTTAAGGGCAGGGAGCATTTCTATTCATTCAGGTAGGTGACCTTGTAAATAGTCAAAAAGCTTGCACAATCCAATGACCTTTGGGGCTGTGTTTCTAAAAGTCTTGCCAAGGACATATTTTCCATTGAAACAGTTGAGATGCCACTACAGAAACATGCAAAATTGTAAAAACGTCAAACAAAAACATTTATACTCCCTTAAATATACCTCACCCTTCCAATTCTATTAAATAGTTATCTTAAAGTCCAATTAAAAAGCTGAAACCATAAAACTGAAATTAAGAAACTGTATCAATATGTAATTGACAAGGAGATACAACAATAGAAGTTCAAGAAAACCCAGAGCAATGTTTCCAATTGGTGATAAACCTGGCAAACAATTCAACTCAATTGCACCTCTACACCCTCCAGGGCAGGTGATAATAAAATCAGAGAAGAGTGTCATCGAAGGACCAGAAACCTCTTGGTCCTGAAATTACAAAATCTGGAAGCCACTTCATTCCACAAGTGGTACCACAGCTTTCTAAGTTCACACAATATTGATGACATTTCCAGCCACTGTCAGAAAGAGTTGCTGCTGCTGGGGCTCTTAATAAGCAGATGAAAAGAGATGTCAGATTTTACATAATCTTCACACAGATTATTGCTTATGGCCTGTGGAGTTGGGGGAGGCAGATAGATATAGCTGTACTCAGAACAAGGAGATGCTGGCCCCACTTAATCACACATTAGGCATTCAAAGGAACAAGAGTCTAGAAATTAGTTGCTTTAAAATGCCCAAATTTTGGAGAGAAAATAACTTTCCTGGCTGGGCGCAGTGGCTCACGCCTGTAATCCCAGCACTTCGGGAGGCCGAGGCAGGCAGATCACAAGGTCAGGAGATCGAGACGATCCTGGCCAACACGGAGAAACCCCATCTCTACTAAAAATCCAAAAAATATAATTAGCCAGGCTTGGTAGTGGGCGCCTGTAGTCCCAGCTACTTGGGAGGCTGAGACAGGAGAATGGCGTGAACCTGGGAGGCGGAGTTTGCAGTGAGCCGAGATAGCGCCACTGCACTCCAGCCTGGGCAACAGAGCGAGACTCCATCTCAAAATAAATAAACGAATGAATGAATGAATAAATAAATTAATTAATTAATTAACTTTCCTTCACATCAAGCCATCTAGAAAATCACCAACAAGTGTCCTTATCAGAATCCTGGCCCAACATCATTTTCACATCTTGCCTTGTTAGTTTATACCCTGTAGGGGACAACTAGAAATAATGCTGAATGTTTTATTTTGCTCTCTCAGCAAGCTGTATAAATTCATTCCTGACAGATCTGAAAATAAAATCAATACTGACATTTTTAAAAGAAGTAAAGTTCTTGTAGCTTGCAAGAGACCAGTAAAGGAGCACTGTGGGTTTCCTCCCTCCCCCCCGCCCAGATCAAGGGACCGCATTCCCTTGGGCTTTTATATCCTTGTATAATATTTAATTAAATACTCTGTTCCTACTGGTTTATGTACTAGAGAACACTAATTTTAGAAAACCGATTAGCTGGTTCTTTCTAACTGTATGTTATTGTAGCTAAGGTCAAATTTTTCACTGAAACTATGGCAACAAAACCCCAGTATTCTTTGTCGACAAGAGCCAAGCAAAGTTCTCAAGTGATAGTCCTCCACTTGATTGCTAAACCTAAGTCGGGTTATTCTATTTCCTACCTTTACCTCAAATGCCACGTTTCTGGGAATGGTTATGGGGGGAGGAGAGGACCTTAGTCACAGAAATTTGCTAGCATAAGTCCAAGCGAGCTTATATATAAGTGTCATCACTGATAACATTTTTAGACACATATAATTTTAGCAGCACAAAACATCCAGACATTTCAGAAGCACCCAAATTGGAACTCAAATGTACCCGGAAAAATACCAGACGAAGAAAGGAACTTTTAAATCTTAGTTAGAAGAATAATTGCCCAACTTATTTTCTCAATTACTGCAACTGCTCAAGTTGGAGTTTTTCTACACTGACCTCCAGTTATTGTTTTGGAAAGGAAAACAGGTGGTTTCTTTGAAGAGATGTATTCTTTCCTTCACATCTATTGCCCCTCTCCACTTATCTCTCCCAAGCCAGTGCCAATGAGAATAAGCACAATTTTTGCCTTCTATAAGAGCTAGGCTGACCTCTCACCTTGGGGAAAGAGGCTTCCACCTTGGTCCATAATATGGAAGTAGCTGCTGCTGGGGGAGCTAAACAATGGGTACACGTGGACATATAGAGGGGAATAATAGACACTGGTGATTCCAAAAGGTGTAGGGGTGGTACGGGTTGAAAAATTACCCATTGGGTACAATGTTCACTACCAGGGCCATGGGTACATTAAAAGACCAAAGTTCACCACTACACAATACATCCAAGTAACAAAACTGCACTTGTATCCCCTAAATCTGTTAAAAGAGAAAAAGAAGTAGCCTCTGGACATCCTTTCTGCAAATGCAACTGCCCTCAAAGCCTGGGAGAGAATGCCACTTGGCAGGCTGGCTGGCAGAAACCTCTCTCAACATGCAAGGAGCGTGTGGGGGGCAGGGAAGGGCAGCTTTTGGGAAAGAGCCGATTGGCAATATCTTCCTCCTGTCTGTCAAGAGTCACTGGAATGCCTGCTGTTTGGGGTAAGATAAACACAACTTCCTCTCTGGCTAGGCTTGTAATTCTATACAGAAGGCAGGATTACCATCTCGAGCAAATGACCCGTCATTCACTAAGGCTCTGATCAAGGCTTGTGTGAGGAGAGAAAAGACCTGATGGCTACTTTTCTGATAGCCCCAAGCTCTGTCATAGCTGGTTACCAGGCCCACTCAATAAAATATAAAAAGTTCAGGAAGGCTAAAGTCTGCCCGGCTATGGATTCCTTTGTATACTCCACGGACTGAGTTTGTAAAACAGACTTAACGATGTTTTACAAGATGGCAAAGGCCATTTCTGATCTTCCTAAGAGATGTCCCGAAAGCTGCTAATTGCAAATTCAGTCACAACAGCCACTCTTCAGTGAGTGCTGAGGCTGTATTGCAGGTATCTGCTGTGTTACACACACACCGACTCATCCTCACACAAGCCTATCAGCTCCACAGTGTTATTCATCATGGCAGCCAGGTGGGGAAACTCAGGCATAGACAGGTTAAATGGCTTGCCCAGGGTCACATAACTAGGAAGAGCAGGGCAGGGACTTGAACCCATGTCTGACTCCAGAGCCTGTGCTCCTAACTACCATGCTCTAGTGTCTTCCCAGGACATCCTACCCACTCATTACCAGATTCGGCAGGACCTTGACTTAGAAAGCTATTGTTTTTTTCTGTTTGTTCATGTTTTCAAATATTCAATAATGCCATCTTTCCACTAATGTTCTCTACCAATTGGATTGAACCCATTCAGTTTCCAGAGAGCTTTTTGTCTCCAGTGTATCTGTGCTCTCCCCAGCTGTCTATTGACCCAATGCTCCCAACGATAGGGCTTCCACAGGAAGCAAAAACAGAAAGAACAGCTGGGTCCTTCGGTGGGAAAACACACACAGTCAAATGGAATCATTCATCTAACCTCTGTCCCAGAGCAGAAATTCCCTCTGCAAAATCCCTGACAGATGGTCAGCCCCATTTGAATCGGGGGAAACTCAGTAATTTGAAGCAGGCCTCTTCTTTGAGTAACTGCTCAGCACTAACAGTCAGAATTAAGTTCCTTAAGCCTCAAATTCTACCTCTGGGCACTTTGATCCACTAGCCCTCATTCTCTATTGCTCTGGGCTCAGAACATCTGTCTTCTATACGACAGCCCTAAAATAAAGGAAGACAACAGTCAGTGGCTCATGAGAGCCTAGCAGGAGCATGACAACTTGTTAGAAATGTAGAATCTCGGCAGGGTGCCGTGGCTCACGCCTGTAATCCCGACACTTTTGGAAGACAAAGCGGGAGGATCAGTTGAGCCCAGGAGTTTGAGACCAGCCTTGGTAACATGGCGAAACCCCGTCTCTACAAAAAAATACAAAAATTAGCTGGGAGTGGCGACACACGCCTGTAATCCCAGCTACTCAGGATTAGGAGGCTGAGGGGAGAAGATCACTTAAGCCTGGGAAGTCAAGTCTGCAGTGGGCCTTGATTACACCACTGCTCTCCAGCCTGAGCTACAGAGCAAGACCCTATCTCAAAAAATAAAAATAAACATAAATAAAAAAGAAATGCAGAATCTCAGGTCTCACTCCAGACCTACCTAATTAGAATCCACATTTTAACAAGATTTCAGGTGGTTCCTGTACGCAGTCAGGTCTCAGAAGCAATGCCTTAGAGCTCTCTTCTCATTCATTCTACAAACATTTTAGTGTCTAATATAGTCCAGAACCTGTGCAAAGCCTTAAGGAGACAGGCATGGTTTCTGTCCTCACAGTTAATGCAGTAGGGGGGAAGGGCTAAGTCAAAACCAGCAAGTTAAAAGTCAAAACCAAAAATTAGCAGTGTTACGGTATTTAATATGGGCCAGGTAGTCCATTAAGTCTATTAAGTGCTTTACACAGATTAACTCATTTAATCCTCATAAAAACCCCATGAGGCACATAAAATAATTTCTCCATTTTTCCAGATGAGGAAATGGAGGCACTGCGAGGTTAAGTAATACATCTGAGATGACATGACCAGTAAAAAGCAGGGCTGAGAGTCAAAACCCACAGGGTCTGGCGTCAGAGTCTGTGCAAAAGGAGCAGCTGCTTGTCTGCACACGAAGGTTCAGTAAAAGTGCCCCAGAGGAGATGCCTGAGATTTGAAGGTTGAGTGGGCATTAGAAAGATTGGGGGGTCCAGGAAGGAACAACAGAGACAGGGAGATATTTCAGACGGAAGAAAAAGGACAGAGTATAGAGCAAGTATTCTGACTGCCAGAAGGAAGTCAATCCATCTGGCTGGAACACAGAACCTGGAGGGGTTACTGCAGATGAGGCTGAGAGGTAAGCAGTGGTGACTCATGCAGACTGCTGGGAACCCTGAAAATGTGTCTTTATCCTGAGCACAACTGGGGAACCACTAAGAGGTTCCAAGCAGCTGAGTGACATCTTCAGATCTGTGCTGATTCCCCTAGCTGCAGTAAATGGTGGACTGGAGAAGGTGTCCACACTCAGACACAAAGAAAGCAAAGGTGGAATTACAGAAACAGGTGAGGAGTCTATGCAGCAACTTTGGTGAGAAATGTTGTTGCTGGAGCTAATCTAAAATGTCATCATTCAATACCGAATGGAGACCTGGCCGCCAAGTTACCCCTGCATTAGCTTTATTCCCACCGAGCAATATGCCTTTTAAAAGTGGAACCTAGGACATCAGAAGCCTCAAGTGTTTTCTGAGCAGCACGACTATGATTTCACTTAAGTGGCAGACACTCTGCGATCCTCCAGACATGGGTTCAAATCCTAGGTCCACCTTGATTCCAAACCCTCTGTGGGTTCAGGGTGCCCAACTGTAAAATGGGGACAATAACAGTACCCATGTCACAGTGTGCTCCAATGGTCAAGAACAAAAGCATGCATGACCCTGTCAGAAAGCCAAGCACAAGGGAGGAAGGTACTTAACAATTATTTGTTTTTCATGCTCATGTACTGAATGCAGCCAAGGAATCTCAAAACTATAGGCATGAAAGAGAGAAAAAGATCAAACATTAAGGGTCAAGGAGTCTCAGAGAATGAGACCAATAAGATCCACTTTCCAGGGAGAAGACAAGTCAACTACGAGAAAGTTTTAGGGGTTGTTGTTGTTGTTGTTTGAAACAGGGTCTTGCTCTGTTGCCCAGACATGGTGCAAACATGGCTCACTGCAGCCTCAACCTACTGGGCTCAAGCAACCCTCCTGCCTCAGCCTCCCGTGTAGCAGGGACCACACGTGACCACCACCACACTTGGCTAATTTCATTTTTTGTAGAGACAGGATCTCACTTTGTTGCCCAGGCAGGTCTCAAACTCCTAGGTTCAAGCCATCCTTCCGCCTTGGCCTCTCAAAGTGTTGGGATTGCAGGCATGAGCCACCACGCCCAGCCTACAGGAAAGCTTTTCAAGAGTAACAGGCTCAGGTAGTTTGGAGCAAGATTACAGGGCAGCATTAAGGAATCAGTGTAAAAAGATCAGCGGCCATTCAACTTAAAATGTCAGCGAAAACACTGTTAGAACTGGGAACAGTCAAAATCATATCAGAAAAAAATACCAATTCCTTGTCAACCAGTATTTAAAGAAGGACCAACACTATGCCAGGTGCTGAGCCAGGAGTGCAGGGCAAGATTTGGTCCCTTTGAGTGCTCCAAAATCTGGCGAGGAGAAAACAGTAGCTGTGTATTTATCAGACTGTGATAAACATTATACTCAAGATTGTTAAGTAGGCAGTTAGCATGCCCCTCTTGTCTACGGACATTTGCTCCTGTGTCAATGCAGCTCACAATGACATATTTTGGGGTTGCAGAGGAGGAAGTTAAGAAATCGGGTAATTTTTGTCAAAGAATATTTCAAGGCCAGTCCACTTCTAAAGGCAGTTTAGGGTAGATGTTAAGAGGAGGATTTCTGGTTATTAGATTGACTGGGTTCAAATCGCAGCTCTGCCACTTCTAGCTATGTGATCTTGGACCTGACACTAAACATCTTATATGTCAGTTTCCTCATCTGTAGAAAAGTACCTGCCTTACTTATGGGGTTGTTTATGAGGATTAAATAAATGAGTGTATGTAAAGTTTATTAAATAGATTATATTCACTAATATCTGTTAGCACTAAACAAGGTATTCACTATTATTTGCATTTATAAAAATTAGGTTATCATTAATTACACAGGGTGATGGAGTCAAAAAAAATTTTTCATTCATGGCTCAAACACAGTAGCCTAAAGGACAGTGTGAGTAGAAACTGGGGTTGTGTCCCAACCTCAGTTTTGGCACAGGATTGCTCTTTGACCCCAGGAGACTTTCTAAATCTCTCTAATGTTCTCACTTGTCAAACAAGAAAGGAAAAGAGTTATCATAAGCTCAAGTGATTCACCACACATCTTCATCAATGCTCTGAAGACAGGATTATAAAACCCTTTGCCAAAAGAAAAAGTCCTTAATCAACCACAGTATACCGCTTTCAGGAGAACCATGTAACAATATGACAATATGACCCCATTATGCTTGCTGAGATTTCCAAATCAATTTCACCCTCAATGGAGGAAGTCCCAAAAGCAATACTGTGATTCAATTAGAGGACAAGGTAAACTTACTTATTGCACTAGAAGCATTGTATGCACATAGAGCTGAAAATGGTTCTCCATTAGCAACTAAATTATAAGGGTAAATGACTATAAAAGAGGGGTCTGAGGTCTGCTTTCCAGGGTGACTCAGGTATGCAAAAAAGAATAGATCCAGGGCATCAAAGTAAACACAAATTCCCTTATGCTCATTTTCAGGGTACCAAGAGCCTTCAGACATGCATCTCACAGCCTGAAGCAAGTAGGCAGAAATCCAGTGAGGGATACGCTGCAGTGTGTGGGACTCCAGCATAATCAGGCAGCAGGCACCATCCCCAGTGATTGTGTAACACACAGTGAGCATTCTATGTTGCCCAGGGAATTGACTTGAATTACAGTTTTGTTCCCTTTAAATGGAGTTTGTTGGTCCAAGATTGAGATAAACTAGTAAATCTGAAATGAAGATTATAAAAAACTATTAATCTTTTTATTAAATTTGAATTGATTTTGTGAATACAGAACAAGTTGCAGGAGACTCTCCTACAAGGCAGCTGCACATACTCTTGAAACCTTCAATATGCCTTGAGGCATATACTTGACAAGCACCTTAAATAGACTGATTTTTCTGCCTTATTTAACAAGACAGGCAGAAAGTAAGTCCTAAACCCCTACTGCGAAAGGCCTGTCATGGATTAGAATCAAAAGCACAAACAAAATTTAAGTTAGGCCCTCCCCTTTGCAGGAGGGTATTTAAAACTAAGATATGGATTCATTCCTTCGATGCCTTGCCAAAAGAAAAAAGTGAAAGAATACTGTTGCTTAGCAACAACTAAAACAATGTGCAGCAAAGGAGAGTGGTCTGAAAGAAAGCTAAGCCCATGAGTTTGTTACAGCCACCCCAGATGAACTTTGTGATCCAAGACCCTGCCTGTGTCCTCATCTGGCCTAAGGGTAAGGTTAAGGCCTGGCTATTACTGGCACTCAACTATCTTGACAAAGAGACCTGTAATCCCAAAGAAATAAGAACCTACTTCTGGACAGCACAAGGCTTCTAACATTAACCTGCCTGTTTCCGCCACTAATAGCAAAGTTTCAAGCTGCATGAAATCTTGGGAAAACCCCATTTAACAGGTGGGGAAACTGAAGTTGAGAGAGATGAAATGACTTTTCTAAGATACTGGAGCTCGCCGGGCGCGGTGGCTCAAGCCTGTAATCCCAGCATTTTGGGAGGCCGAGAAGGGCGGATCACGAGGTCAGCAGATCGAGACCATCCTGGCTAACACGGTGAAACCCCGTCTCTACTAAAAAAAAATACAAAAAACTAGCCGGGCGAGGTGGCGGGCGCCTGTAGTCACCAGCTACTTGGGAGGCTGAGGCAGGAGAATGGTGTAAACCCTGGAGGCGGAGCTTGCAGTGAGCTGAGATCCGGCCACTGCACTCCAGCCTGGGCGACAGAGTAAGACTCCGTCTCAAAAAAAACAAAAAAGATATTGGAGCTGTTCATGACAGATTCTGGGCTGGATGCTAGCTCTGGCATCCAGAGGTTGCTCTTTCCCCTACATTTAACCTAAATTGCAGGCAAGACCAAGATCAGAGAAGCAGGCTACTGACACTCAAGTGTTTCTTATAGCTCAACCATGAAAAATGCCATTCTTATTTGAGGACCCTTCCTAAGCTGCTGGGAGATTTCAAAGTCAATTACAAAGAGCTTGAATGAGATGTGAAACCCTTCTCTCTCTCAATAAAATAATCCTACTAAATCCACCAGCCCTCTACTAGAAGGGGCTAACACAGTGCCAGCACTCTGGGATTGGGGAAAGAAGGCTCCAATAAAAATAAAAAGGCCACGAGTCTGATCCTGAAGTTCATGGCCATGCTTTAAGTTCAAGAATGGCTCGTTATAGCGAAGCAACATATTCTTCTCCATGCCAGTATCATGGTGACCGCACAATACTCACCTGTCATTATTTCTAGCCAGGCATATGTTGAGGAACCAGGGGTCTTCCACCAACATTTTACTCTGGAAATGCCCAGAAACTGGATTATACTGCCCCAGGCCAGACCCTCATTTGTACTACAAACAGGACTCATTCTACTGTAAGTAACATACTGCGCACCCCACAGCTGGTCGGGGCAATGGCTAAAAGTGTATTAAGTGTGGCAGGATACAGTGGCTCACACCAGAATACAACTACTTAGTACACAACTACTGTGTACTAAGCACTCTATTCGGCTGTTTATGCATATTATTTTTAGAAGGATGGAATTGTTTGACCCTATTTCACAGATGAGGAAACAAGCTGAGAAATACTATGTAATCCCAGCAATTTGAGAGGCCAAGGTGGTGGATGGCTTGGGCCATGAGTTCAAGACCAGCCTGCAAGACTTGCACCATAGCAAGACCCCCATCTCTACAAACATTTGAAAAGAAGTCAGGCATGAAGGGTATGTCTGTAATCCCAGCTACTCGGGAGACTGAGGAAGGAGGATTGTTTGAACCCAGGAGGTCAAAATGAGTGAGCCATGACCACACAATTGCACTCCAACCTGGACAACAGAGTGAGACCCTGTCTCTATAAAACTACAAAGGAAGAAAAGCACTGGGCCCAGCCTTTGAAAGAGGGCTCTGGCTACGACACTCATAAGTCACACGGCACTGGGCCAGCTCGTAACTCTTGTCATCTCAAATGGCATCAGGTACCAAATAGATGTGCTCTGGTCTCAGGGGGTGCTGCAGAGCGAAAGATTAGGACATGAGAAGCAGCCCCATCTACTCTTCCCCAGTAGGCCAGGTTTTATACTAGGTAGGAAGAAATCTCACCTGCTTTGCTTCCATTTATATATAAACAGTTGCAGTGAAGACAACAAATTACATTAAACAAGTTCCTTAAAGATTTTCACTACATATTGATGTAATTTGTTGTCTTCCCGGCAACTGTTTATATATATTATATATCATTTTTTCCTGCCCCAACTTCTCATTTTGAACTGTAAATTCCCCTTCGAGCAGCTTTCATTCTGAAACTAAGGGGCTCCCTGTAAGGTTAAAAGCCACACACTTTGATATTATTGATACGGTAACATCTGTCCAACGTCAAGAATTTGGAGCCATGACTGGCCTCTTGATATGAACAGAGAAGATCAGGTTTTGAAAGCAACAGCCTGACTACTGCCCCAATCTTATGCAATAATGGCATGATCAACACTAAAGCCTATCTAATTGCCCAAAGGTACAGTTCCCAACAACCCTGGAGATGATTTATATTTAAAAACGAGCAGAGATTCTGGAAGCAAAATGAAGACCGGCTGTTAGTTTCCACCTTTTCTTTGTAGACGATGCCTTTACATTTAGCACCAGGGAGCAGGGGGAGGGACTGGTAAAAGTGGGAAGAGGAAAAGATAATACAGAGAAAGGAATTCACTAACCACCAAGTTTCTATTCCCTGTTTCAATCTGACGTTTGCCTTCTCTGTTCTTTCAAGGTTATGGGCAAAGACAACACAAATCAGGGAGTAGAAGAGGTTCTGCCTTACCTTCCATGGACAATGGGGCTTTAAAATGGTACCACATTGATAAAAGAACTAAAGTTGCTGCATTATTCTAAGTCTCAGCTCTTCTCATCGCTTATGAGGACAATGATATTGTTCAAAATTCATTCAGATGAAAAAGATGTGGCTTATGTGAAACACACCTGCAGCCAACCTTTTCTTTCTACAGAGAAAGTTAGAGGCAAGAGATATATTCAAGGAAATCACACACAAAAAAGCAATTCACTTTGGAAATGTACTTTCAACCATCAGAGAAAAAAAAGCAAGTGTGTTCAATGTTGAACTCTTCCACATCTACTGTGAAAATTAACAGCAACCACTCACTGAACAACTACTGTGTACTAAGCACTCTATTCGGCTCTTTATGCATATTATTTTTATAAGGATGGAATTGTTTGACCCTATTTCACAGGTAAGGAAACAAGCTGAGAAATATTATGTAATCTATCAAGGTTACTTAGCTTGTACACAGGGGCAATGGGGTTCAAATCCAAGCCCAGGGTTCATGTGCATGTCCCCACCCACAAACAATTTGAAGACAAAAAGAATAGCAATATATAATTATTCTCATATAATTAAATATGAGATTTACAAGTACCAGGCTCTGTACTAAGTACAGGGAACACAAAGAAAAGAGTAAGTCTTACCAAACTCTTAACTAAGGGTCAGGCTCCCCCAGTATTAAATACTTAACACACAATTAATCTTCTCAATGACCTTATGAGATAGAACCTATTATCCTCTCCCATTTTACAGGTAAGAAAACCAAGGTTCACAAAGGTGAAGTAATCTGTTCAGGGTCACACAGCAAAGAATTCATGGAACTTGGATACGAACCAGGAAGCCTGAACCAACAGCCTCTTTTATTAACCATTAGGGCTGCAGATCTCAGGAGCTCACAAAATTAAAGACGCAAAGTCAGAAGCCATGGGGAATACTGCATAAACAGGCCTTGGATTTCCATTTACTTAAGAACAGGTTATGATGGTTCTCAATATAGGAAATAACTTGGCAAGGAAACAATGGAAGCAAGAGCAAACCCAAATGACTACATGCAGCTCTGCTGATTGCTCAGATAAAGACTGCATCATCCCATTCGGCTGCTTGCCAGCATCTTGCTTTTCCATATGTGTTTGTTAAACTCTAGAGTGCAACGGGTCCGTGAGGAAATGGACTAGAAATGCCTCCAAATTGCCCAACTGCCCTATGCACAATTTCTAAACATCAAAATGACTTCAGCTCCAAAACACACTTATATTTGGAAAGGCAGCAATTGCTTCCAAAAGAGAGATCTTTTTCTTCATTTTAGAAAAAAAAATGTCAAAGAATGCTGCACCGCAGTTGAAGGAATGCATTGGAAAATTTTTTTAAAACTCACTGCCCAAGTTCCACGGTGGAGGAGCAGATCGTTCCAGCACTGAGGCAGCCTGCAAAGGCAGAGCTGCCTGGGCCCCTCACCTGGGTGCAGGGGGCCTCTGGTTTAGCACGTGGAATTAAGGAAGTCCTGACCTACATTCCCAAAGCCTGCAGTGGAGCTTGTTTTGAACCAGATTTTCCCACAAGGACAAAGCAGCTCACAACCCAGAAACCTTTATTTTTAATTTAGGGAGAAAGGCAGTCAACAAATCAAGTCACTGTCATGTCACCACCTGTAGAACCAGGCCAAGATATAAAAGGAGTTTGCTTCCTTCCAAATAGCTTCTGTCAGACTATTACTGTTATCTCAAAACAGTCGCTTCAAATCAGCCACCACATATACATCCAAGCACCAGGCACCCTTACAGTCATGCCAGAAAAACATATCTCCTCCGACTTCCCTTGCTATAGTCCTATTTATTTTTAACACTCTAACCCTGTATTCAAACAGCCCCTTGTTCATTTGTGACAACATGGATGAACCTGGAGGACATTACGCTAAGTGAAATAAGCCAGGCACAGAAAGACAAATATCACATTATCTTGCTTGTATGTGGAATCTACAAAGATTGAACTCCTAGAAACAGAGAGTAGAATGGTGGTCACCAGGGACTGGGGTGGAGGATTGAGATGGTGGCCAAGGGATACAAATTTCAGTTAGGAGGAATACGTTCCAGAGATCTATTGTACAACATAGTGACTACAGCAAATAATAATATACAGTATACTTGAAACTCACTAAGAGTAGTTTTTAAATGTTCTCACCAAAAATAATAATAAGCATGTGAGGTAATGTATATGTGAATTAACTCAATTTCACCATTCCACTATATATATACATATTTTAAAACATCATGTTGTACACCATAAATATATGTTGATTTAAAAAATAAAATTTTAAATTATGTGCATATATTTGTAAAGAACAAATAGTCATTAGTTAACTTCATGTAGTACATTAGAATCTCTCCCAGGATCATCTCCCAGCTCCCCAGGCCTGTGTATAGAACAAGATAAGCGGTCACACCGGACCCAAGCAACACCTTCCTGATGCATACCCCTCCCCTTGGTTTCAGCTGCAAAAGCCAAATCTAGACCAGCTCTTCCTTGAATAACTAAGTCCAGGTTTTATCAGCCTAGATTTCATTAGCCATGGTTCTTCATCTTGGTGGCACAAGAGAAATACCTGAGAAGCTTTCAAAAATCCCAATGTCCAGTTAACTCAAAATCCCTGATCTGGATTCAGATATCAGTGTTTCTGAGAGTTCTCCAGGTGATTTCCCTGTGCAGCTAAAGTTGAGAACCATGGCTCCCACTCCATCTGTCACCAGCCATGTGACCTCAGACAAGGTTCTTCAGTTCCGAGTGTGTCAATCTCTTCCTAGGAAGGAGGGATGGCTCCCTGAGCTGATGCAGGCAGAGTGCTTAGCACAGGGCCTGGCACAGTCAATTGATCTTGTCCTTTTTTTTTTTTTTTTGAGACGGAGTCTCGCTCTGTCGCCCAGGCTGGAGTGTAGTGGCCGGATCTCAGCTCACTGCAAGCTCCGCCGCCCAGGTTTACGCCATTCTCCTGCCTCAGCCTCCCGAGTAGCTGGGACTACAGGCACCCACCACCTCGCCCGGCTAGATTTTTTTTGTACTTTTTAGTAGAGACAGGGTTTCACCGTATTAGCCAGGATGGTCTCGATCTCCTGACCTCGTGATCCGCCCGTCTCGGCCTCCCAAAGTGCTGGGATTACAGGCTTGAGCCACCGCGCCCGGCCTGTCCCTTTTAATATTCACGGTGGGGAAGTAATTCTATGAGTGACTGAATTATGATCATTGGACGAAATCTTTCATTTCTGCAGCGCTCAAGATTTTGTCTTGTCTTGGAAGGAAACATGAAAGAAGCACTGAGAAGAAAAAGGCAGTGGAGGCAATAGCCGCCTTGGGTTCCTCTTACAGCTTTTATCAACAACTCTTTTTCTTTCTGTTTTTTTTAACAGCCTCCCCCAACCCCCATCCATCTTCAGGTGAAAACATTCTCCTGATAGCCTCACGCCAACTGGATGCAACTCAACACCAAATGTCTTCCAAATGGGTTTTCTCCATCTGAACGTCTGCGTTCTATTTTATTCTAATTTATTTAGCTTTTATCCAAAAAAGTCAAACAGTTTCTAAACCACTAAACAATAAGAACTTAGAACTCGAATTATATAATCTGCAAATGGCAAGATTTGAGCCCTTTGGGACTGAGGCCATCAGTCAAATACCTAACCCAGTGGTTTTCCACCCTGGCTGTAAAGAATCAGCCCTAATTCCAGAGTTGAGCTTAACTGATAAATAAATTAATTATTAAATAGATGCTTAGGGCTCTCCAGTGGATCCCTAAGTCCTAAGCTCTACAGTGGAGCCCCAAGCATCTATTTAATTTAAAAGCTCCCTCAGATAATCCTGATATGTGGCTAGAGCTGAGGACCACCAACCACAAGAACAGAAAAGAAAAACAAATGTTTATCATCTAAGACACCAAGTGTACTTCAAAGACCTCCTACAGTAAACTCAGTTACCTTTGGAGAAAGATACGAAATTCAGGAGGCCTAAAGAAAAAACTAATTTGGGTAGAAAAGCTGCCCTGCCTATGCCTTTTCTTTGTTTTTGTGTTTGAGACAGGGTCTCACTCTGTCCCCCAGGCTGGAGTACAGTGGTGAGATCTCGGTTCACCGCAGCTTGGAACTCCCAGGCTCGGGTGATCCTCCCAACCTCAGCCCCTTGAGTAGCTGGAACTACAGGTGCATGCTACCACACCCAGCTAATTTCTGTATTTTTAGTAGAGACAGGGTTTCACCATGTTACCCAGGCTGGTCTCGAATTCGCAGTCTCAAGCAATCTGCCCACCCCAGCCTCCCAAAATGCTGGGATTACAGGCGTGAGCCACCGCGCCCAGCCTGCCTACATCTTTTAACTCAAAAAACAAGCGTAATAATTAAGAACGTTTCACTCCAGTGAGATGTTCAGTGAGGTATCATTAGACACCTCTTAAAGAAGGTATCTAAGAATATCAGCATCCCCAAAGGGACAGTGAGATCCGCTAAAATAATGACTATTCCCTGAGACTAGATCCATAAATCCTATTTGTTTGAAGAAATATCCGTACAAATGTAAGACTTTAAACTGAATTAGCACTTGTCAACACATATTCAATAGACAAATTAAGGACCCAGTAAAAGACATCACAATCTTGATAGTAAATTTATGTATGCATTTTTCAAGAAGTTGTAAAGCTTAGAACTGAAATCATACTCTGAAAAGTAAATAAGCCTATCTTGCTTATAAACACACACACACACACACACACACACACACCCCAACACACTTCATGAATTTTCAAGTGAGTCAAGGTGACCACTCCAGGAAAGCTACCACCTTACCTCTGAATTTCTTAGGTGGATTGTTAAGGTCCCCGGTTTCTGGCTGTACAACACAACGATCATCAACCAGGCTGTAAAGAAGACAGATAAATGCTCTGTCAAGTTAAGTGTATGAAAATGAAACTCTTAGCACCATGCAAAAATCAGATATCTCAGGGCTTTTCCTGTGCAACATTTAGACTGCCATATTCTCCTGCCAGGAACTCTTTACACTAGAGGCTTCCTATGCATGGATCTAAACCTAATCCAAAAGCCCAGGGTTCTGTTCTGTGAAGGACACGTTAAGCTACTGTTTTCTGTGGCTCCTTTCCCATAACCACGTCCATGGGAGACTTGAGTATAGCATGCAAGGTGACTGAAGTCGCGAGACAAAGCAAGGGGCCGTTGCATTCAACTAAGGGTAACTGAGGAGCTGACTTTGTGCCTGGTGAAGATGAGCCAGGCCCTTGCCCTTTGGGAGCTCAAGGCTAGTGCAGGAGCCTAAGAACAAACTGATAAGGAGAATACAATCTAAGGGCTGTAAGAGAAGGAAGAAAAAAAACAACAGCCAGAAGCGAACTGTGCCTGAGGTCATCCGAGAAGCTGCAGACAGAGGAAGTTCTAATGGAACTACTGGAAGAGTCGACATAGATGTGGGAGGCTAGAGAGGAGCGTTTCCAGGTGGAGAGAACCATGAGTGCACACTCATGAAGACATGAAAGGACTCTGGAGCATCAAAAGCAACTAGTGGGGAAAGTACAAAAAAAATTACAAATAAATAGGCCCACATTACATAAAGACTCAGTATTTAAAGTCCTGACTGCTAAGTCTAACTTGCACAATTCTTTTAGAAGAACCACTTAAAAATATATTTTTGAACAGATGAGGGAACTGAGACTCTGAGAAGTTACACAACTTGTCCAAGCTCCTAAAACCGGTACTGATAGAACTGGCTAATCTTCCAAGTGACCACAGAACTTGCACTTGTTCCCAGCTAACATGCTATGGTTTTCCAGGGTTCCTCCATTCATCTGTGCTATCTCCTCTTATCCCAAATGCGAGGTACCATTAAATATTCAGCCTTTACCCTTACTGTTCTATTCTCCAACATTCCCTTTTATCTCCTAAAGTCCTGCCTGTCTTTCAGGACTCAGATTAAGAACCCCACCTTCTCCACAAAGGCCCCCAAGCCTTTCCTGCTCCAGACACTCTCTGCCTCTCCTCCGTCCTCCCAGCCTCACTGACGGAGACTCCAAAGGTACACCAGGCTACCAGCTCCATGAAGGCCACAAGATGCCCAAGGCTGGCAGCTCAGTATTTATTTGGTAGGTAAATCATAGTGTCCATGGTATCCCACCAGCAGTTTGCCTCCTTCAGCTTCACGACACAAGATCTCACTGTATCAACAAGAGGCACAGTGTAGCCAATGGCCTGAGTTCTCATGTAAAAATCAAGAGCAGAATATACATATATAAAACCCCCACCCTGGCCGGGCGCGGTGGCTCAAGCCTGTAATCCCAGCACTTTGGGAGGCCGAGACGGGCGGATCATGAGGTCAGGAGATCGAGACCATCCTGGCTAACATGGTGAAACCCCGTCTCTACTAAAAAATACAAAAAACTAGCCGGGCGAGGTGGCGGGCGCCTGTAGTCCCAGCTACTCGGGAGGCTGAGGCAGGAGAATGGCGTGAACCCGGGAGGCGGCGCTTGCAGTGAGCTGAGATCCGGCCATTGCACTCCAGCCTGGGCAACAGAGCAAGACTCTGTCTCAAAAAAAAAAAAAAAACAACCCCACCCTGAGCTCCTGTAAGTGTAAGTACAGTAATGCCCCCCCCAGAGCTAACATAATGCTTGACAGCGTGGGCTCAGAATCCAACGTAGGGCTAGGTTAAAAAATCATGAAGTTCTCATGGCCAGGTGTGGTGGCTCACGCCTGTAATCCCAGCACTTTGGGAGGCCGAGACGGGCGGATCATGAGGTCAAGAGATCAAGACCATTCTGGCCAACATGGCAAAACCCTGTCTCTACTAGAAATTCAAAAATTAGCTGGGCATGGTGGTGTGCACCTGTAGTTCCAGCTCCATGGGAGGCTGAGGCAGGAGAATCGCTTGAACCCAGGAGGCAGGGGGTGCAGTGAGCTGAGATCACGCCACTGCACTCCAGCCTGGTGACAGAGCAAGACTCCGTCTCAAGAAAAAAATAAATAAATAAATCATCAAGTTCTCAAATGGGGAGGAAGTGGTAAGAGGAGCCCCAGTCGAGCTCAGAAGACAAATGAATTGTAGATGGCACTCTGCCACCTACTAGCGGCATGATCATGACTATGGCATTTTACCCCTACTGATCTCAGTTTTTTCATCTGTAAAATGAAAGTTGGTCTCAGGGATTCTTAATGAGGGGGATGTTCATCAGACTTACTGTTTCCAAATATACTGACACCAGGACTCTGTCAACCCAGCTTACTAAAGCTGTGCTATAGGATGAGGCCCAAGAATCCCCCCACCTTGTTTTTTTAAAGAGACAAGGTTCTTGCTATGATGCCCAGGCTGGTCTTAAAAGCTGGTCTTGAACTCCTGGCCTCAAACGATCCTCCCATCTCAGCCTCCCAAGAAGCTGAGATTACAGGTGTTAGCTATCGCACCAAACTGAACCTTTATTTTTAACAAGCTAAAAAGGCAATTCAGAAGCATGCCGCTGAGTAGTGTGCACACATACACACTTGCCCTCCAAGATCCTATTGGAGTTCTAAAGTTCAATCAGTAGATGAAGTCATTTGGAGGTAATCACCATCTATATAAATGGGATGGGGCTGGAGTGCGACACAGTGAGTCCCATAACGACTGGCAGTCACTCATTGTAGTCCACAACAGGTCCTCCATAAATGCTAAAAATATTAAAAACAGGAAGGGTTGTCAAACTTTCTTTCCAATCCCATTTTTACACTGCTATCCTCAAATATGTGCAAGTAATTGAGAAAATAAAGTATTCATCTCAATAAAGTATTAGCAGCCCAAAGTTCAAAATGAAGCCCTCCTCACTTTAAAAGGGCAGGAGGGACTCATCATTAATTTGTTTGCAATGTTTGAGGAAAACACTTAAAAAGCAATTTATATGACTTTCAAGAAGGGATGCCCTGGAAGAGAAAGAAGGTACTAAGATCTCAGGGGCTCAGGAGGTACCTGAGTGACTGGGAGATCAAGACCCCCAGGGGAAACATGGGCATAGAGTGGGCTGAGGTTTAACCCGGCATCCAGATAGAGGCTGTGCACAGTCAAGGAGGGGGGAGAGCTGTGGGCAGACAAGGAAGCCGGAAAGAGAGAAGCTGGCCTGCAGAGAACAACTGTTGGCAGCCCTAGCCTTGCAGTCTGGAATTTTCTGAGCTGTGAAATCTTGGGTTAGTGACTTTGCCTCTCTGAAGCTCAAAACTTTTGCCTCCACAAATGGTAATGATGAGAGTGTTCACCATAGACAGTTGTGTGAGAATTAAGGAAGATGTAGGCACAGTATTTAGCATAATGCTTAGCACACAGCAAATACCCACTGGGCTCATTTAGTGCTTTTCATTTATTACTGTTGCTGTCATTGCTGAAAATAAGAAGAGGGTAAAAGAGTCAACCACAGACGATGAAAAGAGGAAGGAGCCAACCATGAAGAAAGGAGGGACAGTCAGGGGCAGGGCAGAAGGAGGCCTCTTTGCCAAAAGCCACAGAAGATAAATTGTTAAGGGTAGGTCCACAATGGAGAGAGGTCAAATGTAGAAAGTCACTGGATCTGATGATCAGGCAGTCATGGATGACTTCTTTTCACTAGATGACATTTGAAACAAAATCTCTCTGCAGTGGGAGCACAAGTCTAATTGAGCTATAATTCTGTATCTATAATAATTTGCTCCCTGAGTGTGGAGTAACCTGCATGACAGCCTAGGAATACTCATTCTGCACAAATACCAGAAAACAAGCATGCTTTAAATAATAGCTGTAATTAAAAGGAAGGTCTAGCTGCTGTAAAAATGAGGTTCTTGGAGAAGCTGCTGGTCTTCCTTCCCCCAATTTATTTGAGACCAGCTCTTGCCAAATACAACAATGCCACCCGGGGGCCTCACTACTCCTTTCTACACAAAGACAATATAGACCATTCGTAACTATTTTGGAGTTAACCATCTTGATTCTCCATTCTGCTTCTGTCTGCCTTTGGGACTATTTCACCTCTCATTTCCTCTTCTAGACAATAGGCGTAGGAGGAGAAGGGAGAAGATAATCAAATGAGTACATTATGAAATATATTTATACCCTTAAAAGTTGTATAAAGATTGGGAAAAAAGCACAAAAGAGCAAAAATCTGATTTATAGAACTTTATGCAATTTATAATTTTCAAATGCATACAGCAACATAAAGTAGGAAATGTCTGCTTCAAAGAAAAAAGATAGGCAGCCCAGGAGGTTTGGTCTTTGCTTATATTATAAAGGAGTCACTATTTGAAAAAGAAGAGCCTTTACAAAACTAAAAAGCACTTCTTTGGGCTCTGTAAATATTCATCCTTACACTTTATTTCATTTAAACTGTACTCCATAGTGGAATAAAGGCACTCCCTTTTATATAGAAAGGAAGAGCAAATTTTAATCAACTCAGAATAGTGTCCTAAATAATGAGGTTTTACTCTTTCAGAAATATACAGAAAATTGTGTTTTTATATAAGAGGTTAAACTTGGCTAATATGGGATTTGGTGTTTGTGATTTCAACCGCATTTAGAAAGCCAAGTAAAATGGTAATGTTCGTATGCTAGAAAAATCAGTTTGAAGCTGATGTTATGATGTCTTAAACAAATCCTGCCACACAAGAAATTGCATGCTCTTACCCCAAGGTGCTAATAAATCCATTTGTCGATCCCTCCGCGTACAGAGAACAAATGTCTCCAATATGCAGGAAGCTAGACATTTTGTCAGACATGTCTTTCTTGAAAATCCTAGACAAAGTAAAATATGCAACATTGTTAGAAGAAAGGAAATGCTCAGAGGGGGAAAAAAGTCACCAAGAGTTGGCTTAGCTCAATTTTCCAAAGCGCCTTACTTAAAAGCCAAATTTAAATAAGAGTTTGACAGGCAGGCAATTCAATGAGCCAAGTAAGGACATATGCAACAACATTTTTTCCCCGTATATTATTTAATTTCAGGATATTCCAACCACAGTAACATTTGTTTCTAACAAAACCATGCCTGAATCAGATTCTACAAGTTGAGGACCCTTGATAATAAAAACTGCAGTGAGTAGAAAGCCTACAGGGAACTCAGCCAAGAACCTTGCAGTGATTAGGGAGTTACTTGGAAAGTCTGACTTATGAAACATTAACATATTCAATTTGCCTCAGGGAATGTTAAGTCAGAAGGAAACACCTGGTACAAAAACTTGCTTCTGGCAAGGCCACAGTGCCTAGGCTAAGGTACCAAAGCAACAAAATGACATTAATAAAAGGAAACCTGGTAATAAATACCACAAATTTCCAGCAGCCTTTTAGGCCTTTTAAGAATTCCACAACTGTATGCACTTCACCCAAATGCTACTTAAATGTCTTTCCTTCTCATCCTTCACCAAGAAACACTTCCAGAGGATGAAAACCCTTTAGACAGAACCTGGCCCAGATCCTTCAGTATTTGGGTAAAAATAATAAGATTCCCTGCCCAGGAACACACAGCTATTTAGAGGCAGTCTTACAAAAAGCTCTTAAGTCTCAGGAAATCTCTACATAGCCCAGAAACCATTAAACACACAAACACATATAAATATCAACAAAAATATTGATGTGACTCCTAGAAACAGCTTTCATCAGGGCCATAAATATTGAGGAGTGGGAACCAATTGTAAAAAGCTAAATTGACATTTAAAAAATAAACTCAGTTATGTGGGAAGATTGGGTGCTGGTGTGGACTGCAGCTAATCACCCCGTGTTTCCTCAGGCACCTGGTGTGGAGATGCCCAGGGCAACCCAGGTTTTCCCAACACCCCTCCTCCAAACCCAGACCCCTTTACCCATCAATTTACTCAACTTCCCCTTCCAGAAGCCATTTACCCCACACAGTCACAAGAGTTGTAATGGTGTGGAACAGTATTATGTCTGCTTCAATTGCTTTCTGGGTGCCAAGTTTTCTTTCGGGAAGAATTATGCAGCAATGATCAGCATGACACTTCAGGAAGCAACCTCCTACCTTAGCAGCAATGTCAGCTATTGAAAGCAAACTCATGTTAAAGAACCTCAGTTCGCTGCTTGTGAGAAGCTGCAGGGAAAAGCTAATTTGTCATCCCCTTCCCTCCCCTCCAACAACCCAGACATTGCAGGGGAGATAAAGAGCATTTCATTAAACATGAACTTATTTACAGAGGGAGACAGCAACTGAGAACACAGAATAAACTCTCAAACGAAAGAGCCAGTATCTCTAGACCTTGAGGGAAGACACACAAATAATGTGCAGAACGACAGTTTGCCAAGTACCACTCTCTGGAATCATGTCAGTCACTGGTTAATTCTTCATAACTACATATTTTATACCTAAAGGCAAACCAATGTTTTAAACAGCATCCAGAAAGGTGGCACAAATGGAAAACTTCAAGGGAGATTAATATTCCCCTCTGTGCTTATATTGTAAAACTTTATCTTAAAGGGTCAGGAAGTCAGCATACTTCTAAGACCAATTATTAGAAGACAATTTGTTTGAATTTTGAGCCAGACCAAATTTGTGTCTGTACACCCTGGCCTCCCGAAAGGACACCAGGGAATTTCCAAATGCAGGAGAACAGGTATGTGCTCCGGCAAGAGGGCTAGGGCCTTGTCCAGTGTGACTAAGGCTCTCCTTTCAGGATCACCCTTCAGATAAGCATTCAGCCCCAGTAGAGACTAGGCCAGAAAATGCCTGCTGTCTTGTGAACTATCTCCACCACCTGGATACCTTGTGGAAAGATTCCAGGCCCTTAATGGGAAGAAGCAGACAATTCAGTGTCCTCGAGTGACAAAGCATGATGTATCCCATGTTGCTTGCAGCTGATCATTGCAATAGATGTCTGGACATTGCATTCCTACAGCACAGTTCTGCATTATTTTCTTTTCTGATAATAATAGCTGGCATTTATCAAGGATTTCTCATGCCCACCACAGTGCTGAGTGTTTTACAAATGTTCTCTTAGTGAATCCTCATGACCACAGCAGGAGGTAGGCACCTACCATTATTGCCATTTTGTTGTTGAAGACACTGAGGTGTAATACAGAGAGGTAAGATGCTCACGTCACATATAATTAGCAAGCAGGAGGACCAGGGTTGTTATAACCCAGGTCTATCTGACATTTTCTTTTTAGATGGAGTCTTGCTGTGTTGCCCAGGCTGGAGTGCAGTGGTGCGATCTCAGCTCACTGCAACCTCTACCTCCCAGGTTCAAGCGATTCTCCTGCCTCAGCCTCCTGAGTAGCTGGGATTACAGGCACCCACCACGAAGCCTAGCTAAATTTTTGTATTTTTTGTAGTGATGGGGTTTTGCCATGTTGGCCAGGTTGGTCTTGAACTCCTGGCTTCAAGTGATCTGCCCACCTCAGCCTCCCAAAGTGCTGGGATGACAGCCATGAGCCACCGCACCCGACCTAGGTCTATCTGACTCTTCAGTGGAGGTGTTTATCAACAGTGATCCTGGGAACACAGGTTAAAATGTTAAATGTTCTTATACTCCAGATGATTACAGAGAACCAAGTTTCTTCTTATGCACAATTCTGTTTTCTAATTTTTCTACCATGGCTCTGTAACACTTTCAGAAGTCAGAAAAAAAAAATAAGCATCTTCTAACCAAGATACTTATTAAGTGGCCAAGATAACTGAACAAGTAACCTTTAGCTACATTTTACATCTCCCCCTGAAATCACAGGCCAGTCCACCCACCACAGGTAATGATCCTCTGGGCAATCCACCAGGGGTACTGATTAAAAACAACCAAAAAGTAGGGGAGGACAGATCCTTCCCCAGGGGTCTCATGTGATAATTCCCCTCACAAAGGACTGGGCAGAAAGCTGGCTGGTCTAGCTAGAAACCTCTGGAGATCTCCTCTAGCCTCCCCTTAGTGAAGTGGAGGAAGGAGATGAGGGGAGGAGGATAGGTTTTAGTGCAATTATCAGCGATGTCCTGGAAGGAAAAACAAAGGTTGGGAAAGTCAACAGAATAGGCCTCTGTGGCCTGGGGGGGTGGAGGTGGAAAGTCAGCCCCAGAAGCGATGGGCCTAGGAGCAATCTTCTGGAAGACTTCCTGTTGTTCAGAGCTGGGTGGGAGAGCCCGCCTTTTTATCTGATCATGGACCATTTGTGCCTGTGAACTTCTAGCAGCTGCACTCAGGGCTCCTGTGTCACTCACACCATGACAAGGACCACCTCAGAGAAAACAGAGCTGGCGCCAACCTGCCATGGAGCTGCGGAACTTCAAACGCTTATGGACACCCGGGACTCTGCTGACAAGCCATGCCTGACATACACAAGGGCAGGCTTTCCTGCGCTCCACCCTGGCTCTCTGTCCCTCAGTTCTTCTTCTTATTCTTATTATTATTTAGCTTATTATTAGGAGCCCATAGCCACCTCTCTGCTTTCATTTCCTCCTCTGTTAAATGGGGATAATACTCACTTCAAGAGGCTGTGGTGAGGAATGGACGAAATAATGCTTGACAAGCACCCGGTACAGTGGCTGACATACTTGAAATTGCTCTATGCTCATTATTTTTATTTTTCTTCCATGAAAGACAAAGTGGAATTCTGAAACATTCCAGGGCATCAAAATTTAAACTCAGTAAAGAATCCCCTGTTTAAAAAGCCATATGTGTATCATAACAAATGAACTCCTATATGAACCATGATGACAGATTTTACTTCAGGGAAGATAATTTATTCTTCCTAATTCTCCTGATGAAAAAAGGTGAACAATAGTGAATTACACTCAACTCCCAGCCACAGAGCATTCTAGCCTTTCAAAAAACACAGAATCATGGAATAAAAGTTGGAAGGAACCCTGTAAAGCATGTAATTCCACCTCCTGCCCAATCATGGAATCTCCCCATCATGCTGCCTATGGATGGTCTCACTGGGCAATAGAGCCTACTCTATGTTCAAACAGCCTTGTTCAAATGATTACTCCTAAACTAGGCACAGTGGCTCATGCCTGTCATCACATTTTAAACAGCCAAGGCAGGAGGATGGCTTGAAGCAAGGAGTTTGAGACCAGCCAGACCCCATCTCTACAAAAAATAAAAATAAAAATACATTAGCAGGGCATGGTGGCACACATCTGTAATCCCAACTGCTTGGGAGGATCACTCGGGCCCAGGAGCCCCAGGCTGCAGTGAGCTGTGATCGTACCACTGCACTCCAGCCTGGGCAACAGAACAAGACCCTGCCTGTGAAAACAATAAAACAATTACTCCTGTCCCCTCCCTTAGCCCCACAAAGGACAGCTGCCTGCCAGAACTTTTGCTATTCATCTGTCCTCTGACGCATCTAAGACCTCTGCATATGTGAATGCTATCTAGATTTTTTCTCCTTAAGGCTTTGCTTCTTTTCACAAAGCACCACCATCCTCCCCGCAATTCCTGATGCAGCATGACGTGAAGAGCACCTCTCAGCCCATAGCAGGCAGGAACTGAGGCTCCAGAGTCAAAGTGCCCAGGTTCAAACCCCAGCTCTGCCACTTACTCACTGAACTTCAGGCAAGTTCCAGAACTTCCCTAAGCCTCGCTTTTCCCAGCTGTAAAATGGGGAAAATAAGAGCACCTACCTCAGCAAGCTGACATGAGGTTCAGCAAGATGGTGTTTACAAAACACTCAGCAAAGCATCGGGCATGAAGTAGGTGTGCCATCAATATATGCTATTCCTATTAGACCGCCACCGCCACCCGCCACCATTCTGATGGGTGGAAGCACCTGTTAAACCAGGGTTCTTCCAAGGTGGCTTTGGCCAAGGCAAAGAAAGGTAGATCACTGCCTCTGGGAGATACTCTTGCAGAGGGGCTGTGGCAGCTTTGTTGAGCCTCACACCACCCTCTGGCTGAGTTTCCCTTTGCCCTGTATTGAAACTGCTCCCAGAGCTGTGCATAAAAAAGGGGGGGGGGGCAGGGAGGATTTGATTCTATTCCCAAGAAAGGTGCAAATAAAGAAAAAAACAAATGCAGAGAGATCTCTTTGGGGAAGAGAAGCCAGAGCTGCTCTTCAGAATCTGTATTGCTCTCTGCCTTCTCTAGACCTTTCCTGGTCTTCTCGTCCACTCTGCTGGCTCCAGTCACTGTTACATGACGAGGATTCCCAAGTCTGTCTTTCATGACCCACAGCTACTAGAGTTTTGCTCCTGGTGGCTCACAGCATCTCAATGTACCAAAAACAATTTACCTGCCTGCCCAATCTGTTCCTCCTTCATAGCCATTTCTCAGTGACCACCAGCAAAGCCTGGTGGCTCCTCCAGTCTTCCCTCTCTCATGTTCCCTGCCACAGGGCCTTTGCCTGTGTTGTTTTCTCAAGCCCACAACACTCTCATCCCTACCCCACCCCTTGCTCTAATTATAGCCAAGTCACCCTCCAGCTCTAAATTCAACTACCATTCCCACCAGAAAATCTTCCCCATCCCCTCAGATGAAGTTAAATTCTACTCTTATAAACTCTGCACCATGGATCTCTCCTTCCTAGCCTTCATCTCAGTTACAAGTTCCCATTTATTTGTGCAGTTCCTGTCTGACACCCTACAAGGCACAAGTTGTATTCTAGAGGTCTGTGTGTGATGTGTTTTATATACAACTGTATTCCAAACACCAATGCCTAGCACATAGTAGGTATTCAGTAAATATCTGTTGAATAAATGAATGAAAAAGTCTAATCCAGCATCAATTTTTGCTGACTTTAAGCTTTACTGTCTCTCTTGAATCTTCTAGCTCCTCTGCCCCTGCTAACCTGAGTCTCAGCCAGTATCATTTCTCAACTGGACTCCCTAAGGCCTTCCTACTCATTTCTCTGAATCTGTCTTTCCTTCTCAATCTATTCTGCATACAACATCCAGCATGATATTTTAGAAACATAAATCAGACCATATCATTTCCCCGCCTAAAACCTTCCAACATCTCTTTGGAGCTCTTCATGATCTAGCCCTGCCTACCTTTCCCCCTGCTCTCCATACGCCAGACATAATGATTTTTTTCCAGGCCCCCCATCATGCTCTGTTCCCCGGGCCTTTGCACATGCTGTCTCTGCAGCCTGAGGTATCTCCCTCCCTCCCCCACCACCACTTGTGGCTAACTGCCACTCACCTTCACAGTGCCAGTTTGATGTCTCCACCTCTGGGAAACCCTCTCTGACCTCCCAAATCTGGGTTATATGTTTCCAATATACTCTTCTATATAGCAAGCTGGGTCTACTACCACTGTCCTAACATTGCTTATTCACTTGTTTGTCTTCTCCACTAGACTGCAAACTCATGAGGGCAAGAACCTTAGTTGTCTTCTTCCCTGTTGCATCCTAGTACCTGGTAGTACCTGGGATACAGCAAGCAGTCATACATGGGTTCAGTGTCATTTTAGTGCCATCTTATCTGCTGCCTAGAAGAGTTTATACTGGTTTTGTTTTAGAGTCATGGTGTCAGTCTGTCACCTAGGCTGGAATGTAGTGGTGCAATCATAGCTCACTGTAGCCTTGACCTCCCAGGCTCAGGTGATCCTCCCACCTCAGCCTCCTGAGCAGCTAGGACTACCGGTGCATACCACCACGTCTGGCTAAGTTTTTCATTCTTATTTTTGTAGAGACAAGGTCTCACTGTGGTGCCCAGGCTGGTCTTGAAGTCTGGCCTCAAGTAATCCTCCTGCTTCCGCCTCTCAAAGTGCTGAAGTTACAGGCATGAGCCACCACACCTGGTTTGTTTTTTAGGTGACTGTTTTCCAAAACAAATTAAAGCCAAATTTACAGTGTTGGATCAAGAAGAACAGAGGCCTACCTGGCCCTTTTCAATAGATTTCTATGAGAAATTTGGAAGCAAGAAACAAAATATCTAACTTTTATCCCTGGAAAGATACTGTAACCTTTATCCCCATTGACCATCCCCTCCACATGTCCAAAATGGCTTGGAGTACTGACAAGAGTGTACACTTGGAAACAGACTCAGAACATGTGAGTCTGAATTCTAACCTCATAAATTACCAGCTGTGTGTCCTTAAGCAACTTCCATAACTTCTCTGAACCTCAGCTCTCTTATCTGTAAAAAAGGGGGCAACCTTTCATATTTCTCAGGGTCATTGTAAGGAGTAAACCAAATAATTCACATAAAGTGGTCAACACAATACTTGGCCCTTTATGCTCATTTTCTGTATGTCTGAATGAGTCTGAAATGAAAACATTCGTTTTTGTTCCCTCATAGTCTTCATTCACCTCTGTCATATGATTCTTCTACTTGATGAATGTTGCTTATCTGGTCAATACGGTAGGAAATACATCTGGAGAAACAAGGATCCCAGAAATGTTTTAGTCCTCTGTAAGCCCACGAGGTGGCTGATACTTGGACAGCATCTCCAAAGTACTGTTGTTTTTCAGTACCCAAACTCACAATACCCAAGCTGGCCAGACCTCAACTCAACTCCCCCGCCTTCTAACATCAATCTAGGTCCCCTGCTGGCAGTGGGGGTGGTAGAAACCTCTTCAAAGGGATAGTAATTCAATATTTAGAACCTCTTCCACTTTGGTGTTAAAACAGGCCAAAGCACAGCCTCACTAAAAAAGAAATATGTTCATTTAATTTTAAGCAGCAGCTCAAGATAGGTTTGGAATTTTTTTTTTTTTTCTAAAAGCTTTTAGTGTGATAGAAAACTCACTCATTTGACTGTGGCAGAAAACTCATTTATTGAAATTTTTCCATCTATTATTTCTCCTGCACACACTTAACTAATTGCATTACATTCATTTAAAAAAAAAAAAAAAGAAAACTCGATTTTCGCCTACACAGAATTCCGAATTTAAAAGTTAACAACTCCCGAAACTGAGGCTAAAGTAGAATACTTCATTAACCAAGAAGTTACCTAAGGGATCACTTAATCCTCAAGGGTGGACAGGCTTGAGAGGAAATGAGAAACTAACTCTATACTAGTTAAGGGACACCAAAACCACAGACCTGCCAGTTTTTACCAAGACACAAAGGCAAGCCTCCTATGTTTAATTAAGATGAAGTCGCCTGGCTACTGGGGCGGAACAGTCTGACTTTCAGTAATAGGGAGGCAGGGCAGTCCCGCTGACAGTCTGACCTTAAATGAGACCCTTCTAAGCATGAGAATCAGGTACTTCAGATCCCCTGCCATGCCTGCACCCCCTCACCTCCTCCCCACAGTGCACCTTTAATTTCCTGATGACCAAGCTCCTCTCTATTTTACCACACAATTACCTTAACAGTGAAAATCTTAAATATCACTGACCCAAGACACATGCAAAATACTCCCCCAGAGACCTGAATTCGTAATCATTTAACCTCCTTAAACAGCGAAGCTGGCTAGCACAGAATATAGCTCATCTATTATTAAAAGCTTCTACCCTGGTTCCTTAAACACCAGTTATGACAGAACCTAAGAGCAATAGGCATCAATCTAATTTCTATTGTAGGACACAACTTCATCTGAGGCCAAAAGCTACAAAAAGAACCAAGTAAGGGTTGGAGACTAACAGTTATAAAGGAAGTTACACTTGAAGCTGCTATTCTCAGACACAGAGAGGAACCTATGCTTTATAATTTTTTAATGACCCATCCCACTGCAGAGCTTCTGGACTGCTTGGTATAATCTTGCTCCTAAGAAAAAGATGAACATAAGACAAGTACCACTAGCTTCCACATTCTTAGCTTTCCTTTGCATTTCAGAAGGAGCTTTAACTAGGAAGCAAAACAACTATTTTGCTTTGTTACAAAAACAACTGAAAAGTATCCCCGTGCATTTATTTCTGAACAGGAAGATCTGATACAATATCCAGACTTAGAGATGGTCAGTTGCACTCTGTCACTTAAGCCTTCAATTTCTCCCTCTCTCTAATGTTCCATGCCACAACCCCACATTTCAAATTACCTATGTACTCTAGGAGCTGGTGGCCCTCAATGGTGGCCCAAGGGTCTGGGAAACTTCAAGGTCAAAACTATTTTCACAATAACATCAAGGCATTATTTTCATTTTCACTCAGTCTCTCACACATGTACAGTGAAGTTTTCCAGAGGCTGCAAGGCACATGATGTAACAACAGACTGAAGACAGAAACAGATACAAGATCTGTGAATCCAACTATGTTCTATGAAGCCAGATCTCAAAGTGATTCGCAAAAAAAAAAAAAAAAAAGCTACTCTTCTCACAAAATTTTTGTTTGGGAAAATATTCTTATTGTTCATTAAAAATATGTCAATAGGTTAATGTGTAATGGGTTTTTAAAAATATTTTTTCAGTGTTCATTTTCTCAGTGTTAATTTCTAACATGGTAAATACAGACAGATGTAACTCACATCAATAGAAGTCCTTTAGGGTCCTGAATTGTTTTTAGGCATGTAAAGAGCTCCTGAGAGCCAGAAGTTTGAAAACTGTTGCCATAAACTTTTCTTTAAGAGTTGCCCTGGCATCGACTGTATGCTTAGGACTCTCACTGTATAAGTTTGGAAACTTTATATATTAACAGGACGAAAATGTAAAATATACAACTGAACAGCCAGGGCTCTAGAAAGTGAACTGCTCGATTTGAAACTTAAATCTTCCTTCTTATAGAACATATGTATTGATACCTACTATACGCCACCACTACACTAGGTACTGGGGATACAGATCAAAGCAAGACACGCAAGGTCCCTGCTCCCGCGATACCTATGTTCTAGTGAGGGCAGACAGGAAATAGATGAAACAAGCAAGACAAATCAGATAGTGACGAGCACATGCAAACAATTTTAAAACTGGGTGATATGATTAAGTGACAATGCAATTTTGGCTGGTCAGAAAAAACGAGATGAGACGTTTAAGCGAAGACCTGAAAGTCAAGATAGAGGCAGTCATGCAAAAAAAAAAAAAAAAAAAAATCAGGCGGAAGAGCATTTTAGGTAGAACAAACAGCTAGTACAAAGGCTTGAAAGCAGAAAAGAGCTTAGCAAATTCCAGAAACAGAAAGCCAGCCCAATGTCTGCAGCATTAATGGGGAAAGGAAGAAAGTACAGGTTAAAGGCAGGGTAGAGAAGACAGAGCCATCAGGACTTCACAAGCCAGGGTAAAAAGTTGGCCTTCTATTCTAAATGTAATGGGAAGTTTGTAACCTCGATCAAGTTACTTCCCTTATCTGGCCCTCAATTTATTCATCTGCAGAATGGGGATAATGAGCGCTTATCTCATAGTTATGATGACAATTAACTGTGAAAAAGAAAATAGAAAGGGGGACACAGGAAGCATTCCTATTCGCTGTCATAATTCTACTTTCTAATCTGTTCTATTTTCTATTCTCATAAACTTCTCTTTCTAAACTTCTTAGGCTTATAATCAGCAGAGGATCAGCTCTGCCAAAACAGCAAAGTTCAAATGACAAGTGAATATACAAAAGGGATACATGAGATGCACTGACCTGGACATGTCAATGCCAACTCCAACAGAATGTTTTCCCCACTATTCCTAATAAAACCAGAACCAGCAAAGCACAGCCAGGTGAGGAGTGAATGCCAGCATCTCACTCACACAGCACCCTTTGCGTCTATCTCCAGTCGCCAAGCTTTGCCACCTGGCCCCAAAGCACCTGCATTTGGACAGTCATTCTTCTGCTAAAAAATGTAGCCAACAAGAAATCCATCAGCCTTCCCCGTTCTTTCTTGGCATATCCACACTACCTCCACCTCCTAAAAGACAAAAGCCCCTTGCCAAAGTCCTTTGGCGCTGGTTTTCTTGCTGCTTGCTTTAAAAATAATAAAAATCAAAAAGCTTCCTCAAGGCCAGGCACAGTGACTCACACCTGTCACCCCAACACTTTGGGAGGCTGAGGTGGGTGGATCACTTGAGGTCAGGAGTTCGAGACCAGCCTGGCCAACATAGCGAAACCCCATCTTTACTAAATATACAAAAGTTAGCCAGGCATGGTGGCTTGTGCCTGTAGTCCCAGCTACTTGGGAGGCCAAGGCAGGAGAATTGCTTGAACCTGGGAGGTGGAGATTGCAGTGCGCTGAGATCATTCCACTACACTCCAGCCTGGGTGACAGAGGAAAACTCCTTCTCAAAAAAAAAGAAAAAAAAAAAAAGCTTCCTTTAAAGTTAGGTGCAAAGAGAGGGGCTTACACACAGGGCTTTTGCTCAAAACACCTGGCGAGCCAAAAGGCCTTAAGGCGGTTGGCCCCTCAGAACCGTAGATAAGGATGAAGACAAAAAGGTACCGTTTCACTTTTTAGGTCAAGCAGTACCCAGCAGGGCAGGTTAACGATGGGCCAAGCCCAGCAAACCATGAGGTCTTTCACAGGAAAAAAAGGAGTATGCCCAGGAAAAGGAAGAGCTGCTGGCATTTGATCAATCTCCTGGCAAGAGGCCAAGGAAACTCCCTCCAGAGTGAGCACAAGTCTCCCTGCGATGTCCTCACCCAGGTACATATATGGTAATATGGCTGTAAATACGGGGTAGAGAAAACCTAACACATTTACGGTTGACTTGTTCAAGAGGGAGAAAAAGGCTCCCTTTACAACCGTCTCTGCTTCTGTTCCTGGGCACTCTCAGGGTTAATTTTGGACTTCCTTTGAGCAAAGATGCTTGGCGATATCATCTTTATTGTGAAATGAGGATGAACAGCACATTTTTGACTTGGACACAATGCCACCCTCCTCCCCACACATTTTCACACAGCTCCCCCTCCTTGCCTTCTTGTCCCACTAGCTGCTAATCAGATCGTCCTCAGAAATGCAGCGTGTTCCCATCATCAGATAATTTATTCTCTTGCAAAAAGCAATTCTCTGGGAGCATAGAAAATCGTATTCTGCTTTCGTTTTCAGGCAGTCCCAAAGGAAGTCACCAACTCAGAAGTTTCAACTTTAAGCAAGGCCCTTCATGACATCCCAGAAATAGCAGCTGTAAATCTGAAGTTTGGAGGAATGATTCTCTAGTATAATACAACGTTGCTCATTCTCCATTCCCCCTGCCACACACACATACACACACAAAAATTAACCTACTCGCTTTTTCAGACATGTCTGCTAAATAACCTTTTCCCCAACCAGGTATAGTATCTACAGTTATTTCTCAAAAAAGATGCCCGCTCTGACATTCGGTCTCATGGCTTCTACTCTTTAAGGCCAAAGTAAGAGAAGCCAACCAAAAGCTCAACATTTCCAAGGCAGAGAGCTGCAGATTTGGTGAGTGGAGAGCATTTAGCTAAAACTCCTTATTTTATGGGTAGAAAAAACAAACCTGAGGCCCAGTGATTTCTTGGAGGTCACACACCCGACGAGTGGCCAAAGCTAGACCACAGGGCTCCAGATACCAAGGCCAGTGTCTTTTTGGTTTTTTGGTTTTTGGGAGGGGGCGGGGGGGGGTCTTATTTTGTTAAAAAGTTGAAGTCAGTCCCAGCCTGAAAAGACACCCCTCTGCCCACACAGCCCAAACCTCAAAAAAACAGCAAATCAAGTTGGGTCAGTATCCTCAGAGAGGGATAAAAGTCTCACCAAGCCTGAAAAATTCACTCAGGGACAGGGTTTCTCAACCTGTTCACTACTGACATTCTGGGGCAGAGAGTTCTCCGTTTTGTGTGTGTGTGTGTGTGTGTGTGTGTGTGTGTGTTGGGGTGGGGGGGCTGTCCGGTGCACTGTGGAGCAGCATCCCTGGCCTCTGTTCACAAAATGCCAGTAGCACCCCACCCCTGCCTGCCAGACAGAACCACCAAAAATGTCTCCAGATGATACCAAATGTCCCCTGGAGGGCAAAATCACCCTCCCTGTCCCCACTGAGAACCACTGCTCTAGGACATAGATAGGTTTTGCTTTGTTTTTTATCTGTAAGGCCTTCTGCAAACATTTGTTTTTAGACAACTCGGCAGCAATGACCCGAAGCAGGTATTTTTATTTTTACACCTATTCTACAGAAGAGGAAACAGATGCACAGATGTTCCATGTTTTGCCCCTTACCCAAGAAGCAGTCAACACTCGGTACTGCGGAGTCCCTATCCTGTGGCTCACCAGGGCAACACCATTATGACCTGAGAGCAGCTTGGTTTCACTACCTGATTTTTCCGCTACCTTTTATGAATACTCAACAGTTTCCCAAGACGAATGTCCTCTAGAGTTGTACTAAACAACACCTCAAAAGCTATCAAAAGGAAATGCTTAATATATCGCTTCACAGTCCTCACATCACCCTCTGCAATAAAGGGCTTTTCTTTTTTTTTTTTTTTTATTGAGATGGAGTCTCACTCTGCCACCCAGGCTGGAGTGCAGTGGTGCCATCTCAGCTCACTGCAACCTCTACCTCCCGAGTTCAAGCAGTTCTCCTGCCTCAGCTGCCCAAGTAGCTGGGACAACAGGTGTCCGCCATCATGCCCAGCTAATTTTTTTTGTATTTTTAGTAGAGATGGAGTTTCACCATGTTGGCCAGGCTGGTCTCAAACTCCTGACCTGAGGTCATTCACCCACCTTGGCATCCCAAAGTGCTAGGATTACAGGCGTGAGCCATGATGCCTGGCTGTAAGGCTTTTCAAAGAAAGATGCCAGTTTAAGAAATATTTAATCAGGAGAGGGGTACAGGGGCCAGGCGCAGTGGATCCCAGGATTTTGGGAGGCCAAGGTGGGCAGGTCACGAGGTCAAGAGATCAAGACCATCCTGGCCAACATGGTGAAATCCCATCTCTACTAAAAATACAAAAATTAGCTGGGCATGGTAGCACATGCCTGTAGTCCCAGCTACTCAGGAGGCTGAGGCGGGAGAATCGCTTGAACCCGGCAGGCGGAGGTTGCAGTGAGCCGAGATCATGCCACTGCACTCTAGCCTGGTGACAGAGCGAGACTTCTTCTCAAAGAAAAAAAAAAAAAAAGGAGAGGGATACAAAAAATTAGTTTTTCCAAGCAGCCTTCAAAGGGAGAAAAAAAACATATATACAAATTACTTAATTGTGTAAGCACTTCCTGTGTGCCAGGTATTCTTATGAGTTAAAAAAACAAAAGGCCCATAAGGAAAATAGGTTTCAGGGCCCTGGAGTTTCGAATGACAGATTTTCAAGTATCAGAAAAAGCTTCCCAGAGGACGAAGCATTTGGGCTGGGCCCTAAGGAATAGAAGGATTTGGCGAGGTGGACAGAGGCAGGTGGGGAGGGACACATAAGGCAGAACATACACACACACAACAAGGCAAACAAATGAACGTCCATCGTCTGGGTGTCCTATCAGCTTTTTCTGTTCAGAAATATGTGCCTGGGATGCTTTTAAGCTGTTCTTCCAAAAGAAAATCATTTCCCAGATAAAGCTCCTTCTGAAATGAAAATGAACAGCAAGAAACTTGGAGGCTAGTGATATTCTTCTTATGTTCACCTTCTTCTGATGAGCTGCATTATATCAAGCAGTCCAGAAGTGATGCTGATGGGAGAGGTCAGAAAGTATGATGAAACATAAATTCCTCAGTGTCCCATGACAGCAGGTGAACAGCAGTTACTGCACAACTCTAAGTAGGGGTACATGTACCTTCTGGTCTCTTTCTGTCTTCATCTGAAGAGCAATAAAAGCATCCCCCAAACATAAGCATGAAAGTTTCCATGTTTGTCGGAGAGGGAATCGTGCGAGAGCTACTTACTCTCACCTCAGGTTGGTGATTAGCCTACCTTTCCAATTCACTGAAAATAAGGCTGCAGGGGAAAAGTACAAAGGTCAGCTTCAGCTTCAACAAGTGAGAGCTGGCCATGAAAAAGCAAAGGAACCACTAAATGACAAGGACTGAAAAAGCACAGGGATAGGCATCCTCCAATGCAGATTTCCTCGTATTTTCACGTGTGTGTGAATCACTCGAGGATCTTGCAAAAATGTAGGTTCTCATTCATTGAATGTGGGGTAGGGTCTGAGAGCCTGCAATTGCTAGCAAGTTCCCAGTTAATGTCAGTAACGCTAGTCTGGGGACCACATTTGGAGTGGCAAAGATGTAGTACAGTGTTTCTCTAACTTTTGACTGCAGCTCAGAGTAAGGAAAATATTGAGCTTACAAACCAATGTTCATTGTATATGTGAGACAAAGAATTTTGTTGCGACGTACATAGTTCTTCTCAAGTATCCATGCAATACACTTCCATGTTTTCTATTCTAGGTTATGTCATTAAAAAAAAAGTTTGGCCGGGCCTGGTGACTCACACCTCCAGTCCTAGTACTTTGGGAGGCCAAGGCAAGAGGATCGTTTGAGCCCAGAAGTTCAAGGCCAACCTGGGCAATATAGGGAGACCCAATCTCTACCAAAAAAAAAAAAAAAAAAATTTAATTAGCCAGGAGTGGTGGGGCACACTGGTGGTCCCAATTACTCAGGAGGCCAAGGTGAGAGGATTGCTTGTGCCTGGGAGGTTGAGGCTGCAGTGAGCCAGGATCATGCCGCTGTACTCTAGCCTTGGCAACAGAGTAAGACCCTGTCTCTAAAACTAAAAATAAAAAGTTCATCAAGGCCCACTAAATTAATTTAACAACCTCTTCGTGGGTTGTCACAGAGTTTGAAAAACACGTATACAGAACAAGAGTAACAATCCTGCTCCTCTGGGGAAAACAACGATGTCTTAGCCTCAGGACACTAAGGCTAAATCCAAAACCAATTTTTTAAAAAAGCTTAGATTATGTTCAGAATTCTTTGCAAAAAGGCAAGGATAGGTCAATAGCATTTTGGAAATGCTTTCATCTAGGAAATTCAAGTTTTAAGTTTTCTTCATTTTAATTTGTTTTCTCATCTGTAAGATAAGGATGATCTTGGCCCTAAGTAGAGATCTCCAAATACCATTTTGGCCAGGCGTGATGTCTCGTGCCTGTAATCCCAACACTTTGGGAGCTAAAGTGGGAAGACTGCCTGAGTCTAGGTGTTTGAGAGCAGCCTGGACAACATGGCAAGACCCCATCTCTACAAAAAACACAAAAGATTAGCCGGTGTGGTGGTGAATGCCTGTAGTCCCAGCTACTCAGGAGGCTGAGGTGGGAGGATAGCTTGAGCCCAAGAGGCAGAAGTTTCAGTGAGCTGAAATCGTGCCACTGCACTCCAGCCTGGGCAGCAGAGTAAGACCCTGTCTTGAAAAAACAAAATAAAAAAAATTTCCCTCTTAAAAGAGCAAAGGCTCCTTGAAGAAAAGGCTGATTCTTGGTCTGGGACAAGAAATAGAGAAGATGAGCCTAGAACATCTTGTTATATAGAAATCAAAAAAGCTAGCAAAGACTACAAGGGCTGTGTCAAAATCTCAGGAACTTTACCAGCCCATTTCTCACTGACTAAAGAACTAATGGATTCGGGTAGTGAGCATCAAGGGGTGCTAATATAACAAGAGTAGACATCCAACATCTCACACCCACCTAAGCAAAGTTTACAGAGTAGACTTACTGGAGTCCCAGCTACTGGGAAGGCTAGGGCAGGAAGATTGCTTGAGACCAGGAGTCCAAGGCCAGCCTAGGCAACGTAGTGAGACTCCTTCTCAATTTAAAAAAGAAAAGAATCCAACTTTGACCAAGCCTCTACATCTAACTACCAAATTATAGTAGACCAAGGGGATAGAGAAACATGTTAAACCACATTGCACTGATGTAGTCAGCAAAGTCTAAACTGTGGAGATGTGTATCACCCAGTTTCTTCAATAACAGCAACAAAAAAATGCATGGAAAAAAGATTTGTAGAAGAAATACAGAGATTAGTGGACATCAACCATTTGTAATGTATTTACCTTATTTGGATCCTAATTCACACTGTTAAATATGTTTATGTGTAAAATTATTATATGTATTTTTTACAAATATCTATGTACATATGTATATATATCAAGGAAGTATAAACATAGACTCAATAAAAATGAAAGACCATCAAAGGGATAGACACATTTAGAAAAGATGTTCGAGATGTATAAAAGGTAATTTACCAAATGAGTGGTACTATATAAGTCCCTTTTTATGAAATTTAAATATATACATACATTTTACACATGCATGCTTAGAGGAAAAGCCTGAAACCCTAATCTCAAATAGTTGGAATTGCTTTGTTTTGTTTCATTGCTCATCTTTATTTCCTAATGTTGCACTACAATGAATATGCTATCTTTTTCTCCTTAAAAAAATTTTTAAAATAGAGATGGGGTCTTGCTATGTTGCCCAGGCTGGAGTACAGTAGCTATCACAGATGCAATCATAGTGCACTACAGCCTCAAACCCCTGGGCTCAAGAAATTCTCCTGCCTCAGTCTCCTGAGTAGCTGAGTCCAGGGTGTGTGCTACATGAATATGTATATCTTACGTATTAAGTAATAAAATTTGAGGTTTGCTTTAAGTTTGCACATACACAGGGGTCCACTTCACTTATTAGGGAGAATCACTGATGTGAAGCTTCTAATTCCCCAAGGATGCTGGAGAGCAGAATATTAGTCCTCCTTGTAAATATCTCTTAAAATGACACTGGATACACCGCAGGGTGGCGGTAGGACATAGAAGGTTTGTGCTGAAACTCCATGATTATCACTGAGTTCTTAGAATTTGCTCTCCAAGTCAACTGTATGTTCACCTATTTGTCAAACTTTCCTTTTCTACTGAAATGAGTTACAATCCCAGGTAAGTCCTGTCATTAACCAGACAGTCCAGAAATCTGGGTTTTACCCCCTATCCAGTTCCCATCTGGTATGTGATCCTGCCAACCTTACCAGAGCCTCTTCAGAAAGGACAATATAGTTTTGTGATGTTGAAAACCACACTGAGAATTCTGTGAGAGTTTACAAGTTCTCAGATAAATCACTGTTGACCTGCAAAATCTGGTCCCTACAGGTCTGGACCTTGACGCCCTCTCCCTCCTGAACTCGGAGCACTCTCCCCTGGCCTTCTTCTCCTTCCTCCAACATGTCACACCCACTCCTATCTCAGGGCCTCTGTACTTGCTGCTCTGACATTTGAAATACACTTTTTCCCTGATATCTATAGGGCCAACTCGTTTGCCTCCTTCAGATCTGTGCTGAGATGTCATGTAGTAAAGATCTAATCCCCACCTGAGTACTCCTTTAATACCCCTCATCATGTTTTGTTGTTTTAAACTACCGTAAAATATACATAACATAAAATACACCACTTTGAAATATCATAACTCAGTGGCACTAAGTACGTTCACACTGTTGTGCGACATCACCACCATCCATTTCCAGAACTTTTTCATCTTTCCAAACTGAAATTCTATCCTCAATAAACACTAACTCCCCCTTCCTGTCTTCTCTCTCCCCTAGCAATCACCATTCTACTTTCTGTCTGCAGGGATCTGACTACTCTAGATGCCTCTGTAAGAAAAATCATAAAATTATGCATCCTTTTGTTTCTGGCTTATTTCATTTAGCGTGTTTTCAAGGTTCATTCACATTGTAGCATGTGTCAGAATTCCCTTTTTAAGGCTGAATAATATTCCATTGTATGTATATTTCACATTTTGTTTATTCATTCATCAATAGACTTGGGTTGTTTCTGCCTTTTGGCTACTGTGATAATGCTTCTACTGACACAGGTGTACAAATATCTACTCACGTCCTTACTTTCAATTTTTTAAAGTATATACCTTCAAGTGGAATTGTTGGGACATAAAGTAGTTTTATGTTTAATTTTTTTTTAGTAACTGCCATGCTGTTTTCCACAGCAGCTTCACCATTTTACATTCCCAGCAGCAATGCACAAGGGATCTAATTTCTCCACTGGTTATTTTCAGTTCCCCGCTTAACCAGTTTTCTTTTTCTCTGTAGCCTTTACTACCTCTAATACTGTAATACTTATTTATTTATATTGGCTGCCTCCCACTAAGTAGGATGTAAGCCTCTTGGGAACAGGATGATTTGTTCATTGCTATATCCTGAGCACCTGGAATACACCTTAGTACATAGCAGGTGCTCAAGGAATTTGTTGAATAAAGAATAAAACACTTGAATCACACACAACAACTTGAACAGGCCTTAGAGTCTGTTAAATAGATTTACCACACCATGTGCCTTAAACTACATCCAATTTAGAAATCTCAAAGTTCAGTGGTGTATTGGGCTTATCCTCATTAGCAATCATCTCAGAACCACAGACACCAAGACAACTGTAAGGAAGCACAGGAGTTATGTCATTCACATCACTGACTTTAAGCCTTAATTGCGTTCATCAATTGAGCTATGCACAAACTTAAAACAGCAAAAATGAAAAAAAAACTGCACACACTTCTGGTTGACAACCTGTAAATGCAATGTGTTTTGTTTTTAAAAATCAAACCAATAGTAAACAAGATAGACACTGGCCTTGCAGAGACTCCTTAATGAGATGTAGCCAAAGACAGCTTGACCTAGAAACCTAACTTCAGGCCTACTTTTATTTTGGCTGTTTTTTCTGTTGTTCATATTTGGTGCTCGTTTTATTTTGGTTTGTTTTCTAAGAGCTGCTTGTGAAGAAATCAGACAGAGTTTCCATGATATCTTTATAAATAAGTTGAAAAGCCATGTAATATTCCCCCACCTCTGGAAGTCAGTTGGTTGCACACCATTGGATTCAAGGTTTCTTTTTTATCTTTCTCTCTGCCCACTCTCCTTCCTCCCTGTAATACCAACACTCTGATCTTCCTCACTTGAAAATATTTTGAAGAAAAGACTGTGTTGATCTTTCTGTGGAGTTCATCTATCTCTTTTTTTTCTAAGCAACCATTCCACTTCTCATTCCTAAAGAAAAGACACCAATTCCCTCCAAAAGACAATCACTGTGTTTAAAGCGATACCATTGTCAACCCCAAATGACTTTCACGGGTCTCAATGCAAGAGCCAGAGTAATTCATTTAGAACATGAAGAACTTTCCCTGCCTGATAAGAACGATATCTTGAAAGGATTTTCTGTTCTGATTTGAATTATTCAAAGAGCAGATTGTACTTTCAATGTACATGTGCATATACACACACACACGAACTTGAAAGAAAAAATAGAGAACAAAAACATCTGCACAACTGGCTGCAAAGCAAACTGGAAGGTATATGAAAAGGTATCGACGTTTCACATTGCAGACTAACTGCAGTTTAAACTTTCGAATTATTCAGATGGAGAAATGCCTGATCCTTTTTACCTACTCAGATGCTTTGATGTAAATAATCAAGAGGTATTTCAGCCAGGAGGTGAGCCTAATGCTTAACTTACATAATGTTCCTTGTGGTTTTGTTTTGTTTCTTTTTACTCTTCCCATTCAGGTTTTCCAAAATGAACTCATTAGAACATCTAATACCTCCTCAAATATCTGCACTCTTTTATCCCTATGTTTGTGGCTATATCCTTTCCTTCTTATATCAATGTTAAGTACTATTTCGTCATTGGTGGCCTGTAAGCAAGTTATTTCATCAATAGCAGTAAGTTTACCACTTTTCCTTGCTTCCCTGTCACCACCAGCATCCCCAAATCAACTTAGGTCCATTTGTGGGATGCAGTACAGCCTCACCGCCTGAGGTTATACCTTGCTCCTACTTTGTACTAGCTACTGGACAAGTGATTTCACTCTCTGCACCTCAGTTTCTTCACCTGCATCTGTCGCACAGGGTTTCTGAGATACATGGCTGTGGACCCGGCTTACAAGTACTTAATGTGTCCATCTTATTATTTTTAGCAACCAGTTAGAAAACAGTCTGTGGACCAGTTTCTCCTTGTTGTACAGCTAATTCTGAAGAGGGGAACTGGACCTAATCTTTGGCTTTAGGAGCACCCACGCAGCCATGTGAGTCAATAAAAGAACTTCAAGAAGAAACTAGAGTTCTCACATCCAAATGCTTCTCACTCTGCCAGTACTCCTAAGGATCTTATCAACAGGAAACAAAAGCACTATACCACTATAATGAAGTGTCTGACTTTTATTTTCTCATTAGAAAAGCCCAAAGATTGTAGCCCAGGGAACAGCTAAATATTTAGAATGTTAAAAAAGTTACAAAGACCCAGCCACCCACCCCTACCCACCTCTGTTACCCTGTTATTTACCATGTTCCTGAGCATTTTGGGAGAAAAAACTTTTGATGGCCAAATCTGCAGCAATAGTGATGTACGTGCACCCGCTGAAACCTCCCACTCTTCAAATGCAGTCTGACCATTTTGGGGAAAAAATAGGAACTGTTGTGTTTACAGATAAATGCTGCTCTCAGCTCATATTCCACCACAGGCCCCAAAACAACAGGGATCTGCCAAATTCCTTGACTTTCAGGTGGCTTGAGTCAAGCCAAGTAGCTGGATGCTACTATCTTAAGCTCCAGTAAGTCACTTCCCTTTTTAAAGTTCTAATTCTTTCAACTTGCAGCAACCACTTTCATTTCTTGCAATCCAACCTACTCTGATTAAGCACACGTTCAAAATTAGAAAAGAGTGACTATTTCTTGAAGGAGAAAGGCAGTTAATATTGCTTACACATCTTGGCATATGAAATACACTGCGTCCTTCAGAATTTAAATAATCAGCACGCTTTTCAGACCGGCAATGGGCCGCCGTTTTATTGCTCCATTTAATGGCCTTTCCCCCCCTCTCTCATAAACCTTCAGGCTCCTTCAGTTCTGAACTACGTCCAAGAAACGGACAGTCCACTGGACCTCTGCTCCCAAAAGCCCTCACCAAAGGCAGAGGCAAATTTTGAAGACTGAGCCACGGAGTTTCTTTTTCTTTCTTACCCCCCACCTCATTGGCGATTTAGATAGAACTTAAAACAGGCTTAGGACAAACACTCATTATTGACTACAGCACTCAGGCTTCCACACTCACCTGACCCAGGTCAGGCACTCTGTTGCCAAAACAAGCCCAGCGAGGGTGCAAATCCTGCTCCTCTGTAGTCAGCTCCTAAATATTTAGAAAGAAAGAAGACTGAGTACCAGACCGCGGAAAATGAGTCTCTAACAGAAGTGCTCCAAATTACAAGTTTCCAACTTCTTTAGCCTCCTTCCCTGGGGAGACCCCTCCCCACCCCACCCTCTAAACTTGGCAGGCAGGTTGGTGGGATCTCTTGGGCGACGATTACAGGTAACTACTCTTATTTCCAGGATGTAACTGACAAGTGAGACTAGGCACGCACAAACTTCGAACGTGCGGGAGGCTGGAACTAAGGGAAGTGTTTGGCAGATCCCAAAGCACTTGTTTCCCGGTGAGGAGGCCAAGTATCCGAAGCCCGCATCTTCACTGGACATGAGCTTTGTCCACACTTCATCCCTCACCGCTTCCCCGGTTTTCTTCCGTTTTTAAAAACCCTCCCCACGGGGGCCCCCCACACATGCATTATTCTCCCCACCATGGAGCGCAAGAGAGTGCTACATTTTTAGATTTCCTTGAGCAGGCTCATATATGACACCCCCACAACCTCTCTCCGAAAAAAAAAAAAAAAAAAAACTATTTCCTGCAGCTGCAGCAACAGTTTCCAACTTGGGGGAATGCCACACCAGTCTAGAACAGGGAGCCCCCAAAGCCACACACTAGAGTCGAGGATATTTGTTTTTTAAGCCTCAAATGAGCTCCCCCCAAAACACTGCCCGCAGTAAAGGAACCCCCAAATGCATGCCAAGTGCATGCACATGCATCGATATCTCCCCGAGACCGGGGCAAAAACTTCTGCGCCGGGGGAGCCAGTGCCAACTCTCCGCGCCCTCTGCCCGGCCCCAGCCGCTACCTTGGTGCCCGGGGAGCCACGCCGGTTTGGGGGAGCAGGGCGAGGAGAGGGGTTAGCAGCCGCTGGGTAATCCCATGTCCGCGAAGAGGGAGCTCGTTCCGTTAGGATGGAAGCGGAACACCCACACCTCCTCTCGGCGTGCGCTTTCTCTCTCTCCACCCCCTGCCTCCTCCTCCACCACCACCTCCTCCTCCTCCTCCTCTCCTCCCACCCCAGCGAGCTTGAGGAAACGCTTCAGCAGCACATCCACATGGTTACTGCAATTTGAAGCGGCTCCGGGCGGCTTATATAGGCCGGGAAGCTCCCTGGGCAATGTAGTCCGAGTACCGGGTGGTGGCGGCGCCTGAGGCAGCAGGGAGGGACTACAAGTCCCAGAACCCCCTGGGCGCCCGGGCTGAGCCCTAAATAGACGCGCGCGGGGACAGGGGAGGGGCGTCCTGCGAGGCTTTCAGGCTGCTTATCCCGTACCTTGGCTGGGGTGGGTAGGGCTTGGAGCCTGCCATCCAAAACCACCCCTGGGAAGCGTCCGCAACCCTTGGGGACGCGTCTCCTCCGGCTGCCCCCCTTCCCTGGAATCCAGGTGTCACTGGGGCCGGGGAGGGGCTAGGAGCTCGGATTTCTGCTTTGGGAAGTTTTTACAAGCCCACCCTCCCCCTGCCTTGGGTCCCCGAGCCAAGAATTTCAGAAATCCGGGGCACAAAAACGCCAGTGTTTGCGGTCAAGGATTAAAGGCGCGAGGTTGTCTTTATTTAATCTGCTCCGCCCTGCTCGGGTTTGCACGAAAAACCAAGCCTGGGAGCGACGGTCCACGCAAGCGGAGACACAGGCAAGTCGCGTGAGAGCACTTTTCTGAGCCCGAGTTGCGTGTCTTTTGTCGCCCCTCAGGAGGTAAAGAAACGCAGACCTCTCCGGTGCACAAATAAAGGAGTCGTGTTGTGACTTGCGGGCTCTGAGATTGGGAGGCAGAAAATACATACCGCGACCTCAGTCCTGACCCTACCTCTAGCAGTCCCTCTGCTCCTGGGAGCTGTAAATGCTTAAGTAAATAAACCGCAAACCAGAAAAATAAGGGCTTGGGAGAGAGCCGCTCACACAGAGATGCGCATCCAGGCGGGGCGCTCTCCAACAGCTCCGACTGGGGCGAGGTGGGTTTCACCCGCTGCCAAGTAGTGCCTGGGCTCCCGGGTTACAGGCTGCTTCGGGCTCCGGCTTTTGCGAGGAGGGGAGAGCTAAGCCCGGGGGCAGTCGGCTGACTGCCCTCTCTTGCCTCAAATGACGTATATTCATTCCTCAAACGTTTCCTGAGTGTTTACTGGGTGCCAGGAGCTGGGGCATATTGGTGAGCCAAACGCATTATAGCATCCCAGACAGGCACTTCCTGACGCCGCCTAAAGATCTGTTATAACAATAGTAATAATAATGATAATAATCAATGGAGAGGCTGATTTTATTGGGCCCAGACCACACGCAGTTTTCATACTTCATGCTATTGAGTTTCACCAACTGTAGGTATATTTATTATACCTATTTGGCAGGTGAACAATCCAGGGCTCAGAGAAATCAGGTAACTTCCCAAATGACGCCTCTAGTTAAGTGGTACAGCCTGGATTCCGGTTCCATACTCTACGTGTCTGAAACCCTTGTCTTTGGGGAAATCCATCACCATTGCCTTAAATAGCCTTTCTCCCCATTTTAGGAGCAGCCTGTGAGCCCTTGGGCAAGTCATTTTCATCTCTTTGCCCCGGTTTTGCCATCTTAAGGAGATTCTCATTAGAATATGTCTACTTTTTAGCAGGATTCCTTAATATAGAGTAGAGTCTTATGAAACTTTAGGAACAAATTAGAGGAGCATCATATCTAATAGTTATTACTGACATAATGCCAAAACGAATCACAATTATTGACATTTATTGGGTGAATGCCATATGTCAGGCATTGGTCTAAACTCTTTCTGTATAACACCTAATTAAATCCTATTAAGACTTTTTTTTACTTATTAGAAAACTGGGGGTGGGGGGGTACAAAGCGGTTAAATTACTTCCTCCAAAGTCACACAAATAGCTGACTCTTGAACCGTAGACCTAAACTACTACTCTCTGCTACCTCCCCAATGTAAACACGTGCACTGCATTTACCTGCTCAGATATGCATTTAATACCAGTCCAGGAAGGGGCAAAACTCTTGAAATAGACAAAGTTTGTGTTCACGATATTCGCTCCTGCCCTCCCTTCTCTTTCAGCATTATCCCCTGGTCACTGGGCGCTAGAGTCTAGTGCCTAATACCTTAAGCTGCCTCTCCCCATCATCAAGAAACTCCCGCATCTGCCATATAAAGGAAATGTTTCTCATTCACCCCCTCTCATCTCTTCCCCCATGAAAACCTCTTCCATTTTCAAAGGATCTTCGGCTCTACTTTTCCAGCAAATTCAACAAATCAGTGTATGCCTATGTAACTGGTAAATAGTGAAGGGTAATTATTTCATGTGCTTCTAACTCAGAAACAATGGAATATTAACAGGGGTTTTCCGAAGATCCAGTTGGACAATCTTCATCTTCATCATATAATGGACATTTATCTCTACCTGTCTTATCCACTGTCTGCCCTCGGAGACCAAAAATTTCACTGAAGGCAGCATATATGTCTTATTCATGCTTGTGCTCTCTACCTCCCCTGACCCAGAAGGACTTACTCTTCTTTCTGCACATTTTAGTAGATGTGTAAAAAATATATATATATATTTGTTAAAAAGATGTTTTAATGGAAGGTGTGTCAGGCATATGGCAGGATACATGACCATACCTTTGGAGCATGCACACCTTGTAGCCCATCTCTATCATAACCTGTTTTCTCATCCTATTCAACATTTTGTAAGGTCTAGAAGCTCTCCCCATCATCAAGAAACTCCCGCATCTGCCATATAAAGGAAATGTTTCTCATTCATCCCCTCTCATCTCTTCCCCCATGAAAACCTCTTCCATTTTCACTAGGTCACTGGAAAGTAATTTTGTTAATTTTGCTATGATGTGAAGAGGTTCTCTATGATGATGTATGACTGATAAATTATGATGATTAATGTCAGAATAAAAGGGTCACTGCCTAACTCATTCTCCATTATCAGTAGAGGGAAAGGAGCTGCTTTCTCTTCACTGTATTTTTTTCTAGAAGAATTTTCTATCCCTGTGTTTTCCAGTACAGTGACTGCTAGCCATTTAGATGACTGCTAGTCACGTAAGATGTGGCTAGTTCTGAGATGTGAAATAGATGTTAAACACACATTGAATTTCAAAGACTTAGTACAAAAACAAGCAAAATATCTTAATTTGTATAGTGATTACATGTTGAAATGGTAACATTTTGGATATTTGTGTTAAATAAAATAGATTATTAGAATTGATTTTACCTGCTTTTTCCTTTTTTTTTTTGAGACGGAGTCTCGCTCTGTCGCCCAGGCTGGAGTGCAGTGGCCGGATCTCAGCTCACTGCAAGCTCCGCCTCCCAGGTTCACGCCATTCTCCTGCCTCAGCCTCCCGAGCAGCTGGGACTACAGGCGCCCACCACCATGCCCGGCTAGTTTTTTTTTTTTTATTTTTTAGTAGAGACGGGGTTTCACCGTGTTAGCCAGGATGGTCTCGATCTCCTGACCTCGTGATCCACCTGTCTCGGCCTCCCAAAGTGCTGGGATTACAGGCTTGAGCCACCGCGCCCGGCCTACTTTTTCCTTTTTTAATATAGCTACTAGGAAATTAAAAATTACTTATGTAGCTCGTATCATATCATATCATATTATGCAGGACTGATGTAGAAAACCAGGAATCTGATTCCCAGGATCACAATTCGAGATGATGACCAGCCCATTAAAATGGCCATTTATGACTTTGCCCTTGAAATGTTCATGCAGGGAACTAGAAGGGCTTTGCAAGGTCAATATAGTATCATAGACTGAGCAAAAGTCTGAAGAAAGTCCAAAACTAGCACTCAAGCCTACCTCCACGGAAGACCTACAAATAGAAGCAGGTTTCGTCAGCAGTACACAGCTGAAAACTATAACTGAATTCATCTGCCTAGAAGCCCACCTCAAATGCTGTCCTGGTTAAGAGAGCAAGATAAGCTGGAGAAAGGAGGGATTGGAGAAAATCGTTTTGACACCCAGCTGTACCATTTATATCCTGTTTTGTTTTGTTTGATAAAGTGATATTAACAATCCTTGCCTTGTCAATCTCACTGGGTCAGTGGGTCATAGGACATGAAAGGGCTTTGCAAACTCACCCTAGCTCTACTAAAGAAAGAGAACATTATCAACAAGAATGGAGATAATGTTAATGTGTCCTGATACAGTACTCAGTTCCAAACCAAACTTCAGATTATTGGGGCAGCACTATTCCCAATTTTCTCTCAGGCATAAGATTTTAATTGCCTATGGAGTGTAATTGGATTGTAACTCAAATAATAAATGCTTGAGGGGGATGGATGCCCCATTCTCCATGATGTGCTTATTTCACATTTCATGCCTGTAACAAAATATGTACCCCAAAATATATACACCTACTATGTACCCGTAAAAAATTAAATAAAAAAGAACAGAATCACCTATGAATGTCACGATGAGCCTTGAGTGCTTTAATTAATAACGCTAAGTCACGTTTCAATGGCAAGAAAGAATGTGCAACACCCAATCATAGAATTCAATCTATATTTTGGCGCTGACACTGTTATCTAGTGAGATGGACTACCACTGACCATGGAAAACATCAGCAAAGAGAAATAGCTACTGTATAGCTAGTCCAACTTGTCTCTCTTGGTCATTGTTCATGTTCTATGGTGGAGGGATAGGGTCACAGCCCTCGTTGAAACTCATAAAATCCATGGACACTTGCCCCAGCACAACACAGATACTGCAAATTTCTGCACCAGTTCTTTAAGTTTCTTGTACCAATCCTCTGAAAACCATTCATAGATACCCCCACAAGCTTAGATTATCTTTCAGCTCCATTTTTCGGTGATTTTTATCTCACCATTCAGATAACCTCTTTGAAGATAGGGACTAAGTCCCTTAAATATAGGACCCTTTGTAGCATCTAGTTCTGTTCTGGATACAGAGTAAGCATTCAGCACTTAACTGGCTAATTAGAACTTACAAAGATGACCAGAAGAAATGACCTGCAGACACTTAATCTACCCTACTTGACATGGAAAAAGTGGAGTTGCTGTTCGAACAAGGGCAGGAGAGAGGAGAGAGGACAATTTGGTATGGAGCTATAGAAAGTAAGATGTTTTCTGAATCCAGGCTCTAGATGTCCTGTGAGAATGACAGAAGACACAGCAAGAGGGCCTATTTTTGTTATCCTATCTCTGAAGTGTGGAAGAAACTGCTGGTCAGTCACCTTGTGAGTGGAGGGAACATGGACAAAATGTCAATAATTTAAAATCTGGAAAGCAGCATGATAACTACAAAATAATGCAATAATTAAGGAGGTCCTAGTACTCTATGCAATATGGAAGTAGCTGCTATACCATCTCTGATGATTGCTGCCAGTATTGTCTAGAATCATGTAAGCATGTAAAGAGAACTATTACTTTCTTTTTTTTTTTGAGACGGAGTCTCGCTCTGTCGCCCAGGCTGGAGTGCAGTGGCCGGATCTCAGCTCACTGCAAGCTCCGCCTCCCGGGTTCACGCCATTCTCCTGCCTCAGCCTCCCGAGTAGCTGGGACTACAGGCGCCCGCCATTTCGCCCGGCTAGTTTTTTGTATATTTTAGTAGAGACGGGGTTTCACCGTGTTAGCCAGGATGGTCTCGATCTCCTGACCTCGTGATCCGCCCGTCTCGGCCTCCCAAAGTGCTGGGATTACAGGCTTGAGCCACCGCGCCCGGCCGAGAACTATTACTTTCTTATTCATTATTTTCCTGTAAAACATGCAGAGCCAGGGGTCTATTATTAACTACCCCATCTCCTGCCTCCCACCTGGAAGACTGTCATCCTAAATTGCTCTAGTAGACAAGCTAGATCTGGAGACTTGAAGAAATCTTGGGAAAGGCTTTTTTTGTCTTATCTTAGTGTTTAAACTGAAATGAAATCTGCGTATCAAAGGAAAAATATAAAGCTCTTCCTTACAGAATAATTCAGCTAATACATGTAGGAGAAATAATAACATTAGAAAATCACCATTTTGCAGCTTCCAGTATAATGATTTATTTACATAGGCCAGGCACAGTGCCTTAAGCTTATAATCCTATCACTTTGAGAGGCCGAGGTGGGCAGATGACTTGAGCCCAGGAATTCAAGACCAGCCTGCGTAACGTGGCAAAACTCTGTCTCTACAAAAAATACAAAAATTAGGTGGGCATGGTGGCATGTACTTGTAGTCCCAGCTACTTGGGAGGCAGATGTGGGAGGATCACCTGAACCCAGGGATATAGAGGCTGCAGCGAGCTGTGATTGTGCCCCTGCACTCCAGCCTGGGCAACAGAGAGAGACCCTGTCTCAAAAAATAAATAAGTAAATAAATTAGGCAGATTATCAATAGATGCCAAACATGGGGAAAATGTTGATGAGGAATAAGATAGTCATGTGGTCCTAAAAATCACTCCAAACATCACACATGAATTATGAAGTGAAAAATGGACCTTTACAGTAAAGAGATAATGACAATCACCCACATGATTCACCCACGTAGCCATGTGATCAAATTTATTACCAGCAATACTGGGATAACTAGACATTATTTACATACGTATATGATTCTATAAGAAGTACACAACATCACATATGAAATGTTCTTGCCAGAAATATTCGTGAGGAAGCATTGAAACAAACACAGAACACAGGACATTCCACAAGACCATTGGCCTGTATTCTTCAAATAAATCAGTGTCATTTAAAAAAAATATGGCAGGAGGATTATCTAGATGCAAATGTTTAAAGTGATGCATTTGGTAATTACTCTGATTGGATCTTTATGCTACGTATACATGCATTGAAACATCATATTTTACCCCATAAATATGGATGATTATGTGTCAATTACAAATTACAAATTAAATTTAAAATAGAGACTGAAACAAATTTTACAACTAAATGCAACATGTGACCTTTGAATTTTGGATTAAAAGAAAGATTAAAATGAATCTATAGAAGACTTTTTGAGCAACTGTAACAATTTGAATATTTTAAAAATTGTAAATAATTTTGTTAGGTGTGATGATAGCATTGTAGTTATGTATGAAAATGTCCTTGTCCTCAAGAGATGTATACTAAAGCATTTTGAAGTAAAATCTCATGGTATCTGAAACTCACTCTCCAAAAATGTGTGGTGGCATGCACCTGTAGTCCCAGCTACTCTGGAGACTGAGGCACAAGAATCCCTTGAACCTAGGAGGCAGAGGTTGCAGTGAGCCGAGATCATGCCACTGCACTCCAGCCTGGGTGACAGAGCAAGACTCTGTCTCAAAATAAATAAATAAATAAAATGCATGCCCATTTAATCTAAAAAGTATATATTTTTATGTTTACACTTACCTATCTTATTCAAAAAATTATCTAAAATCTCGCCACATTCATAGAAATGTTGGTGCCCATTTTTGTGATAGTTTTACAGTTATGCTGGAGAAATAATTATTTTTTACTTTTGAAGGTGATAGCCGTGTTTCAACAAATGATTGAAAAATCTACTCTTAGCTTTTTGGGTAAAATGCAGAACAAGCTCCTTACCATAACTAAGCAACTTTTGTGTCAGTCTCCAAGTTAGGAGTAATTGTATTTGTTGTAGTATTTCCTTCTTAGGGTCTTTTCAAATCAACCAGAAAAGCAAAAAGAATTATGCATAAGAAAAGGGAAATGGAAGGCCAGGCACGGTGGCTCATTCCTGTAATGCCAGCACTTTGGGAGGCCAAGGCAGGAGGATCATTTGAAGTCGGGAGTTCAAGACCAGCCTGGACAACATGGCAAAACCCCATCTCTACTAAAAATACAAAAATTAGCTAGGTGAGGTGGCACATGCCTGTAGTCTCAGCTACTTAGGAGACTGAGGCAGGAGAATCTTGGAACCCGGGAGGCAAAAGTTGCAGTGAGCCGAGATTGCACCACTGCACTCCAGCCTGAGCAACAAGAGTGAGACTCCATCTCCAAAACGGAAGTGGAAAACTTGAGTAGTACAGGCTTCATCTTTCCCTTCTCCTGTGAAAGTTTTTTAATGATCAATAGACTTAGTTACTAAACTGGGCAGTGAATTCTATGTAATTCAGTTACCAGTGAAGTGAACTTAACAGCTTTTTTCACTTCCCATGCTCTATCAGTGTAGACTCATGCAAATTAACTGCTTTCTTTTGCTTCCACTTAATTTTATTTTGAGATTTTTAAGTAATATTTCCCCCTCTAACTTTAGCTTTAGGATATAGGTAACCTGTGTGATGAGTTCAACTCAGAGAGAGAATTTGTGTCAATCCTTTATGAAACAGATCATTTAGGTAGGGTCAGCCCAGGGAAGTGGGATTGGAGTGGTGAGGAATAGGGTAGAGGGAGCTATTAAGAACATTTTGTTGGTTGCATGTCTGTCATTATTAAACTGATATTTAATGGGTACCTACCTACCCTACTGGATGCTACACTAGGCACTAAAAAGACTGAACAGTACTGCAAAGTACTCTTGCTCTCTGCCTTTTTCTTGATTACTACCTTTCCTACAGATGAATTTCATACATGGTGCTTAGAGGATGACATATAAGACTGGCTGCTTTTTTATCAGAGGTTATTGTCATCAGCTGGTCTTTCATGCCATTTCCCTCCTTGTTTCTTCCTTCAAGTAATAGTTTGCAGACCTAGTAGATGTGACCTAGGAAACAGCTAGGTGCTGTGGTCCTCTGATCTTCCTTGGTTTCTTCACCACCACCCAGGCACCTGTCTATTCACACTGGAATATTTCTCCAGTATAGGTCATATTATCAAGATGATTCTTTGTCACTGAAACATTTATGTTGAATATAATATAGCGAGTGAATGAGGGAAATAGCTTCTTCTGAGTAGTTTCTTTGCTCAACTCTCCTCCAAACAAGCCCTTTTATTTCAATTTTTAACTGTGTTACAGCTTAGAAGGAAGAAGGGGAGGAGGAGGAGGAGGAAACAGAAAGTGCATCAATTTAATTTAAAAGTAGTCTTACTCAATACCTGAAATACCTTAAGAAACAGAAGGCGGCCATGGCTCATGCCTGTAATCCCACTTTGGGAGGCCGAGGTGGGCAGATCACTTAAAGGTCAGGAATTCGAGACCAACCTGGCCAACATGGCGAAACCCCATCTCTACTAAAAATACATTAAAAAAATGTAGCTGGGTGTGGTGGCACACACCCAGGAGGCTGAAGCAGGAGAATCACTTGAACTTAGGAGGCAGAAATTGCAGTGAGCCGAGATCATGCCACTGCACTCCAGCCTGGGCAACAGAGTTAGAGTCTATCCAAATAAAAGGAAAGGGGAGGGGAAGGGAGGAGAGGAGAGGGATTGTCTATCTTAAAGCAAATTAACCATTCTGTAAAGATCAGTGTTTATTAGAAAAAAAATAAACAGCAAATAGTACTCTTATAATCAAAAATAAATAAGGATGGTGGCTCACACCTGTAATCCCGGCACTTTGGGAGGCCGAGGTGGGCAGATCACCTGAAGTCAGAAGTGCAAGACCAGCCTGGCAAACATGCCAAAACTCCTCCTCTACTAAAAATACAAAAAATTAGCCGGGGTGGTAGCAGGCACCTGTAATCACAGCTACTCAGGAAGCTGAGACAGAAGAATCACTTAGACCCAGGAGGCGGAGGTTGCAGTGAGCCAAGATCACGCCATTGCATTCCAGCCTGGGCGACAGAGCAAGACTCCATCTCAATAAATAAATAAATATATTTAAAAGAAAAAGATTGTTGTTTCCAAAAGAATCTCACTCATAGGCAAATCAAGACTTTTGTTTCTAAGTTTCTGAATATACTCTTTTGTACCTGAATGAGGAAACATTGTTATAAGGCGCAATGAAAAAATTTCCATGTGGTAATATGTAAATAGATTTGGTCTTTCCAAAAAGGGATTCAGTCCCAGCGCTTTGGGAGACCAAGATGAGCTTGAGCCCAGGAATTCAAGACCAACCTAGGCAACATAATGAGACTCTATCTACAAAATAAAAAATAAAAACATTAGCCCAGTGTGGTGGTACAAATCTGTAGAACCATCTACTTGGGAGGTTGAGGCTGCAGTGAGCCATGGTAATGCCACTGCACTAGCCTGGTCAGAAGAATAAGATTTTGTTTCAAAAAAACAAAGGGGGTGGGATTTGTTAATCATTTTTAACTTGTGTATTATTGAACACTCATTTGGCCTTCAGAAAAAGCAAAATGGTCCTGGTTACAGTTGCTCATGCCTGTAATCCCAGCACTTTGGGAAGCCAAAGTGGGCCAACCACTTGAGGTCAGGAGTTTGAGACTAGCCTGGCCAACATGGTGAAACCTCGTCTCTACTGAAAATACAAAAATTAGCCAGGCGTGGTGGCGGGTGCCTATAATCCCAGCCATTCGGGAGGCTGAGGCGAGAATCACTTGAGACTGGGAAGCGGAGGTTGTAGTGAGCCAAGATAGGGCCACTGTATTCCAGCCTGGGTGACAGAGTGAGAGTCCATCTCAAAAAAAAAAAAGAGAGTTTAAGTCCATCTGGTTTTGGAAATTTTCACTTGGTTAGAGAAGTAGGGTGAGAAGTTGCTATTATTAGGTTGGTACAAAAATAATTGCAGATTTTACTTTCAATGGGAAAAACACAATTACTTTTTCACCAACCTAAAAAAATAGAAAATCTTTGTATCATGTTTGTTGTCCTTACTTTTTTTTTTTCTTAAAGGAAGAATGTGTACAATTCTGACCCCGAATCAGTATTAGAAACTAGGTTCTCAGATTAAATTAGCCTTTATTTCTCTTCCACTTAAATTATTTTCAGAGCATATCACAAGGGAAGAGGCACCAATGTTAAAAAGGAAAGGGAAAAAAAGACTTCTTACAAAGTTAACCTATTTTAGAATGATGTTTTGAAGCAAAAGAGTGGCACTTGGTAACATATTAATCCATACCACAAGGTAAAAGAAGAGGAAAAACACTTCTCATGTGTTTCATGTAATAACTCTTAATAAGTAAACTGATTAATTGTGGTATTAAATTATGAGTCGTATTTTGTGTCACTGTCTCACTTAAAATGCAATAGAGGCTGAGTGAGGTGGCTCAAGCCTGTAATCCCAGCAGTTTGGGAGGCTGAGGCAAGTGGATCACTTGAGGCCAGGAGTTCGAGACCAGAATGGCCAACATGAAACCTTGTCTCTACTGAAAACACAAAAAATTAGCCAGTCGTGGTGGTGGGTGGCTGTAATCCCAGCTACTCAGGAGACTGAGGCAGGAGAATTGCTTGAACCTGGGAGGCTGATGTTGCAGTGAGCTGAGATCATGCCACTGCACTTTAGCCTGGGAGAAGAGCACGACCCTGTCTCAAAAAAAAAAAAAAAAAAAAAGCAATAGAAACAGAAAAATTCTTGGTGAAGTAAGGAAACAGTTGAGTTTGTCTTAAAGGTCTATTTTGGGTGAAAGAAATCATGGACCTCTATCATTACTCCATAAGGAAGAAGCCTATTCAGGAAGTGTAGAAGACTTTTTGCTGTAGGATGACATACTCTTCTAGAGAAGTATATTTAGCAAATATTGGCATACATAAAGCATACAATGATAAAGAGATTTGGATAAAATTTAGAATGCACATGTGGATTTCAGGATAATTTCCAACACTATGCCTTTTTATTTTGTTGGTTCTTGGGTTCCTACCACAATGCCTGGCACATAGTGGATATTTTATATATGTATTTATTGTATAGATATGTGTAGTCAACATATTTATGGGTCTCTAAGTGATAATGAAGATCCTTAAAATATTATAAACAAACTAGGTGACCCTGGTTATTTAATATTCAATTATATATATTAAGCAAAATTCATTCACTTAGAAATTTTAATTAAGTTAAGATACAGCCAGTTGGGTGCAGTGGCTCATGCCTGTAATCCCAGCACTTTGGGAGTCTGAGGCAGACCGCTTGAGCCTAGGAGTTCAAGACCAGCCTGGATAACATGGTGAAATACCATCTCTACAAAAAATGCAAAACGGCCGGGCGCGGTGGCTCAAGCCTGTAATCCCAGCTACTCGGGAGGCTGAGGCAGGAGAATGGCATAAACCCGGGAGGCAGAGCTTGCAGTGAGCTGAGATCCTGCCACTGCACTCCAGCCCGGGCAACGGAGCGAGACCCCGTCTCAAAAAAAAAAAAAAAAAAAAGCAAAACTTAGCCAGGCACAGTGGCACATGCCTATAGTCCCAGCTACTGGGGAGGCTGAGGTGGGAGGATGGCTTGAACCTGGAAGGTCAAGGCTGCAGTGAGCCATGATTGCACAACTGCACTCCAGTCTGGGTGACAGAGCGAGACCCTGTCTCAAAAAAAAAAAAAAAAGATATAGCCAATACTAACTAGTAAGTTATCTGTATCCTAGACAGGCCAGACTTCAAGAAGCTTACCATGCCCATAAGTACAGTAGACTCAAAGTGCCTAGATTTTCCCACTCCTAGTTATCTGTCTACCCAAGAGAAATGAAAACATACATCTGCACAAAAGCTTGTACACAAATGTTCATAGTAGCATTATTTGTAATAGTTAAAAAGTGGAAAGAAATGTCCATCAACTAATAAACAAAACATGGACTATCCATACAATGGTATATTATTCAACTATAAAAAGTGAATTACAGATATATGCTATATAACATGAATGAACTTTGAAAATATTATGATAAGTGGGGGTCAGGCACAGTGGCTCAATCCTGTAATCCCAGCACTTTGGGAGGCTGAGGCGGGTGGATCACCTGAGCTCAGGAGTTCGAGACCAGCCTGGCCAACATGGTGAAACCCTATCTCTACTAAAAATACAAAAAGTAGCTGGGTGGGGTGGCAGGCACCTGCAGTCCCAGCTACTTGGGAGACTGAGGCAGGAGAATTGCTTGAACCCGGGAGGCGGAGGTTGCAGTGAGCCGAGATTACACCATTGCATTCCAGCCTGGGGCACAAGAAGGAGATTTCATCTCAAAAAAAAAAAGAAAGAAAGAAAATATTATGCTAAGTGAAAGAAGCCAGTCACAAAAGGTCATTTATTCTATGATTCCATTTATATGAAATGTCCAGAATAGACATATAGAGACAAAGCAGATCAGTGGTTGCCTAGGGCTGGTTGGTGGAGGGTGTACTGGGAGGAAATGAGGCAAATTGCTAAAGGGGATGGGATTTCTTGTTGAGGTGATGAAATTGTTCTGAAATGGATTGTGATGATGATTGTAAACTCTGTAATTATCAAAAAAAATCATTGAATTGTATACTTTAAATGGGCAAATTGTATAGCATGTTAATTTTTCTTTTTTCAGACAGGGTCTCACTCATTCCCCCAGGCTGGAGTAAGGTGGCATGATCACAATTCACTGTAGCCTCAACCTCCCCGGCCCATGTGATCATCCAGCCTCGGCCCCCAACTCAGTAGCTGGGCCTACAGGTGTATACCACCACTCCTGGCTGATATTTTAATTGTAGCCCAGGCTCATCTGGAACTTCCGGAATTAAGCCATTCTCCTGCCACAGCCTCCCAAAGTGCTGTAATCACAGGCATAAGCCACCACACTCAGCCCAGTTATTTATCAATGAAGTAGTTACAAAAAAACAAAAAAGTTGAATCTGAATCCTGGGATTTGCCATTTACTAGTTTAGGTAAATTACTTATGTGAAAAGGGGCCAATATAGTTTCTACCTCACTGGATTGTTGCTATAAAGAGAAAATCCTGGTAAAAAGCCTCTAACTTAAAAAGCAAAAATAAGTAGTAGCTATTATTATTATTATTATTATTATTATTATTGACAGAGTCTGGCTGTATTGCCAAGGCTGGAGTACACTGGCACAATCTTGGCTCACTGCAGCCTCTGTCTCCTGAACTCAAGTGATCCTCTTGCCTCAGCCTTCTGAGTAGCTGGGACTACAGGTGCATGCCTCCACGCTCAGCTAATTTAAATTTTTTTTTTTGTATAGATGAGGTCTCACTATATTGGCCAAGCTGGTCTAGAACTCCTGGACTCATCAGTCGATTATTAATTAATTGTTAAAGGACACTGGTCCATTCACAGACCACCCTGCTTTATTTTGTACCATTCAGGATGCATCTCAGGTCCCATGCCTGACAACCTGCAGCACTGCTATATGTAATATGTGCCCTGGGTCAATCAAATTCCTGCTCTTTAGATTTAAGTGGTGAAACAGAGACTAGGGCAAATGACTGTGAGGCCTGAATTTTCAGTCATAGGGGTTGGGTGAGCAACAGGCAAATTGTCGTGATGAGGGAGCAGAAGTAACCATGAACTGTGAAAGATAGGTAGGTAGTGAGAGGAGAACACAGACACCATGGAGAAGGAGAAATTCTGTGAGTGATGTCTGGGTGGACAGTCCCGAAAATTGTCTGAATTCCTGGTAATTTACAGATCCAACCCCAAGCCATTTGGAGCGTTGCAATATGCCACCACCATTGTGTGAGGTGCCACCACCAGACTGCAGAGTTTCAAGACCCACATTCAAACCTCAGTTTACCACACCACCTACTAGCCTTATGACTTGGGCAAGTCATTTAAACTCTCTGAGCCTCACTCCCCTCATCTGTCCACCTGGCATCATGATAGAACTTCCTTCACAGGATTGTTGAAAGAATCACATGAAATCTAAGTGCTCAGCACATAGTAAGTACCAATAAATGAGAACTATTATTAATTAATACTACAGTCTCTTTTTATTAATGTGTCTTTACTCCTTGCAAGCAAAGATACTTAATTAAATAGCTGGTTATACAAAGTTATTCACAATGTGAAGTCTTTTGGTTGAAAACTGATTTTTATAAAAGGATACTTGATAATGAAAATTTTAGAAATGTTAGTGATCTACTCAATCCCTTCTTGTACTGGTAAGGAACTGACACCTGAAGATCCTTCCAGATCATACAACCAAACAGACTATGCCAGGATGAGAGGCTGAGCTTCCTGATCCCAGGCTTGAGTTCAGTCTGTTGACTCTCAGATTACTGGGATTTCAACTACTAAATAAATTTAGCAAATTTTTCTACCTATTCTCTTTACCAGTTATTCATTCATTCATTCATTCATTCATTCATTCATTTTTTGAGACACACCCAGGCTGGAGTGCAGTGGCACAATCTCGGCTCACTGCAACCTCCACCTCCCGAGTTCAAGGATTCTCATGCCTCAGCCTCCAGAGTAGCTGGGACTACAGGCACGTGCCACCACACCTGGCTAATTTTCGTATTTTGTAAATTTTATATTTTTAGTAGAGATGGGCTTTTACCATGTTGGCCAGGCTGGTCACAAACTCCTGACCTTAGGTGATCCACCTGCCTTGGTCTCCCAAAGTGCTGAGATTATAGGTGGGAGTCACTGCGCCCAGCCTAGTTCTTTATTTAAAATTTTTTTTTAAACAAAGGCATGATTAAAGTCCTAATGCTACTTACTGTATTATATACATATTATGTTATAATAAATTGTTTATTACAGCAGTGTTTTATTCCACTGGGTTATTGTCCATTGATATGCCCAACTGTCACCAGGAAAGAGACACTTTTCCATGGGGGAAATCATAAGACTGTCCTAGTTTCCCAGTGACCTATCCTGTTCTGCTGCTGCTGTGACCAGGAGAATGAATTCCTCATAATGGAAGGAAAATGGGGTCCTTCCATGGGTAGCTTTTTCTTTTTTCACATAATGATACCAATTATCCCAGAACAAGGAGGAGAAAAAACCAAAGTTCTTACTTTCTTGTCAGATTTCCCAGAGGAAAGAGCATGGCATAGTTCCTTTTTCTTCTCTGAAATTATTTCCGAATTAGTTTGCTCCTGGCCCAGTTTACGTCTATTCATTTCTGTAGCCATTGCATCACACCCAAATGAGTTTCCTCTTTCTATTGTTGGACAAATTTTCACAAAATATTTGAAAATTGTCTGCTTCCTCTTCATTCTGTTCTGTGGGTAAAGCATTATATTCAGACTCTTTCCTCTGGGAGTCCTTTGAGGTACAAAGTTAAATGACATTCCATGGGCGGGAGACTTGGAGAAAGCTCTCACTGTTGGGAGGTGAGCGGTTTGTGAGTGAACATTTATCATCCCCATTGGCTTATCCATGGGTGTGCCTCTGGTGCCCTGTATGCTACTTAGGAACTTGTCATTAATTATAATAATGGTAACACATTATAATAGAAACTATTAAGGTCTTACTATGTGCTAAATCCTTCACATAGATCATCATATTTAATCCTCATCACAAACCTAGGAGGCGGGTTTTATTTACTCTATTTGGTAGATTAAGAAAATTAAGAATTCCAAAATGTAAGTAAGCCATCCAAGATCATTCAACCTGGAAGCAGCAAGGATGGCCTGAATCCTAAACTCTTATCCACTATTCCCATGGTGCTCAGATGGTAGTCCTCAGACCAGCAGCATCAGCACTACCTGGGAAATGGACAGAAATGCAAATTGTTGGACTGGGCAGTGGCTCATACCTGTAATCCCAGCTCTTTGGGAGGTCAAGGCAGGAGGACTGCTTGAGGCCAGGAGTTCAAGACCAGCTTGGGCAACAGAGTGAGACTCTCCATCTCTGTAAAAAAATTTTAAAAATTAGTTGTGCATAAGGCTGCACAGTGAGCTATGTTGTGCCACTCTACTTTAGCCTCTGTGACAAAGTGAGACTCTGTCTAAAAAAAAAAAAAAAAAGCAAATTCTAAACCTGCACCTCAAATCTACTAAATTAGAAATTCCCAGGGTGGGGACCAGCAATCTATGTTCCAACCAGCCCTCCACATGATTGATGGATGCTGAAGTTAGAGAATTCATTGCACCTTGCTATGCTTTCTTTACATGCACAAAGACATCACACATGTAACCAGAGAACTACAAAGATTGTCTGGGAAATGACTCCAAAAACTTTGGGTTGTTGGCCAGGAACTTGCTGGGACCTGAGGTTTCCTATCTCTCAGTGGGAGGGCTGAGACCCCCATGGTGTTTCAGAGACTCCCCTGGCATCTCCAAGTTAGGGAAGTTAGTATTTTTCAAAATTCCCATTAACGCTGACATCTGAACTCAGACTGTCTGTGCCTGAGCCCCAAATGGTTATTACCACCTCTACCCCATGCAAGACCACTCTCCCACTTTCCTGGCAAAAAAGGGAGAGTGGTGAGAGGTTGAGGGGCAGAGTCCCTCCTCTGGTCACAGTCCCACTGTGGTCCAGCTGTGTCATAGCCAAAGCACATTGTCTACTCGCCAAAGGATGCCAGGAGGATGGAGGACACACATCTGTTGACCCTTTTGCCTCTGAGTTCCAGCCTGCACCTAGTGATGCTGGTGGAACTGAAATATTTGGATTAGTTTCCCTTGCTGCCATTACAAATGATCACAGACTTAGTTGCTTAAACAATACAAATTTATTATCTTACAGTTTCATAGGTCAGAAGTCCGATCTGAGGCTCATTATGCTAAAATCAAAGTGTTACCAGGGTTATGTTCCTTTCTGGGGGCTCTAGAGGAAAATGTTCCTTTGCCTTGCCCAGCTTGTGACAGCCGCCCAATTCCTTGGCTCTTGGCTTCCTTCCTCCATGTGCAAAACCGACAATGTTGCATGTTTCTGAGCATTGTTCCATGCTTTCTGACCACATTGTTGCATCTTGCTGAACACAGCCAGGAGGGGTTCTCCTGCTTATAAGGACCCTTGTGATGACATTGAGACCTTCAGGATAATCCAGGTTATCTCCCCATCTCAAGGACCTTAACTGAATCATATCTGCAAAGTCCTTTTTATCATGTAAGGTGGCATATTTACAGGTGAGATAGGAAAAAAAAGAGAAAATGAATTCATATATTATTTATCAATTAGAGGAATATATAAAGCCATTTTTCCTTTATTCCAAGACCATTTGCTAAAACATATATCTCTGCTTTAAAAACTTTTTTTTTTTTTAGGGAAGAGGAAGTATTACCACATTATAGGCATCTGTAGCTCAAAAAAATACATCTAGATTTCAGAAACCATAAACTGGGACAGAAATTTGTCTTATAAGCAAAGTAATATGATAATAATCTCCTCTAGTGTTTATTTTCCTTCTTATACTTGCCTGCTTGATTTCAATGGAGCGCTGTTATGAAGTAGGCAAGAAGAGGAAACTCAGGCTTACAGAAGCTTTGTGACTAAACCTAACGTCCCCTAAATAAATTCCAGGACCCAAAGTCCAATCTTTGACTCTAACTCCAGGACTCTTTGTATTATACTAGGCAAGACTGCTCCAAGTAGAGGTAAGTCTTCCTGGAAAGAAGTTACTTCCTCACTGATCCCCTAAGCTTTAGTCACAGACCCCTGGGAAAACACAGAGTAATTACAAGGATCGAGAGTTCACTCATATGTTAAGCACTAGCTGAAGTCTGAAAAGGTGATGTATATTTGTACCTTCAAATATATACAGGTGCTGCTGATGTGATTTAATATGCAGTTTCCTTTGCTAATGCACAGCCTCACAGCAGCATCTTGACATTCCATTTTCTAAAAAAAATGAACACTTAAAGTAAAACTACTATTGAATGAACATCTGAAAAAAATACATATATACACACACAAACACATATATATCTCCTCTCTACAATTAAGCTCTCATTTGTGAAAAATTTGGGAATCATTTTTCTTCCTCATTTTATTTGACTTCAAACATTGTGATAGCTAGGCTCCAAAAGAGACTCATGACTATGATTTCTTGTATTATTTCTTCCTCTCTCTTTCCGAAGGCACATAAAGCATCTTTCACTTGCTCTAAATTTCTTTTGGTACCATTCTGGCTACTTCTCACCCTTCTCTCCAAACACCACTGTCCAGAAACATCAGGAAGATAAACGGTAAGTTTTGAGGAGAATAATTATAGGCTGTACTAGAGTAGTCCATCACAATACCTGCAATGCTGCTAGCATTGCTAAGAGAAAAGTGCCCCACCCAGCACAGGTAGTAAGGGGTAGAACTAGTGGCTTATTTTGTGAACACAGTAGTTTGCAAAATGTGTGGATTAGCATCATTTGGAGCTTATCAGAAATGTGAATTCTTGGGTCCCACCCAAGACCTGCTGAATATGGTGGCATCCCCAGCAATCATTGCTTTAAGAAGGCCCCTAAGTGAGTCTGATGCAAGCTACAGATTTGCCTGACCCAATTGCAACTGATTGGACCAGAAATAGCTACCTGACTCAAATGCAGCTAAACCATAGGCTTCCTATTGGTCTATGGTGTCTTATGGCGAGAGAAAGAGGAGCCGGGCAAACCAGGCTTCCCCTTTGTAGCAGGTGAACGGGGAAACAGTGATGCTGAATTAGGCTGTGCAGTAGCATTGAGGCCATGAAGGGTCATGAGCATGCTGGGATCAGGAACTGTGACTAAGCAGAAGCTGTGAAGCCAAAAACAACAATGACAAAAAGACAACGAGGAGAGGGTGAAGAAGGCAAGCCAACTGGAAGAGAAGAAATAAGTGTGCAGGGAAAAGCAGAACTTGGAGAGTTGGGGAGTGAACCAGGACAGCAGGAGAGTGAAGTTCAAGAAAGTCCACTGCTGAGGTCCCAGAGCTGCTGCAGCCTCTAAGCCTAGTTCTGTTTTTCACAGTGTGCCAGTGCCTTCTGAAACTAATCATTCTGTTGTCTGCAGCTTCTGTTCTGTGTATTCTTAAAATGTATCTTTTCTTTGCGTTTTCTTTAAGGAAGGCTTTCCCCATGCCCTCCACCCTCTACCCCAGTGCTTTCAAGGAGTGGGGAAAGTAAGACCAGAAGCATTTGAAAAAGAAAAGCTGGCCGGGCGCGGTGGCTCACGCCTGTAATCCCAGCACTTTGGGAGGCCGAGGCGGGTGGATCACGAGGTCAGGAGATCAAGACCATCCTGGCTAACACGGTGAAACCCCGTCTCTACTAAAAATACAAAAAATTAGCTGGGCGCGGTGGCAGGCACCTGTAGTCCCAGCTACTCAGGAGGCTGAGGCAGGAGAATGGCGTGAACCGCCACTGCACTCCAGCCTGGGTGACAGAGCGAGACTCCATCTCAAAAAAAAAAAAAAAAAGGAAAAGAAAAGAGGAAATGAACAAATGAAAATGAAACATTCTCTGTACATAACTTTCTCTACAGCGTGAACTAGTAAAACTAAAAAGCCTAAATTAATAGACTTTCCAATCATGATTTCACCAATAAAGGGCTCCGAAGAGAGTCTAAAGAAAGAACCATATGGAACAATTGAACAATTTTTTTCTACCTCTAATTATTTGGACTTCTCTCTTTTACTCTCTAAGTATAGAGGAAGGTGTCCTTCAAAAAAAAAAAAAAAACTACTTTGAAATGCTCAGTTTAGATATTAAATGGGTTGATAATAGGAATAATCATAACTAAAAACTCTTGAGCTATTCTTACTCACCAAGCAATGTGTAAGTATGTCACATGTTTAAGTTATTTAATGTCATTTTCACAAGGGCAAGAATTCTTTTCTGTTTTTCTTTTTTTTTTTTACTGATGTATTCTCAGTGCCTGGAATAGTGCTTGGCTACTAGTTGACACTCAATGAACACTTGTTAAATGAATTAATGAGAATCTTCATACAATCCTTGGGTACTATTATATCCATCTTGCAGGCCCTCCTGACCGTAAAAATGGAAAATCACATTTCAAATGTCTATGTGAGCATAACACTGTCAGGCAGCAAGGTTCTACTTGGACTAAGACCATGAAGGTTTTTATTCATTTGATGATATATTCATTCATTCAGTAAATATTTACTTAGCACTTATACATACCAAGTGTTGTTCTAGCCATTGAGGTTATGGTATTGAATCCTGAAGATGCTATAGCTGCCCCCATGGGGAGACAGAGGAATAAACCAAGTCATTTGAGGTAGTGACAAGTGCTATAAAGACAATAAAAGAGGTGAGGTAAAAGCAGAATGGGAAAGGGTTATTTTGCATTTGACAATCAGGGAAGGTTCCTCTGAGGAGATAAGGTTTGTGCTGAGACCTACATGACAAGAAACAGCCAGCTCTGAAAAAAGTAGGATATTGCAAGTAGAAAGAACAGCAAGTGCAAAGACCCTGAGATAGGGCTGTGCTTGATGTGTTCCAGGAGCAGTAAGAAGGATACCATGGCCAGAGCATGGTGAGTAAAGGACAGTTTGATGGAAGAGATCAGAAAGGAAGGCAGAGGCTAGATCATGGAGGACCTTCTTGGCCACGGTGTGGCAGCCTTATAGTATGGGCTGAGATTGCTCTCCAAGACAGACCCTGCCTCAAGCTGTACAGTCAACGGAGAGCCCACAGCAGAGCTCTTGTGGGATTGACCAGTGTTCCAACTGAGGCCACGCTCGCTTTTCCTGGGCAGCTCCAACAAATGATTGAACCTTGTGGGAAGAATAGGGCTCACCATTTTGGCTCAACGCATACCTCCCCTAATAAACAGCCTTTGCTCTGGACTTCTGGTTGACCTGGACTAGACTTTCTCAGTGCAGTAGCAGACTCAGAGGCTTTTCCTCCTCCATGTTCCTTCCTGCCTCCCTCCTTCCACAGGTATCAGACTTGTATTCATTCAGTTTGGAGGCTTTCCCTTCTGATTGCTTCCTATTCCCTCTCTCCTTGGGGTTTCACAGGTGCGACTTCCACGCCCCCGCCGCCAATCCCAGTAAAATTTCTTGCATTTCTTTTTCTTTTTTTATTCTCTTTTTTCTTTTTCTTTCCTTTTTTCTCCTTTTTTTTTTCATTTTTTCCTTTTTAATTTTTTTCTTTTCTTTTTCTTTTTAGAGGTGAGGTCTTGCTGTTACCCAGGTTGGCTTTGAACTCCTGGGCTCAAGTGCAACTACAGGTGCACCACCATGCCTGGCTTTCTCTTGCATTTTAATGACATCTTGGCATCTCTTTTTAAGAGGAACCACAATGACACAATTGGTAGTGGGAATGGTCTGAGAAAGCAGGTGGTAAAGTGGAGTTTGGGGACTGGGTCACCCACTGCCTGCCTGGTGATAAGGATCCCATCTTGAGTAGGGTAAGACTATTTTCCGGCACAAGGCCGAGCTGCTAAAAATGTTACTGGCAGTGACCCGGGAAAATGTCCAGGTGAAAAGGAATGCCTGCGCCAGCATGCTGATTCAGGAGTTTGAAAAGTGTACAGGAACAATGAATGAAAGGATAATGGAATTGGCTGGTTATTACCAAGCTGCACTGACCCTCCTACAAGGGATAATGAGAAACTGAGAGCAGTTAATAAACAGCTGAGAACCAAGTGTGAGAGCCAGAGGGCCTCTTTGGTAGCTTGCAAAGAAGTCTTCTTCTCCTGCTGTGCAAGAGCAGGCCCCGCTGAGCGGCAGGCTGATGATCTAACTGTCAGAACCCAGAGCTCTACAGCTGTTTGGATGCTCAGCCAAAGTAGTCTCCTATGCTAACGTCAGGAATCTGGTTGGAAAAATATGGGGCCTGGACCCTGAAAAGTGGGGCAGCGACATCTAGATGGATGGCCCTGTGAAATGTGGCTCTGCAGACTCCTTCGGGACCCCAGACGGAGCTTGCAGAGGTAGCCTCCCTGTCGAGAACCAGTAGTTTCCACATGGGGAAAATACTGCATATACCAGAGCTTTCTTTTTTTTTTTTTTTGCTGAAAAAACAACAGCCTCCCAACCCCAAGAAAGTGACTCCACATCCTCTTGTGGCTGCCGGGTTATAACCAGAGTCAAGTTTCAGTATAACCTGGCTGACAGTAGGCTGGGCCTGATAAAGGAGAAGAGATTTTACTCTAAAGGAGGTGGAAGAATTAACTACGTCATAGAGAAATTGGATGCCTCTTACATTGTTAGTGGGAATGTAAAATGGTGCAGCCACTTTGGAAAAGTCTGGCAATTCCTCAGAAGGTTAAACAAGGCCAGGAGTGGTGGCTCACACCTATAATTCCAGCACTTTGGAAGGCCAAGTCAGGAGGACCACTTGAGGCCAGGAGTTCAGGACCAACCTGGGCAACATAGTGAGACCTCATCTTTACAAAAAAATAATAAACTGACCTGGGCGTGGTAGCAGCCTATGATCCCAGTTACTCTGGAGGCTGAGGTAGGAGGATTTCTCAAGCCCAGGAGGTTGAGGCTGCAGTGAGCTGTGATCATGTCACTGTACTCCTGCCTGGTAGCAGGGCAAGATCCTGTTTATTTGTTTTTTTTTTTTTAAAAAAAACAACAACAACAGCAAAAAAATCCCCAAAAGGTTAGAGTTTCCATATGACCCAGCAATCCCACTTCTAGTATATATGAAGACAAATGAAAACATTTGCAAACAAAAACTTGTAAATGAATGTTCATATCAACATTATTCATCACACCCAAAAAGTGGAGCCATCTGTCCTTCACATGTGAAGTAGATAACATTTTGACCTGTGCCTTTCCTACTCCAAGAGCCTCAGGCAGCATCACTGTCTGAGGGCTCTCAGAATGCCTTATGCACAGGCATATATTCCTATACCACATGGCATCTGACCAGGGGAGCCACTTCACAGTGAAGGAGGTGCAGGGGTAGGCCATGATCATGGAATCCAATGCTATTATCTCATACAATATGAACCCAAAGCAGCTGGCCTCAGAAAGAGTGAAAATGGCTTACTGAAGGCACAGCTGAAATGCCAGCTTGGATGCAATTTCCTGCAAAGATGGGGCCATCTATAAGGATGCAGTATATGCACTCAATTAGAGATGTCAGACGTGTCCCCACGTAGGAAGAACATACAGGTTCAGGAACCAAGGGGTGGAAGTAGAAGTAGACCCACTTACTATTACTCCTACTGACCCACTGGGATTTTTTTTTCTCCCATCCCTGCAACTCTGAGCTCTGCAGAGTTGGAGGTCCTGATCCCCAAAGGGATGCTCTCTTTCTGTGGATACAACAACGATCCCATTGAACTACAAGCCATGGCTACCACCAGGGCACTTTGCATTCCCCGTGTTCAGGAACCAGAAAGCAAGAGAAGCCTCTAACCTGGAAGGAAAATTGATACTGCTCAGCAGGAAGAGTGTCAGGTGTCTTCTCAAAACTGCAATGGCACCAACTTTCACAGTAAAAGCTTACCAGATCCTCTATAACCTGGCCCAATGTTACCTTTCTGATCTCCTTTCTTTTTCTCTCTCCCACTTGCTCACTCCACTGTAGCCATGCTGACCTCTTTGATGTTCAGTGAGCAGACAAGGTGCTTTCAGGACTGGGGTCTTTCATCCAGCTTCATGAGATAGAAGAAACAAGAAAGGCTACAAAATGCAGAAGGAGCTCAAACGAGAGATGGAGGGTGGGAGATATTTTATATAATTACACTAATTTGTACAGAGTCAATGACAGAGTTGGACTTTTTAACTCTTAATTTTTAGAACAAGCATCCTCACTGAGAGGAGGAAAATATTAGTGTGGAAAATATTGATGAGAGAAACCTCTCAACAGTATTTTTCACATACTCATTGATTAGTGACTAAAAAGTTAGATTGAGACAAAAGAATGATCTTCCTGGAGAACGAACAAAGTTCCATCTTTGATAATGATTAGTAATAGCAAACTTGTTTTTGAGATATGCTAAATGTCAGGCACTAAGGTAAGCCTTTTACATACTTTGTCTTATTTAATCCCCATGAAATCTCTAAGAAAAAGGAATTATTATTCGCATTGTGAAATTCCCTTTCTCACACATGAAGAAATAGAGGCTCAGAAAGGTGAAATAATTTGCCTAGGTCATACTTTATGTAGTGGCCAGCTTTAACCACAGCTCTTTCTGAGTCTAAGACCTGTATTATTTTCTCCACAATTTGCTTCCCCTTAAGAGAAAGAGCTAATCATTACTTCATTCATGCATTCACTTATCCATAATTTAAAAAATGTTCACACTGAGTGTTCATGTGCCAGGCTTGGCCTAATTTTGCTGATACAGTGGCAAATGAATAGGCAGGAGTCTTACCTTCATGGAGGTTATTGCCTAATAGTGTAGCTGGACCGAGAATCAAAGATGTTCAGGTCTCTGAAGCGCAGCTGACACAGCATGTGCTGAGACTGACATTTGAAGGAGACAAACAAAGATTACTGTTGACCTAGACCTTGACTATATATTATGCACAGTAAATACAAACATTAAGACATTGACCTTTTAGCTTCATCAATTTTGAAATGGGTATAGTAATAATACATTTCTTGCCAAGTGGTTGTAATCTCAAATGAGAAAATGTGTGAAAGGCCTTGGCAAACTGTAAAATAGTCAACAAGGAGAAAGGGTCTTTTCTTTCCTTTTCCTTTTTGAGACAAGGTCTCATTTTGTCACCCAGGCTGGAGTGCAGTGGCACAATTATGGCTCACTGCAGCCTCCGCCTACCAGGCTGAAGTGATCCTCCTGCCTCAGCCTCCGAAGTAGCTGGGACCACAGGTGTGCGTCACCATGGCCAGCTAATTTTCTTAATTTTTTGTAGAGACAAGGTCTTGCTATGTTGCCCAGGTTGGTCTCAAGCTCCTGGTCTCTAGTGATTCTCCTGCCTCGGCCTCCTAAATTGCTGGGATTACAGGCATGAGCCACGGTGACTGGCTGATCTTTTCTTTATGCTAAAAAATTTCAAACATATACTACATTAGAATAGTGTAATAAATACCCAGATGCGTATCAACCAGCTATGACCAGTTATCAACTCATGGCCAATCATGCTTCATCTTTAGCCAGACCCTGATTACCCATTTTTTTGGGAAGCAAATCTGTGACTGCCTATATTTTTATCCATGTATATACCTCAGTGAGGGGATTATCTTAAAAAACACAGCCACAAATACCATTAGTACTCCTAAAAGCATAAAAACAAAATTTACAGCAATTCCTTAATTTTATCAAATATCATAATTTGACTTAGTGGTCAAAAGTCCCTGATGATCTCAAAATTTTTGAAATCAGTAGGTGTGAATTAGTATTTAGATAAGGTTCATATATTGTAGTTGGCTGCTACTTTTGTTTGTTTGTTTTCTTGAGACACAGTGTTAGCCACGATGGTCTTGATCTCCTGATCTCGTGATCTGCCCGCCTCAGCCTCCCAAAGTGTTGGGATTACAGGCGTGAGCCACCACGCCTGGCCTGCTATGTTATTTTTTAATCTGTAAGTTTTTCCTTAATCTTCTTTTTGTTTTGTTTTTGCATTTTGTTCGCTTACAGAACTGTAGAACAGTGGTTCTTAAACTTAAGTGTGCATTAGAATCATTTGGAGAGCTTGTGAAACCCGGGATTGCTGTGTCCAGTCCCCAGGGATTCTGATTCCGTATTGCATTTCTCTTTCTTTTTTGAGATGGAGTCTTGCTCTGTTGCCCAGGCTGTAGTGCAGTGGCCCGATCTTGGCTCACTGCAACCTCCGCCTCCTGGGTTCAAGCCATTCTCCTGCCTCGGCCTCCCGAGTAGCTAGGACTACAGGGGCGCCCCACATGCCTGGCTAATTTTTTGTATTTTTAGTAGAGACGGGGATTTCACCATGTTAGCAAGGATGGTCTGATCTCCTGACCTCATGATCCACCCACCTCGGCCTTCCAAAGTGCTGGGATTGCAGGAATGAGCCACCATGCCCCACCTCCATATTGCATTTCTAACACTTTCCCAGGTGATGCCAATACTGTACTTAGGAAGGACACTTTGAGAACCATTGTTTTGCATATCTCACAGTCTGGATTTCCTTATCCCTTAGTAAAGTATCCTTACACATGTTCATCTTCCTCTCTATTTCGTGTTAGGAGGAACTTATTTAATTGTCTGCAGTACCAGATAATGGTTAAAACTCAGGGTTTAAAGTTAGATTCTCTGCATTTAAATCTTGCTTTTGATATTTATTTGTCATGATCTTGGGCAAGTCACTTCACTGTTCTGTGAACACAATATTACAGGGTCTTTGTGAGGATGAAATGAGATTTTAAAATGTGAAGTGCTTAGCATAGTATTCTGTCACTTAGCAAATGCCCAACAAATTTGATTGTCATTTTTCAACCAAGAAATCATAAAGGGGTGCACGGTCTGTAGAAGGCCTTAAGTTTTGTGTTTTGCTGCGTTTTGACGTCAGCACAGGCAAGCAGGAACGCCAAAAAAGAACCTAATTAAAAGTGAAGAACAACTCTCCTGGCCACTTCATGTCAGCTCAAAATTCTGCCCCTTTAAGGAGGGCTCAGCCACGTGACCCACCGGGTCACATGGCTCGCGGGACAACATGGCTGCGCCCGCACTAGGGCTGGTTTGTGGACGCTACCCTGAGCCGGGTTGCGTCCTCTTGCTGCTGCTGCTCTCGCTGCTGTGTGGAGCGGCAGGGAACGAGGAGGCCGGGACCAATGCGGGCGCGGGGTCCCTTGCGGGTTCTTGCGGCTGCGGCACGCCCCAGCGGCCTGGCGTCTATGGCAGTTCGGGAGCCGCTCACCGATACTCGCGGGAGGCTAACGCTCCGGGCCCCGTACCCGGAGAGCGGCCGCTCGCGCACTCAAAGGTGCTCCATCGATTCCTCCAAGGCGGGTGGGGGCTGCTGGGTTACTGGACCGGGTTGGAGTAGGCAAAGCAAGGGACTAGTAGGAAGGGAAGTAAAGGTTATAACCACACCCCAAATCGAGCACCTGCTGATCCCATATGAGGAGTTCCTTCTCTGTGCCTCACCGGCAGACTCCGTTTAATTGACCATTAGGGAGTTTGGTTTGAGGGTTATTGTTACTTCTTTACCCCCTATTTCTTCCTCCCTCCAACCTATTCTCTTGATGAGGGTCTCAGAATTTTAAGTCAATCAAATTATGGTTTAAATCACCATTTCCTCTCTTATTAACGCAATAAATTGGGATCCTGGGTCTCAGTATCTTCAACAGGATTGTATACTTATCTGTAGTCTCCTCGAGTACACTCTGCTTGAGGACAAGGGCTTGTATTGTTTATCCTGCTATTCTTAGCACTTTAGCACATAGGAAGGACTAAGCAAACTGTAGTTGTTTTATTACTATTATTTATCTGTGTCTTGCTTAGCGCCTCTATGTGTTAGGTGCCAGGATATATAAATAACTTACTGACCGGGCGCGGTGGCTCACATGCCTGTAATCCCAGCACTTTAGGAGGCCGAGGCGGGCGGATCACGAGGTCAGGGGTTCGAGACCAGCCTGGCCAACATGGTGAAACCCCGTCTCTACTAAAAATACAAAAATTAGCCGGACGTGGTGGCGGGCGCCAGTAATCCCAGCTACTCGGGAGGCTGAGGCAGGCAGGATAATTGCTTGAACCCGGGAGGCAGAGGTTGTAGTGAGCGGAGATCGTGCCACTGCACTCCAGCCTGGGAGACAGAGCAAGACTGTCTCGGAAAAAACAAACAAACAAACAACAAACTATTACTTCATTCTGTCTGCCCGGTATTTTGCATGTTGGTGTGTTGTCGAAACAATTTATGGAACTAGAAGTCAGGTGTTCTGACTCTTAAACTAGTGCTCCTTCTTGTTTACTTAGTGGACCCTATCCTTTTCCCATTCCATTTTTCTTTTCTTTGGGTTAATCCTGACCAATATTTAGGACTTCGGTGAGAGGTAACATCCACAGCAGGTTTTACCTGACCTCCTCTCTTTCTCTCTCCTTCAGTATTTCCATATCCTGCCTCAGTAGTATGTGTTTACTCTGACATAACAATTATTAAAGATGTTTTTCTGTTGATGTCTCTCCCCACTTGGACTGTGAGGGTGATAGGGTCAGGACCATGATTTAGTCTCTCAGGTGTAGAGTGTAGGAGGTTGATACATGGGCTTCTCATTGTTTTTCCATCCTGTATAATTTTGGGTCTTCAATTTTTTTTTCTGTTATCCCTTGGAGCATGCCCTGCAGCATTGTTTATCTTCTGTGTGTTGAAGACTCCTGATTACTGTTTTAGTGTGTATTGGCCATACTTGATTTTAATTCCTCTCTAACTTGCCTGATAATTGATAATCAATCTCTCCCTCTTTCTTTCTTTCTTTTTTTTTTTTCAGAAGGAGTCTCGCTCTGTCGCCAGGCTGGAGTGCAGTGGCGCCATCTCCGCTCACTGCAGCCTCCACCTCCTGGGTTCAAACGATTCTCCTTCCTGCCTCAGCCTCCCAAGTAGCTGGGATTACAGGCCCAAGCAACCATGCCCAGCTAATTTTTGTATTTTTAATAGAGATGGGGTTTCACCATGTTGGCCCGAATGGTCTCAATCTCCTGACCTCGTGAGCTGCCTGCATCGGCCTCCCAAAGTGCTGGGATTACAGACGTGTCCCACCGCGCCCGGCCAATCTCTCCCTCTTTCTAAGGAGAAATCCTTACATCTGTTTATCTGTTTTTTAATAGGGAGCCATCTCATTTGCATATATGCATTGGTCTGTCTCATAATTTTGTCTAGATTCCTCTGGCAAGCCCTGAACATTTCTCATTTTTAAACATTCTGTTTTCCTATGGGTTCCAGAATGGATGTGGATGCTAGAATCTTTTGGATTATGTTTACAAGATGTACGTTTTTCATCCCTATAGAGTGGTTTTGTGTCTTGATTGATGCTATATGGGTCATCTTTGGCCAGTTCTTATAGTCTGCTTTCTACACTGTTTAGGGGCATCTCAATTTATTAACAAATTAGTGGTTGATGAGAATATACCTTCAAGCCTTCAAGGGCACAACCTAATGACTGAACCTGAAGTAGTCTTGTTGTCAAGACAATGATGTCCTAGGAGACTGTTCTTCATCTCTCTGTTTTCCTTGGTTTCAAATGTCTTAGTTCGTGTGCAGATGACTTTTCTCTAATTCTGACACATTCTTTGCCATTTATTCTAAATTCAGGAACTCCAATATTTCAGGAGAAGTAAATGATCATAGTGGTGGTTCTGCTTTTTTTTTTTTTTTTCTCTTTGTTTTCTGTTTATTTGGTTTAATTCAACAAATGTTTATTTGGTACAGTACTGTATAAACTTGTTATATAAGATTCATCCTATGTGCTGGGCATACAGAAAAAGACCCATACACTACCCACATGGCATTTACACTCTGGTAGGTGTTTCTCTCTCTCTCTCTCTCTCACTTTCACACACACACATAAGCATCATTTTTCTATAGTGAGAATACTATAGGAGGAAATATGTCCAGAGTACCTGGAGAGGAATAAAGAATTCATTCTTCATGGACAAGTCAAGTAGTGCCTCAAAGAAAAGGTCACATTTGAGCTAGGCCTTGGAGGAAATATTTTTAGGAGCTGGGAATGGAATTTCAGATTCAAGGACATTCCAAGAAGGAGAATAGTATCAACACATAGCACATTGTGGAAATGCACGGTGTGTGCTGTTAAACATAAGTGATTTAAGATCTAGGAGTGACATGTTCACACTTTTCTTTTTTTTTTTTCTGAGACGGAGTCTCGCTCTGTTGCCCGGGCTGGAGTGCAGTGGCCGGATCTCAGCTCACTGCAAGCTCCGCCTCCCAGGTTTATGCCATTCTCCTGCCTCAGCCTCCCAAGTAGCTGGGACTACAGGTGCCAGCCACCTCGCCCGGCTAGCTTTTTGTATTTTTTAGTAGAGATGGGGTTTCACCATGTTAGCCAGGATGGTCTCGAACTCCTGACCTCGTGATCCGCCCATCTCGGCCTCCCAAAGTGTTGGGATTACAGCCTTGAGCCACCGCGCCCGGCCATGTTCACACTTTTTAATGTAACACTTTTTCGGTAAGTCTTTTTTTGTTTTTGTATATTCATACAGTGAGTGTGTGGCAAGGTGAGGGACACAGAGAAATAACACTGGGCTTTGCCCTCAAGAAATTTTCAGTTTCACTGGAAAGTTATGGCAATTAGAATTGTCTGGGAAACAATATAGACATTTAAAAATTTGATGTGTATTCCCTCTGGTTATAAAAATACAATTCTCATTGAGAAAATTATCTTAACAGTTTTCTGCATGGCTTATGATTGTGTAACAAGGAAGCAAAATGTTTTAGTCTGCTTTTATCTTTTAGAAGAGTTATTTGAAAGGCATTTAGGATCATCGGATGCTAAGATTGTAGGTGTCATGTCTGTACATATGGATAAAGTCAGTCTTAATTTCCTGTCTGACGAGGTTTCTGACTGGTAAATGCTTCCCTGGGCATCCAGGCACAATCGAATGCCGTCTCTTCCATGAAACCTTTCCACCTCCTACAAAGAAGTAGTTTTTCTATCCTCTCAGTTCCCATAGCTTATTTTGTTGTTGTTTGATGACAGCTTGTATATTTTCTTTAATATAGTGCTAGTGTTTTTTTATGTTTTGTTTTGTTTTTGAGACGGAGTCTTGCTCTGTTGCCCAAGCTGGAGTGCAGTGGCACAATCTCGGCTCATTGCAACCTCTGTCTCCTGGGTTCAAGTGATTCTCCTGCCTCAGCCTCCTGAGTAGCTGGGACTACAGGCATCCGCCACCACGCCCAGCAAATTTTTGTATTTTTAGTTGAGATGGGGTTTTACCATGTTGGCCAGGATGGTATCAATCTCTTGACTTCGTGATCCACCTGCCTTGGCCTCCCAAAGTGCTGGGATTACAGGCGTGAGCCACCACACCCTGCCCTAATGTAGTGCTAGTTTTGTAGTTGTCTGATATTCTACATTGGAAGCATTTTTAGATGTTTTAATCTCTATATCCTCCACGTGCCTTGTACATTTTAGGCATTCTGTAATAATTTCTTGAATGACCTGTTTCCTTTTATGGTGGATACAATATTGAGAAACTGCCTTTGGAATAAAGAAGGTCACATACTTTTTCAAGAAACATTTGTAAAGTATTATTTTGCCCTGTTCATCCTCCTAAGAATCCTGTGAGAGAGATCGTCTCCCACTTTACAGTGAGGCAACTGCAGCTTAATGGAATCATAGAGCTCAGAACTGCAAGAAACTTTGAATGTCATTTCATCTATGATTAGTGTCTGTCTGTAGAGGCAGGAGGGTGACAGAATGGTATAGAGAGATAAGCCCTGTATAGATAGATAAGGCAGGGGTTTGTGGACAGATCTAGAGAGCATGCTTCTCTTATTCACCTAGCTTTCTCATGAGCCTTTAGCTTATTTTATTTTATTTTATTTTATTTTATTTTATTTTATTTTATTAGAAGGGACTCAGAACAAGAGCCTTTAGCTTTTAATGTCAGGGCTGAGGAGAGGAAAGAAGGAGAAGGAGAAGTTACACAAAAAAGTTATGTATGATCTTATTTCATCTTTGTGTACAAAACAAAAATCACTTATTAGCAAGTGAAAAAAAGACAAGACTGGCTTAAGCAGGAAAAAACTGGAGGGGACATTTATAGCTCTCCAAGTTGGGAAGTTCAAGAGTAAATATGGCCCCAGACACACCTGGATACAGGGCCTCAGGCAGCATCTCCAAGGCCTTTCTCTTTGGCTATCTCTTGGCTCTTCTGCTCCATTGTCAGGTAATGTCCCTTCTCCTACTGATAAGATAACGAGAAGAGAGAAAATTCTTTCCTGGTAGCTCCAGCAAAAGTTCAAAGATGGACTTTGGGTCTTGGGCCTATCCCTAATTACATCTCTGTGATCAAAAGAATGCTATGGTTGACCAGGCTTGGTGGGTGGTGGGAAGTAGGATAGAGTTATCCAGTACCCCTGGGCCACTTAGAAAGCTTAAGAAATGGTTTTGGAAAGGAACTTCAGTATTTTATAAGCAGTAGAGGGAGTGGGTGCTGGATGGACCAAAATAGCAGTGCCCACTGCACGTGGCCTAAGTGTGTAGCCCACATATGGTTCTGTTATTCCAATGAATAATAGAGTCATTCTTGACTTCACTTACACTTCTGGCTTGAGTGGCAGTGGCAGAAGCTGTGGTGTGGCGGGGAGGGGTTTATCTCACCTTCAAATTGGAGGAGATATGGATTCTTTGAATTTGGACCTTCAATGAAGAGTTGACTAAAATGGTCCTTTTTATATGGCTTAGGATCCTACAGAGTGAGACACTTGATGCTCTGGTTTTCACTTGAATGACATTTGACATTTGTAGGACAGAAAACTTTATTTCATTAGTATAAATGAAAAATTATAATCCACTCAGAGTGATCCAGGCTATTTTTATCTATAGTCTCCAGAATGGAAACTTGGCTTATTCAGCACTGGCTATCTCTGATGGTTAATGAAACAAGGAAAAAAAGAAAAATTCAGCCAGAAGTCCACAGTGGAAGTCGTGATTGCATTAGCATTGTTGGTACTCACCTTGAGGGAGAAGAAGATGAGAAAAGTTAGATAATTGTAAAAGTTCATTAGGTACAGTGGGCACAGCTTCCTGTGGGCCTTTGAACTGAGGGATGAACAACTGTTCTCATAACAGGAAGTTTTTGCCACAGGAAAGCTTTTTTATTTAAGTCTTTTATGAAATCTCTTATTAGAGCCTCTTAATCATTTTAAGACTGCTCTTGAAATTTTTGTCTGACATCTTCAATTTTTCTACTTCTTTGTAGAGCTGCTTAAACTGCTGATTTCTCCTCTTAGGACTGCGCTATCTTGTGTCCCAGCACTTATAGTGAGAATAATGGACAAACTTAGTTCAGTCCTTGATCTGCATCTGTTAAACAGGTTTCACTGTGATGTTGACATGTTATGCGTGTCTAGAACTATTAAAAATTAATAGCATTTTTATAATTATGCATAATTCAAATGATAAATTCCTGATTACAGTCATGACCTCATTCAATTAGTAAAGATTTTTTGTGTCTACTGTGGACCATGCACCATGCTAGGCCCTGGGGATATAGAAATGAAAGATTCATTTCTGGTCCCCAAAGAGCCTAGGTTCTAGGTTCTAAGACACTTTGCGTGAGGTGCGGTGGCTCATGCCTGTAAGCCCAGCACTTTGGGAGGCTGAGACAGGAGTATCAGTTGAACTCAGAAGTTGAAGACCAGCCTGGGCACATAACAAGACCTCGTGTCTACTAAAAAAAAAATTAGCTGGGTGTGTATTGGTGTTCACCTGTAGTCCCAGCTGCATAGAGGCTGAGGTGGGAAACTTGCTTGAGCCCAGGAGATCGAGGGTACTGTGAGCTGTGATCATGCCTCTGCACTCCAGCGTGGGGTGACAGAGTGGGACTCCATCTCTTAAAGAAAATATATATATATATATATTTTTTTTTTTTTTCTGCAGGCAGGAAAAACCTCCTGGAGGAGGTGATCCTTGAACCATGACAATATTTACAAAGAGACAAAGTAGTTTATGAAAATGCAGGTGAAACACAGGGCAAGAGAGAGTGTGAGAGATGAGCTCTGATGTTTATATATGTTATTCTGAAAGGTGATAGGAATTCCTGACAATTTTAAGTAGGAGAGTAGTATGGTCAGATTGACACTTTTTTTTTTTTTAAACAGGAAGTACATTTACATGGTTTAAAAATTTAAAAACATATAGAAAAGTATATAGTGAACAATTTCTCATTTACCCAATAACCTTCCCCTCAGACAACCACTGCATGCATTTCTTTTGTATTTCCTCAGAGCTGTGTTCTGCAAATATAAGTAAATACAAAAATATGTGAACCTATGTACCTCAACCTGCTTTCACGCTAATGACAGCATACCTTACTTACCATTTGTGCACCTTGCTTTGTTCATGTAGCTCATCATAGTGAGATCTCTCCATATCAATACATCAAAAGCTTCCTTTGATATCCCCCTCTTCTTTTTTCTTTCCTTATGGCTGCTTAATTTTCCATTTTATCGAAGGCCCACAGTTTATTTAAAATGAGCCTACTCTTGATGGACATTTAGGTTATTTCCAACCCTTTTCTATTGGAAAATTGTGTTGGGTACAGTAGACTAACATTTTTAGAAGGATTAGTAGGGGCTTAAATATTTGTTGAATTAATTATTGAATGGAAAATAGATGACTTAGAAGCAAGTGGGGATGTGAAAGGGGACTGAAGACAGGAACACCAATTACAAGGCTTCTGCAGTTATCTGGGGATAGAAAAGAGGGAGAGATTAGAGAGATACATACTTAGGAGATCGAGTGAGACTAGGTGGCCTGTGTAATGTTGAGAGTAGGGGATGCGAGTAGTTAAGGTTGATTTCTTGGGATAGCAGTAATACATTGGACAAACAGAAACACATTTATTACTAATTTATCATAGATGAAAACAGCACCATTTTTATTGGGAAATGCATGCATAGAATCAAAGCAACCACTAACAAGGAAAGTCAGTAGAAATAGAAAGTAGAATCAATGATTGTGGATTCCTAATTTGTTTCTTCTGATGTTATTTTTCTAATGTTTCTGCCCTTATTGCTAAGCAACTCTTTTTTTCCAACTAGTCATCTCTCCTTGACTTCTTTTTTTCCTTTTCTAATTTGAGCCCTTGTTTTTTAAAATTTTATTTTTAATTGACAAATAATTATATAATAATTTGTGGGATACATTGTGATGTTTTGATACATGTTTACATTGTGGAATGAGTCAAGCTAATTAACAAATCCATCAGCTCACATGCTTATATTTTTTGTGTGTGGTGAAAACATTTAAAATCTATTTTTTAATAATTGTGAAATATATAATGCATTATTTATTATAGTCACCACTCTGTGCAATACATCACTAAAGCTTATTTCTTCTATCTAACTGAAATTTTGTGCTGTTTGATCAACATCTTTCTTTTTCCCATCTTCCCCACTCCCCTAGCCTCTGATAACCACCACTCTACTTCAATTAGTTCAACTTTTTTAGATTCCACATTTGAGTGAGATCAAGGTATGTGTCATTTTGTGCTTGGTGCATTTCACATAGCATACCGTCTGCTAGGTTGGTATGATCCATGCTATCATAAATGGCAGAGTTTTCTTCTTTTTTTTTTTTCTTGAGATGGAGTCTCACTCTGTTACCCAGGCTGGAGTGCAGTGGCACAATCTCTGCTCACTGCAAGCTCTGCCTCCTGGGTGGGGTGCATGCCATTCTGCTGCCTCAGCCTCCTGAGTAGCTGGGATTACAGGTACCCGCCACCATGCTTGGCTAATTTTTTGTATTTTTAGTGGAGATGGAGTTTCACCGTGTTAGCCAGGATGGTCTCGATCTCCTGACCTCGTGATCCAACTGCCTTGGCCTCCCAAAGTGCTGAGATTACAGGCGTGAGCCACCGCGCCTGGCCAAGTTTTCTTCTTTTTAAGGCTAAAATGTATAAATAAAATATATGTATATGCATATATATATATCATTTTCTTTATCCATTTATCTGATAAGGGACACCTAGGTTGCTTCTGTATCTTAGCTATTGTGAATAATGCTGCTATGAATATGGGATTGTAGATATTTTTTGAGCATACTGGTTTTATTTCCTTTGGCCATATACCCAGAAGTGGGATACCTGAATCATATGGTAATTCTGTTTGCAAATTTCTGAGGAACCTCCATATTTTCCATAATCACTGTATTTACATTCGCACCAACTGCATAAGGGTTCCTTTTCCTCTACACCTTCTCCAACACTTGTCATCTTTCATTTTTTTGATGATAGACATTCTAACAGGTGTGAGGAGATAGCCCATTGTAGTTTTAATTTGTGTTTTCCTGTTGATTAGTTGTGATGAGCATTTTTTCTTATATTTGTTAGCCATTTGTATGTCTTTTGAGCAATGTCTCTTCAGGTCCTTTGCTCATTTTTAAATTGAGTTCTTTGTTTTCTTGCTATTTAGTTGAATTCCTTATGTATTTTGAATATTAACGCCATATAAGATGCATGGTTTGCAAAGATTTTCACTCATTCTGGGATATCTCTTCACTCTGTTGTTTCCTTTGTCGTACAGGAGCCTTTTGGTTTGATGCAATCCGATTTGTTTATTTTTGCTTTTGTTGCCTATGCTTTCGGGGTCAAGTCCGAGAAGTCTTTGCCAGGCCTGTCTCATGGAGCTTCTTTTCCCAATGTTTTCTTCTAGTAGTTTTACAGTTTCAGACCGTACATTTAAGTCTTTAATATAGTTTGAGTTGATTTTTGTATGTGCTATAAGGGTCTAATTTCATTCTTCTATATGTGGATATTCAGTTTTCCTAATACTATTTATTGAAAGATTGTCCTTTCTCCATTTTTTGTTCTTGGTGCCTTTGTTGAAAATCAGTTGATGGTAAATGCATGAGTTTATTTCTGGGCTCTCTATCCTGTTCCATTGGTTTTTGTGTTAGCTTTTATGCCAGTACCATGCCATTTGATTAGGTTTGTATTTATTTTGAAGTCAGCTAGTGTGGAACTCCACCTTTGTTCTTCTTGTTCAAAATTGCTTTGGCTCTTTGGGGTCTTTTGTGGGTCTGTACAAATTTTAGGATTTTTTTTTTCCTATTTCCTTGAAAAGTGACATTGGAATTTTGATAGGAATTACATTGAATCTGTGGATTGCTTTGGGTACTATGGACATTTTACATTAATTCATTTAATCCATGAACATAGGATGCCTTTCCATTTATTTGTCTTTTTATACTATTTTTTTCATCAATGTTTTATAATTTACAGTATATAGGTCTTTTACTTCTTTGGTTAAATTTACTCCTAAGTGTCTTTTTTTTTTTGATGCTACTGTGAATGGGATTAATTTCTTTTTCTTTTTTCTTTTTTTTTGAGACGGAGTTTCACTCTTGTTGCCCAGGCTGGAGTGCATTGGCAGGATCTTGGCTCACTGTAACCTTCGCCTCCCGGGTTCAAGCAATTCTCCTGCCTCAGCTTCCCAAGTAGCTGGGATTACAGGCATGCACCACCATGCCCAGCTAATTTTGTATTTTTAGTAGAGACGGGGTTTCTCCACTTTGGTCAGGCTGGTCTCGAACTCCCGACCTCAGGTGATCAGCCTGCCTCAGCCTCCCAAAGTGCTGGGATTACAGGCGTGAGCCACCTTGCCCAGCCTGGGATTAATTTCTTAATATCTTTTTCAGATAGTTCATCATTAGTTTAGAGAAATGCTGGCTGAGCACGGTGGCTCATGCCTGTAATCCCAGCACTTTGGGAGGCTGAGGCGGGTGGATCGCCTGAGGTCAGGAGTTCGAAACCAGCCTGGCCAACTTGGTGAAATCTCTACAAAAAATACAAAAATTAGCTGGGTGTGGTGGCAGGCACCTGTAATCCCAGCTACTCGGGAGGCTGAGGCAGGAGAATCACTTGAATCCGGGAGGTGGAGGTTACAATGAGCTGAGGTCAGGCCATTGCACTCAAGCCTGGCCGACAGAGACACCGTCTCAAAAAAAAAAAAAGAAAAGAAAAAAAAAGAAATGCTGCAGATTTTTACATATTGATTTTTGTGTCCTGCAACTTTGCTGAATTCATATATCAGTTCTGACAGTTTTTTGGTGGAGCCATTAGGTTTCTGTATATAAGATCATGCTGGCTGGGCACGGTGGCTCACGCCTGTAATCCCAGCACTTTGGGAGGCCGAGGCGGGTGGATCACGAGGTCAGGAGATGGAGACTATCCTGGCTAACACAGTGAAACCCCATCTCTACTAAAAATACAAGAAATAAAAAGATAAAAAGATTAGCCGGGCGTGGTGGCATGTGCCTGTAGTCCTAGCTACTCGGGAGGCTGAGGCAGGAGAATGGCATGAGCCTAGGAGGCGGAGCTTGCGGTGAGCCGAGATTGTGCCACTGCACTCCAGCCTGGGAGACAGAGTGAGACTCTATCTCAAAAAAAATCAATCATGGCATCTACAGTCAGGGACAATATAATGTCTTTGTTTCCAGTTTGGATGCTGTTTCTTTCTTCATCTTGCCTGATTGCTCTGTCTAGGACTTCCAGTATTATATGGAATAGAAGTGGCAAGAGTATGCATCCTTGGCTTGTTCTGAATCTAAGAGGAAAAGCTTTCAATTTTTCCCCATTGAGTATAGTGTTAGCTGTGGGCTTTTCATATATGGCTTATATTAAGGTACATTCCTTCAATGCCTAACTTGTCAAGAGTTTTTATCATGAAAAGATGTTGAATTTCGCCAATGTCTTTCTGCATATATTGAGGTGAACCTTTGGTTTTGCCCTTCATTCTGCTAACATGGCATATCACATGTGTAGCTTTGCATATGTTGAACCATCCTTTGATCCTAGGGATAAACTCCACTTAATTTTGGCGTATGATCCCTTTAAAGTGCTGTTGAATTCACTTTGCTAGTATTTTGTTAGAATGTTTGCATCTATGTTCATTAGGGATATTGGCCTGTATATATATATTTTTTTCTTCTATATATTCTTGTCTGGCTTTGGTATCAGTGTAATGCTGGTACCATAAAATGAGTTTGGAAGTGTTTCTTCTTCTTCAATTTTTTGGAAGAATTTGAGAAGGATTGGTATTAGTTCTTCTTTAAATTAGAATTCTGCCATGAAGCCATCTGGTTCTCAGCTTTTCTTGATGGAAAATTACTATTATTATTATTATTATTATTACTTGAGATGGAGTCTCACTTTGTCACCAGGCTGGAGTACAGTGGTGCAATCTCGGCTCACTGCAACCTCCGCCTCCTGGGTTCCAGTGATTCTCCTGCCTCAGCCTCCCAAGTAGCTGGGATTCCAGGCGTGTGTCACCACACCTGGCTAATTTTTTGTATTTTTAGTCGAGACGGGCTTTCGCCATGTTGGCCAGGCTGGCCTCAAACTCTTGACCTCAGGTGATCCACCTGCTTCAGCCTCCCAAAGTCCTGGGATTACAGGCGTGAGCCACTGTGCCTGGCCAATTTTTAAAACTATTTATTCAGTTTCCTTATTTGTTCAGATTTTCTACTTCTTCTTGATTTGGTCTTGATAGGCTTTATGTTTCTAGGAATTTATCCATTTTTTTCAAGGTTATCAAATTTGTAGATATATAATTGTTTATAAGTAGTTTCTTATGATCCATTTTATTCTGTAATATTGAACCCTTGTTTATAGATGAGGGACTTGACAGTTCCTAAGCTGCTGTGGAGTCTATTAATTGACTCACTCAAATGATTTGAAAATAAGACATTATGTCTGTTAAGAGTGTATTTCTGACAGATAGTATGGTTGAAGGCCTGTGGTTTTTGAAAAAACTTGAGATAGAATTCATATAGCATACAATACACTCTTTTAACATGTACAAGTTAGTGGTTTTTAGTATAGTTATGAGGTGTTACAACTATCACTGCCTAATTCCAGAAGACTTCATCATCTCAAGAAGAAACCCTATGCCCATTAGCAATCATTCCCCATTCCTGCCTCTCTCTAGCAACCACTAATCTACTTTGTGTCTCTTTGGATTTGTCTATTCTGGACATTTCATATGAATAGATTCATACAATATGTGGCCCTTTGTGATTGGATTCTTTCACTTAGTATAGTATTTTCAAGGTTCACTCATTGTAGCATGAACTAGTACTTATTTCTTTTTATGTCCGAATTATTCCATTTTATAGATATACCATATTTTGTTTACTTATTCATCAGTTGATAGACATTTGGGTTGTTTCTGCTTTTTGACTTATTATGAATAATGCTGCTATGAATGTTTTTGTACAAGTTTTTGCATGGACATATGTTTTTATTTCTCTTGGGTATATACCTAGGAGAACTGCAGGGTCATATAACTCTTTGTTTAGCTTTTTGAGAAACTGCCAGACTGTTTTCCAAAGCAGCTGAACTATTTTACATTCCTACCAGCTATATATGAGGGTTCCAATTTCTTCACATCCTCATCAACACTTGTTATTGTGTCTTTTTTGTTATAGCCATGCTAGTGATCATGAAGTGGAACCTCATTATAGTTTTGATTTGCATTTCCCTAATGACTCATGATGTTGAGCATGGACCTGCATTTTTTAACTGAACATTTTCAGTGTGATCCTCAGACCCTGTGCTCAGTGTTGGGAATAGAGCTGTGAATAAGGCAGCCCCAGTTGCTGTCTTCTTGGAGTTTAGAGTTCATGTGGGAAGGTAGATAGGAACAAAGTAATTGCAATTAGGTTTTTTATAAGGAACTATACAGCACATAGCCCCTTAGTAAACTTTAAAACTTTCTATTTTAATGAGGTAAGCCTTTTTCATGATTGTTGAAGGCCAAAATTCATGCAGTGGTTATTTAAAGATAGAGATTGCATTTTTACATGTGCTTTTAAAAATAATTCAAAAGAAACAAAAGCATATGCAAATAAAATACGTATAAAGAAAAAAGTGGGGCTGGGCATGATGGCTCATAATCCCAGCAGTTTGGAAGGCCGAGGTGGGAGGATCACTTGAGCCCAGGAGTTGGAGACCAACCTTGGCAACATAGTGAGACCCCATGGCTTAAAAAAAAATTAGCTAGATCAGCGCAGTGGCTCACACCTGTAATCGTAGCACTTTGGGAGGCCGAGGCAGGTGGATCACCTGAGGTCAGGAGTTCAAGACCAGCCTGGCCAACTTGGTGAAACCCTGTCTCTACTAAAAATACAAAAATTAGCTGGGCATGATGGTGGGCGCCTGTAATCCCAGCTACTCAGGAGGCTGAGGCAGGAGAATTGCTTGGACCCGGGAGGTGGAGGTTGCAGTGAGCTGTGATCATGCCACTGCACTCCAGCCTGGGCTACAGAGCAAGACTTCATCTCAAAAAAAAAAAAAAAAAAAATTAGCTGGTCATGGTGGCACATGTCTGTACTCCAGCTATTTGAGAGACTAAGGTGGGGAGATCTCTTGAATCTGGGAAGTCAATAGTCAATGCTGTAGTTAGCCCTGATCATGCCACTATACCCCAGCCTGGTCAAAAGAGTGAGAACCTGTCTCAAAAGAAAAGGAAAGTTGAATATTCTCCCTACCTCTGCATTCCAGCCATTAGCGGCTTGGTGACTGTTATTCCAGACCTGTTTCCAGTACAGGTATAGATTTATATCAGTAGAGGTTTGATTAAGGAGATTACCTTCCTAAAGAATTTTCACTTCTTTTTGAGAGACTTGTGATTCACCTTCTTTGGGGTATAGAGAGATTTTTCCTAATTTTACAGTTATTACTGTGGTGAAGATTTACTAACTATTGAGTGCTTACTGGGTGCTAGGAACTTTACCCCTACACAGGTACACCTTGGTTGTGATACATGACTTCCTGTGTTTCACCTTTCATTTTAGATGGTCCCCATCCCTGCCGGAGTATTTACCATGGGCACAGATGATCCTCAGATAAAGCAGGATGGGGAGGCACCTGCGAGGAGAGTTACTATTGATGCCTTTTACATGGATGCCTATGAAGTCAGTAATGCTGAATTTGAGAAGTTTGTGAACTCAACTGGCTATTTGACAGAGGTAATGGGATTGGGGAAAGGAGGGAGAACATGTTCTTTTCCAGAACTTTTAAGAATGCTTTAATAGCAGCTAAGATTGACTGACCACTTTTACCACATTCTGTGGTAGAACTGTGTGAAGCATTTTATTGTATATATTTCATCTTAATTTCTCACAACAACCCTGTGAGGCAGGTTATTTTTCAGGTGACATACTGAGGATTAGAAAAGTGATTTGCCCCACATCACACAGCTAGCTGGTGGTAGAGCTGGGATTCCAGCCTGGCCAGTGTGACCTCAGAACCTGTGCTTTAACTATTATGCTATATTGTGTTAACGCTTAATGTGTCAGAGAATACCACTGACCACTAAGGCTTTTTGAGATAACAGATGGCATGCAAAGTAAGACCACTTTTCTTCTCAGTAAATCGCAGTTTGGTTTTTCCAGAAGCATCTCATATTTTTTAAGTGATAAATGCAGAAGTGCAGTTTTTCATTTTTGTGGCCTTATTCCAACACCTTGACAACTCACACACACTGTGCTGTGGCGGTTCCAAACATTACCTGGTGGTCACTGAATCACAAAGCAAGGTTCTGAAAGTGGATGTTGTCCTAAATGGGAATAGGAAGAGGAAGGCTTTCTAGTCTGTGAATGTTTATGTCAGTTTCTGAAATACACTTATTTTATTTGCTGTCCAGTTTTTTCTCACAAAAACACTTTACTCTTGTCTTCAGTTCGTGGAGTCCCTGTTCCTTTTTTTTTCTTTAAGGCCCCAAATGTCTTTTTGTAAATTATTATTAAATGAATAACTTGAGAGTGAATGTTTAAAGTAAAACAACTTTCAAATTTGGTTTTGCATTGTCACATTTCTTTGGAATTTCTTGAAATATACAAAGTGGTTAGAAACCTTTTTTGTACACATTTATAGTAAGCAGAAGTCCTTTTCCTTTTGGTTTCACAGGATACTCTCAGCTCAGGTTCCTCATTAGTTTACTTAAGTTAGAAGACTTCTAAAGAACCAGGGTTCTCCATGAAGATTAGATAGAATAAGCAGAACTTAGGGCATCTAAAAACATAGATGGGGAAAAGTTACAAGTTGGTACAAAAGTAATTACGGTTTTTGTCATTACTTTTAATCTAATACATCTGGTTATTTACTACCCTGGAGCCCAAATGTAGTATTTCCTTCAATTATGATGCAAACAACAAACCACAGCAGTAGTAGCAGTACCTCTGCCTTTGTTACTAGTATAAATCACAGACATTTTTAATCATATTTTTGTTGTTGCAGAGATCTTGAAATATTGTCTACATTCATCCCCACTTTGAAATATGAGACCTGCCACTAGATCTTATTTAATATATTAATGAAGAGCATATTTAATACTATAGCACTAATTTGTTTATTAATATTTTGATATAATGACTTTTCTTCATAATACTATTGATTTTATTTTATGCATTTAAATGTTTTATTCTGAGAAGGGGGTTCTTAAGCTTCACCATAGTGCCAAGGAGCTCAAAGGACCAAGAACTACCTTGGACCAAATGCTCTATTTTTTTAATGGCACTCTATAGACTTCTTTTCCCATCTCTCCAGCTTCACTTTATATCATGCTCCTCTTGTGTACCGTGTTCTAGCCCTGCTGGTTTTGTTTCTATTCCTTAAAAACTCAACATTCTTTCCCACCTCAATAGCTTGGTCTGTATTTTCTCTCTGCTTGGAATTCACAGTTCTCTTGCTTATGCCCCTTATGCATGACTGGCTCCTTCTCATTCTTGAGTCGTCTCAGCTTAAGTGTCACTTTCTCAAGAACGTTTTGCATGACACTCTTTACCTGACAAAGTGAAGTAAAGTTATAATTATTTTCTTCCATTCTTTGCTTGATTTTTTCTGTGCTCCCACACTTAAGCACAATAAGGATAGGGACCATGGCTATCTGATATTGACCTTATATTCCCTAATTTAGCCCCAAACTAGGCACATGGTAGGTGTTTGATACACATTTGTTGAATAAATAAATGGCTTAGGTAGTTAGTCATGGCAGTGTCACAAGGGAATGCAGGAAGAAGATTGGGGTGAAGAAGAAATGGTAGCCTCCCCTCCGGAAAAGGAGTTGGAGGTGCTTGTAAGATCTGCAATATAAGATCCGGTACTCAGTTAATTTCATCTAGTAAGAACAGGACAGAACTAGAGGTAGAGATTTGAGAGTCATTTGGAGTACTGGCTATAGTTAATTTGATGAGATTGAAAGAAGTTGTCCGTCAACAAACATCGATCAGTGTATCTCAAAGTGTACCTCTTGAGCTACCTGTATCAGAATGACTAGCTGTGTGCTATTTACACATACAGACTCCTTGACCTCACCCTAGAGCCCCAGAATCAGAATCTCTGGGGTTGGGGAGCAGCAGTATATAGTTTTAACCAGCTGATTACATAATCTCAATTGTACAAAGCCTGAGAGCCACTGGTGTAGTAGAAGTGCAGAGAGCCAAGGGCAGATCTCTGGGGAGCAACAGTGTTTCAGTGGCTGAAACAAGAGCTCACATATTTTAGGAGATGAATAAGAACACTCAGAAATGTAGGAGGAGAGTCATGGTTACCAAGGGACAAATGACCTAATTTTCAGAATAGGGTTACATACAACAAAAATAATCAGGTGGATGAAGACTTGAGACACTAATGTTAAATAAAATCGTTAAAATACAGATTTCCATTTGGTGCTTGAATTGGCCAGTTGAGATTTGTAAGCACATTTGACCCCTTAGTGGAGCTAGAATGTGTCAGAATATGAGCAAACAGTGCCATTTTATTCATTTAGCTAGATTCAGGACAAAGGACAAAGCTTGATTATGTAATCTCACATGTACAGAATACTATTTCCCAGAGTCATTTGTAATACTTGGGGAAATGTGTTTCCTTCAGGAACAGTCATGTTCTCAAAAACTAATCTTGTTCAGTCTGCATTCTTATCAGCTAAGTGAGTCTTAAATGAAAATGGTCTCTGGAAGTGACATTAACTTGTTTTAAGAGGAAGCCAGAGACTTTTAAGATATTTCTGAGTCCCCTGGGAAGTCATAAGAAAGACCCAAGTTCAACCGGACAAGAGGAATAACTTTAATAGTGTGGAGAGAAAATGGCACACATGAAACACATTACCACAACCTTTTCTGGATTTTTATTTCCTACCTTCCTTATAGGCTGAGAAGTTTGGCGACTCCTTTGTCTTTGAAGGCATGTTGAGTGAGCAAGTGAAGACCAATATTCAACAGGCAGTAAGTAATGTTTCAATAGGTTCCTGTATTTCTCTAAGGCTCATTGAAAAGGGTTTGGGTGAAAAATCCAAACCACATATGTCAACCCCCTCTCCCCCTGACACCTAACCATTCTCCTGCTGAGGCCTGACCCTAAATAATAGGCCCATGGACCAGGACGCCTTATCTTAAGGAAAATGGGACAAGATGGTATCTGAGGAAGTGCTGGGTCTGCCTTGAGCTTGTCTCATGTGCCAAGGAACACACTGTGTTGCTAGGTAGAACTCAGTAGGCTCCAGACACTTCTGAGTTTCATTTACTTATAGCCATTTCTAGAATGGAGGGCTCAATGAGAACATTTTAAAATTCTATTCTTAAAGTCTCCATCTCCTCAGGTGCTGGTGTGGAGATAGAGCTTCCTTAAACATTTTTGAATTCATGGGATCAGAGTAGCATTCAAGAAAGGAGCCTTTTGTTCTGAATATTCATAAAAAAATGGAGGTGGTGAACTGGTTCTTACACACAGGGTATACCCTCTCATATGGAGGATCCAGGGGATGCAGATGAGGTGTGTTTTTCTCAGACATCATGGAAACAAATAGTGGAGTAGACTTCCACAAGCACCTTTGTGATGAGTAGAACTTGGGATTCTTGTTCCAGACATTTTAGCAGGTTTTTGTATGTTTGAGTATTTGCTTGCTTACATGTCTCTTGAAAATATAAGAACAAGGGATGGAGTGAGGGTAAGCTGGGAAGTTGAGGGTTCACAAAACAAAGAGGGTAGAGAATGCAAAAGAGATAGGAGATGGTGAGAGAGGGAAGGAAACCGGGGTCTGCCCACTCAAGGGAAGCTGATGAAGCTAGAGGCATTGAAGACAAAGGAATCCAACCCTTATCTTCCTTTTTAATCCAAGTTGCCTTTTAGTTCCTGTCTGCACTTCATCTTTATGGGTGGGCCTCACTCTGTCCTCTCTTGTGAGCAGCAGTGCAAGAAAAATTAAACTGTCCTGGCTTATGTTTTCTTTCTCTTAAAACTAATGTAGAAAAACTTGGGGGAAACGGTGAGGTAAAACAAGACTTGTTTTCAGATCATATATAGGTTAATCGAGCCACTTTTTAATATGTGTTTTAGATAAATGTTTGAAAAATGTGATTGAGTTCCATTTGAATTCACAGCTTTCTTTGCTCCTTACAAGTTTATAAGTCTAATATGTAATCTGATACCCCCCCACCCCACCTTTTTTTTAAAGGACTTTGAGGTCAGTTTAGGCTAGTGTTGGTGAGCCAGCAACTTTGGACAGGGGACCTCATTTTAAGATACTGAGTTCAGGTGAGGGAGAGCATTTGTGCTTATATTTGTAATTTGGGTTTTCAGACACAGGGCCTCTTGTCACTTGAGAGCACATTAGGTGTGAAGACAGAGGTGGGTCATTGCTAGGCTCTGAAGGTGCCTGTTGAGTACATGGTGAAGTGTGTGTGCTTGTAACTAGGATGAGGACAAGCGGCTCTCATTGGGTTGTAGTGTCAGTCACTTGCTTAAATGCTCATAATGGAAAAGCAAACCTTTTAAGCTTATTTAGAAAGGGCTGAACGAGTAACATAAATCTGTTGATCAGGGAGAGCAAAGTTTTTGTTTTTTTCATCCTCCTCATAAGGCCTGACTTACCTTCATTCACTGCACCAGACCTTTTTTTTTTGTAACTCAGTGTCTCCAAAAGAGTAAGATGTGAGCTGGCCTATGAAGTAAATTTAAGCAGTAGGGAAGATGATTTTGAGTGGTAGATGGGCAAGCCTCTGATCTCCCTGAATCACATAGTGAGAAAGCGCTTTCCTTTTAGGTGTCTTTCAAGACTTCATTAAGTTAAAAAGAAAGACTCTTGAGTGCTAGCATATCCTTAACACTTGACTACACTTGTTATTCTCCATTTTAACATAGAAAAGGCCTTGGAAGTGTCCTCAGGCTACCGCAGCTAGTTAATAATATTATTTTCATGTAATTATTTTAAGTGTTGCATTCTATTTATGACGGGTTATAAAAGTGAGATAAATTCTCCTTTTTTAAAAAAAAAATTTTTTTTTTTTTTTGTAAAATTAGACAAATACAGAAAATAACACAACACAAATGTACAGCTTACTGAGTTATCCTAAGGTGAACACACCTGGTTCACCTTAGGTCCAGAATTAGAATTTTTCTGCCTGCCCTAGCAGCCCCATCCAGGTGCCACATCCTAATCATCACCCCTCTCTGTCCTTAAAGTAGCCACTCCCCTGCTTCTCAAAGTAGATACTTGTTTGCATTTCTTTATAATATTATTATCCAGGTGTACATCTCAAGTTTAATCTTGCCAATTTAAAGGAAATTTGAGTCTTTTAAGACTCTTCTAATCTACAGGTTTCCCTTTCATTGCATTGCTTCCCCTTACCCCCTAGTTTTTCCTCCAATGATTTATCTGTTGAATAATCTAGGACATTTAGCCTTGAGATTTTCCTACAGTCTGGATTTTGCTGAATGCCCTGTCCTGGTGCTGTTCACCTGTTCTCTCTGACCTCTGTATTTCCTGCAAATTGGTAGCTGGATCCCCAAGTGTCATCAGACTCAGGTATGAACCCCACAGTAAGACATCAGATAATTGGTGGGTTCTTTCCCCATGAGGCACCTGATGTCTGGTGCTGCTTCTTTTTTCATCCTCCTCATAAGGCCTGACTTACCTTCATTCACTGCACCAGACCTTTTTTTTTTGTAACTCCAACTCCATCTAAAATGTTTTGTAACATTTTACGATGTTAGCGGCTGTTGATGCTTAGTGTCTAATCCATTAATCCATTGGAGGCCATATGATGGTGTATTACTCTCTTCTCGTGCTGCTAATAAAGACATACCCAAGGTTAGGTAATGTATAAAGAAAAAGAGGTTTAATGGACTCACAGTTCCACATGACTGGGGAGGCCTCATAATCATGGCTGAAGGTGAAGGAGGAGCAAAGGCACGTTTTACATGGTGGCAGGCAAGAGAGTGTGTGCAGGGTAACTACCATTCATAAAACCATCAGATCTCATGAGACTTACTCACTATCATCAGAACAGCACAGGAAAACCTGCTCCCATGATTCAGTTACCTCCCACTGAGTCCCTCCCATGACAGTTGGCGATTGTGGGAGCTATAATTCAAGATGAGATTTGGATGGGGACATAGCCAAACCATATTAGATGGTGATAATCTAATCTTTTTCATTTATTAATGGCGATTCTTTCATAAAGAGACAGTTCCATTCATCTACTGTTTCTTAACTATTGTTGCAGGTCATACAGGAAAGATAGGATAAATGCTTGATTCTTTACTAGCTTTTAAGATAATGATTTGGTTCCCTACTGTTCTTCAAAGGTGACCAATTAGAGTATTTTTTGATTAAATATTTCATCTTCAGATAATTATATATTCTCATGCATTGTAAGGAATAATATGGAGAGATCTGGTGTACCTTTCACCCAGTTTCTTCCAATGGTACCATCTTATATAACTATAGTACGGTTTCACAGCTGGAAAATTGAGCATTCATATGACCCACTTGTTTTTGTCTGATTTCACCAGTTTTATATTATTCATTTGTGTGTCTGTGTATATATTTAGTTCTGTACAATTTTACCACAAATGTAGATTTGTGTAATCACTGGATTTAAAAAAGTCTTCATGAACTCATGGATTTAAATATATTTTATGGCCATGCATAGTGGCTCATGCCCATAATCCCAGTCAAATTTTGGGAAGCCGAAGCAGATGTTTGCTTGAGGCCAGGAGTTCAAGACCAGCCTGGGCAAGAGAGAGAGAGACCCCATCTCTACAAAAAATACAAAAAATTAGCCAGGTATGGCAGCATGTGTCCGTAGTCCTAGCTACTTAGGAGACTGAGGTGGGGAGGATCACTTGAGCCCAGGAGCTCGAGGTTTCAGTAAGCTGTGGTACTCCTGGCTGGCTGGAGTACCACTCCAGGCTGGCTGACAGAGTGAGACCCTGTCTCTGGGGAAAAAAAAACAAAACATATTTTATTTTATTTTATTTTACACCGAAATCATGATCCCTTTTGAAGGTTTGGGCATATCTTTTTTTCCAACAGCTTTATTGAGATGTAATTTACATACCATAAGTTTCAACATACTAAGTGTACAATTCCATATTTTTTATATAGTACAGTTTCACAACTAGAAAGCTGACTGTTGATACAACTCACTTATTTTGGGGTTGTATCAAAAATTTATCTATATCATCACAATCAAATTTTAGAACATATCTATCAGCCCTAAAAGAAACCACATGCCCATTTGCGGTCATCACCGATTCCCATCCCCAGCTTTAAGCAGCTGTCCTGAATCCTAGCAGTGACCCTCGTGGTCCTTCATGGCTTCATGGCTTCATAGCTTTGCTTTTTGTAATGACAAGATCTGCTCCCATCCCTACCCCTCACCCTTAAAGCCATTTCTTTAAGAAGCTCTAGTATCTTTTAGTAGGAAATAGTATTTCGAGGACCCTGTCTAGGCCCTGGGTGTGCTCATTGCTATTAGGTTTCTAGGCCACTGCAGTGGACAGAGATAAAATGCCAAAATCAGTTTACACTGATACTTCCATTTTGTGATTTTTAATTTAACCTGTTCTGTATTACATCTATCGCCTTTCTCCCACAGCAGGAATCCTGGTTTTCAAGGACACAGGGGATGATAGACTAGTCCATAATCACTCATTTATTTTATCCCAGATTATATACATAATGGTCTCAGTAATACTAATGCTACCATCCCCAGTGTAATTACTGAGAATAGTTTTTTAAAAATCTGAAAAGTTTATATCTGCTTTTGCTGTTTCTCCCCTAGTTTTAAAATATTGTACTATTTCCGTATTATTGAAACATATGTCCATTATAGAGAGTACTCTTTCCATTTTAGCTCTCAACTAATCTCAGTTCTATAAGTAACTACATGTTTAATGCTCTCTGTGATCATGTCTCTGTAGTCATTTGAATTGATCAAGCTTATTCTCAACTAGATTCTTCAGGAAGTGGCCATGGGAACAATATGCCCTGAGTTTTTGCATGTTGATAACAGTTAGTGCTCTTTATACTTTAAAGTCAGCTTTTCTGGATATGAAATCTTTGGTTCACATTTATTTTTCTTGATTTTTATTTTTATTTCTTAATTTTTTTTCTTTTGGAATGAATCATTGCTATTGAAAAGCCTGGTAATAATCTATTTTTTTCCCCTTGAAAATTCGTTGTTTTTGCCTAAATACCCAATGATTTTCTTTTTTCTCATTCTTTAGTGTCCAGTGATTTCATTAGACTGTGTGTTGGTGTTGGATGTTGTGGGTCAGTATTCTAAGGTATGGGGTAGAAGCTTTCAATATCTAGTTTCATACTTTTTTTTTTAAACTTCAGGAAATTTTTATATTATACTTTTTACCATTTTTCATGTCCTTACTTTTATTTTATTCTTTAGGAATTTCTCATATCTTTCTTTACATAATTCTTTTTACCCATTTTCATTGTTTATCACTTTCTTTTTAATCATTTTTATCTCTCTTTTTTTTTTTTTTTGAGACAGGGTCTTGCTGTGTCACACTGGCTGGAGTGCAGTGGCACGATCTTGGCTCACTGCAGCCTTGACTTCCTGGGCTGAAGTGATCCTCCCACCTCAGCCACCCAAGTAGTGGGGACAACAGGCACATGCCACCATACCTGGCTAATTGTTTTGATTTTTAGTAGAGACGAGGTCTCACTATGTTGCCCAGGCTGGTCTCAAACTCCTGGGCTTAAGCAATCCTCCCACCTCAGCCTCCCAAAGTGCTGGTATGACAGGCATCAGCCACCGTGCCTGGCCTCTTCTTTTTATTTTAATTTTTTCTTCTTTTTTGTCTTCTGTGTCTTTTAATTATCTGTGTATTTCTGAAATGACTTTTTATTTTATTTCTAATTGCCACTTGACTTCTCTACCTCATCTGAGTTTGTGGATTCTGATTTATTTTGTTCTGTCATGCATCATTTTCTTTATGCCATTTACCTCATTTTATTTTTATTTTTTTTTTATTTTTATTTTTTGAGACAGAGTCTGGCTGTGTCACCAAGGCTAGAGTGCAGTGTGCAGTCTTGGCTCACTGTACCCTCCACCTCCTGGGCTCAAGCAATTCTCCTGCCCCAGCCTCCTGAGTAGCTGGGATTACAGGGGCCCGCCACCACACCTGGCTAATTTTTTGTGTTTTTTAATAGAGACGGAGTTTGGTCATGTTGCTCAGACTGGTCTCTAACTCCTGAGTTCAGGTGATCCATCTGCCTTGGCCTCCCAAAGTGCTAGGATTATAGGCATGAGCCACTACGCCACGCCATGTTATTTATTTATTTATTTTTGAGCATGTATTCCTGACTGCATTTGTTATTCATAAGGATGTTGTTCTGCTTCTTCTTCTCTTACTTCTTATAGAACTTTGAATTGCATTTGAGCTTGAGTCATTTCTGTTGCTCATTTCTATTTGAACTCAGTTTTTCTGAACTTTTAGAAAGAGACATGGTTCAGGGTAGCTTTGTAACTTCACTGAGCTCCCTCTTAGTTGTTCTCAGCATAGTATTTAAACGATGGCCTCCTGTCTCCTGAGATTTCCTGGATTTCTTCCCCTCCTCCACTACTTCTCTTTCCTTTTTCTCTCTTGTCCATCTATTTCAGGAGTTTGGTTTTGTCTCTTGAGATTTCTCCTTGGTGTGAGGCTGTATTCTGGAAGGGAACCCTGGGAGGTCAGTTTCAAGAGTTCATGGTGCACAACTACTTGGGCACCTTCACAGTTTCTTACCATGGGCCCCTTAAACCTACTCCTTATTGGAGTGGACAAAATTCCTTCCAGTGTGAGCTACTATTGTCAGACTGTCCCTCCATGTTTTCTAGTAATGCCTGTTGGCTCTTTTGGGATTTTCCTTTTCACAGGTCTGATTGCCTGTTGCTTTCTTTTTCCTGCCCAACCACTGCCCAGCCACAGACACCATGCAGGTTATATGGCCGTTGGTAGTTTTTCTTCACCTGTTTGTGTTCTGGGTTTGGTGAGGATACTTTGTCACATGGATTTGCTGTGCACATTGTTCATGGGTTTTGGGTATTGCTCTCTAGTTCTGTCTGGTTTTATACGTAGAGAGGAGAGATTCAAAAGCTTTGCTGATGTTGTTCCCATCTTAGCTAGTTTTCTTTTTATGTAAAGTTTTGAGGTGAAACATTGAGCTAACTTTCAGAGTTTGTGTGTAAAAATATCTTAAACTGGTGAATTTAATGGTTTAAAACAGAGTATGTTAATTCATGATTATTATTTGGACATTGAATTTGAGACAAGAATCTTAAAAAGTATAGATATTAAATCCCAGAAAGGATTAAGGCTAGTTTTGCTATTGTGGCAGTGTTTGCTTTTTGGGGGATATTATGCTATAGATCAGCAGTCCCCAGCCTTTTTGGCACAAGGAACTGGTTTTTGTGGAAGACAGTTTTTCCTCGGATGTGGGGCAGGGGAGGGGATGGTTTTGGGATGATTGGCGCACATTACATTTATTGTGCACTTTATTATTATTAAATTGTAATATATAATGAAATAATTATACAACTCACCATAATATAGAACCAGTGGGAGCCCAGAGCTTGTTTTCTTACAACTATGTGGTCCCATCTGGGGGTGATGGGAGACAGTGAGAGATAATCAGGCATTAGATTCTTACAAGGAGCCAGCAACCTAGATCCCTTGCGTGAGCTCTTCACAACAGGATTCGCACTCCTGTGAGGATCTAATGCCACTGCTGATCTGACAGGAGGCAGAGCTCAGGCGGTAATGCAAACAATGAGGAGCAGGCTGTAAATACAGATGAAGCTTTGCTTGCTCGCCTGCCACTCACCTCCTGCTGTTTGGTCCGGTTCCCAATAGGCTACAGACCAGTACTGGTTTGTGGTCCAGGGATTGGGCACCCTTGCTCTAGATAACCCTCCTTTCTTGAAAAAAAGGATAATATTTAAGATATACTTCCAGTATTTAAGATGAAGACTGTTTTGATTTTATAATTGTGTTATTAATATGCCTCATAAAACTTTGACCCAAGGGATAGCCATAGGCTGGGTAGAAAACAGTTGCTGTTAGTGGGAGCTTGAGGAACAAGGATTATCTCTTCATTTGTAGCTTGGCACTTTCTAGATTAAGTTTAAGGAAACAAATTCCTGACTAGGTATCCTTGACAAATGAGAGGAGTAGGCTATTTTAAGTTCTTTTCAACTGGAAGTCAATTTCAGTGAAGGATGAGAATTACCAGGCATCTTCTTTCCCCCTGCAGTAAAGAGCAATTTCTAGGCAGTCATATCCTGCCCAAGTGGTGCTGGGTGCTTTGTTATTTGGATGACACTGGACTGGGACAGAAGGTAAAGAATAATGCAGTCTGACCTGCTGTTACTTAATCACAACTGCACAAAAACTCTAAACTGGAAAGAGAACTGTTAGTAAGGATGCCATCCCGTTATCTGAAGGTACATGGGTTGTAATGAGAAATGCCTTGAGGTCCAGCAGAATTCTAAAGTCACACCCCCCAAAATGATTTTTAGAAAAGCTTTACTAAGTTAACTTCAGTGTAAACCAAGCCAGAAAGTATTCAGGAAGGCAAGTTTCAGTACATAGGAAAAGTAAATTAAAATAACTGAAAACACATGTAAGTCAGATAAATTGCTCAGCATCTTTTTTTTTTTTTTTTTTTTTTTTTTTGAGATGGAGTCTTGCTCTTGTTGCCCAGGCTGGAGTGCAGTGGTGTGATGATCTCAGCTCACTGCAACCTCTGCCTCCTGGGTTCAAGTGATTCTCCTGCCTCAGCTTCCCAAGTAACTGGGATTACAGGCTCCTGCCACCATGCCTGGCTAATTTTGTATTTTTAGTAGAGATGGGGTTTTACCATGTTGGCTAGGCTGGTCTCGAATTTCTGACCTCAGGTAATCCACCAGCCTCCGCCTCCCAAAGGGCTGGGATTACAAGCATGAGCCACTCTGTCCAGCCTGCTCAGCATCATTTTGAATGTTTGAACTTTCAGTTTTCTAGTAGTTTAAGCAACACCTTCTTGAAAACTTTAATTCTGCTTTAAGAGTTTTTTTTCTTGGCTGGGTGCTGTGGCTTCTGCCAGCACTTTGGGAGGTTGAGGTGGGAGGATTGCTTGAGGCCAGGAGTTTGAGACCAGTTTGAGACATACTGAGAGCTCATCTCTAATATTAAAAAAAAATACAAATTTAAAAATAAAAAGAAATTTAAGAAAGAATTTTTTTTTTTTTTCTTATAAGACCACTAAGACTTTTCTTGCCGAAACTCACTTGTTTGTTTGGAAAAGCTATATGGAAAAGATCATAGCCTTTGAATGAGAGAGATTTGGTTTTGAATCTGAGCTCTGCCATTTATCAAATGATTTTGGGAAAAGCCACTTAACTTTTTTTAAATTATTTTATTTTATTTTATTTTTTGAGGCAGGGTTTGCCTGTATCACCCAGGCTGGAGTTCAGTGGCGTGATCTCCGCTCACAGCATCCTTGACCTCCTGGACTCAAGCCATCCTCCCACCTCTGCCTCTCGAGTAGCTGGGGCTATAGGAGTGTGCCACCACACCCGGCTAATTTTTGTATTTTTTTGTAGAAATGGAGTTTTGCCATGTTGCCTAGGCTGTTCCCAAACTCCTGAGTTCAAGCTATCCACCTGCCTCAGCCTCCTAAATGCTCAGATTACAGGCATGAACCACCACACCCAGCCTCACTTAACTTCTTTGCTATTCTTTTTTTGACTTCTTAAGTTTAATACATAGTTTAAAATTGTTGAGTCTTCTTTGCTAATGTAAACATTTTAGTCTGCATATTTCTAAGTGACCACTTTAGTTCCACAAGTGTTATTGTAGTTTTGTGATTGTTTATTTCTAAATGTTTTGTAATGTCCATCAGCATTTCTTCTTTAACACATAGTTTATAAGATTTTTACTTTTTAGCATGCAGCTATTTTGCTGTCATTTGGTGCTGAGATCTGACTCAGTGGAGCTGTAGTCAGAGAATGTGGCCCTTATAATATTGATCCCTGAAATGTGTTGGGGCTGGCTTTAGCACCTACCAGGGGTCAACTTTCATAAATGAATCATGTGTATTTGAAAATAATTTTTTATATTAATTGGGTGCAATATTCTATACATATCCATTATAGGAAGTTGTTAATTCTGCTGGGCAAATTTTCTATATCCTTACTAATTTTTTCCTTCTGCTTGATCTTAGTAATTGCTGAGAGAGTTGTTAAAAATCTCCATTTAAGATGGTAGATTTGATCATTTCTCTTAGTCATTCTGTCAAGTTTTGCTTTATATATATTAAAGCTATGTTATTAAGTGTATGTAAGTTTGGAAGTATGTCTTTCTCAGATGAAAAATTACTAAGAGGAAACATTAGAGGTAAGTAGGGGTTCTGGCTCAACTAGCCTGACAGGATTCTTGCTGAAGGCAGGTCAGTGTGATCAGACTTCACCTGGGGGACTGGGGAGGATGAGGAGTTTGATCAGATATCAAGGGTGATCACACATTTAAGGGTAGGCAAACTGACTTAGCAGGATTCTTGGTGCAGCTGGACAATGCAGAGATGAGGTTGGAAGCCCAAAACTCAGGGCCTAGTTGAAAAGACAGTTCAGAGGCGCCTCATTAGAGTTTTGCCAAGGAGAGAATCTTTGTCATTAATGAGGTGCATCTTTCATTGTAATCTATGTACTTCTATGAGATGTTTCTTTTTTTTTTTTTTTGCTCTTATAGGTGTTGAAACTAAATATTGAAATGTTTTTATTGAGAAAAAAGGTTTTATGCTATTTATAAAATGAAATAATTAAAATAGTAAGAAAAGCATGTCTTACCATTGAATTGAACATTTTCTTATTATATAGAGATTCTCTTTTACTTTGATAATGATTTTTATGTTAAAGTCTATTTTGTCTGGTATCTGCTATATAGGTATACAAGCTTTCTTTTTGTTAGTATTTGTCTAATATATACTTTTTCTTTTTTTTTATTTTATTTATTTTATTTTATTTTTGTGTTTTGAGACAGTTTTGCCCTGTTGCCCAGGCTGGAGTGCAGTGGCACGATCTCAGCTCACTGCAATCTCTGCCTCCAGCGTTCAAGAAATTCTCCTGCCTCAGTCTCCCAAGTAGCTAGAATTACAGGTGTGCACCACCACGCCCAGCTGATTTTTCTATTTTTAGTAGAAATGGGGTTTCACCATGATGGCCAAGCTGGTCTGGAACTCCTGACCTCAAGTGATCCCCCTACCTCAGCCTCCCAAAGTGCTGAGATTACAGGTATGAGTCACTGTGCCTGGCCTTCTTTTCAGTTTTAATTTGTATCTTTATGTTTTTAGGTATATCATTGTAAATAATATATAGCCACATTTAAAAGTAATTTATTCTTTGTGTTTTAATTAAGACTTTAGTTCATTTATATTTATTGTGGCTACTGATATTTTTGGATTTAGTTCTACCATCTTATTTTTTGCCTTCTGTTTATCTGTTTTTCTCTTCTTTTTCCTTAATTTCTGGCCTGTGTTTTATTTTTCTTCTCATTCCAACTTTGTTTGTCTTCTTAGAAGTCATATACTTTATGTCTCCTCATTTAGTAATCAATTTTAATACTTGAGTATAAAGTCTAAAGTTTATTATTCCATTATTTTTTCTGTTGTATAATCCCATAACCTTACTCTAGTCATCCTTATCCAACTTACGTATTACTGGTGTCCACTCTTTCATTCTAATTTGTTTTCTTCCTCCACTAATTAGACATTGTTAATACTTTTTTATATAGTCAGTATTTCTTTACTCCTATAATTACTAATATCTGTACTCTCCATTCCTTTCTGCATCTCCGGGATTCTGTCTGAGATCAATTTCTCTTCTGCCTAAAGGATTTCCTTTGGTAGTAAACTTTCTTGTTATTGTTTGAAATATCTTTAAGTACCTTATTTTTGAAAGATATTTTCACTAAGTAAACATTTTAGGTTGGTAGTTATTTTCTTTTGGCACACTACAGGCATTATTTCACTGTCTTCTAGACCTCCTCACTCCATCCTCCAACATCTCTTAACCTCACTTTTGAATATTTTCATTTGTGTCTATATCTATGTCTATATCTATATGTATTTAGCATTCCATTGTAATTCTGTTGTCTCTTTGGCTGTATCTTTAGTATCATTTTTAGTGGTAGCTCTAAGAATTACAATATAATATACATACATGACAGCTTACACCATAGAGTTAACATTTTAACACTTTAAGTAAATGTGTCCTGTAACCACATAGATTCCACTACCCCATCCCCTGTGTTAGGGTGGTCATGTATTACATGTACACACACTGGAAAAAACCTGGGCTGTGTTCTGCCTTTTTTCTTGCAATACTCATACACAGTTAATTTAATTTATTTATTTACTTTTTAAAAATAGAGATGGGGTGTTGCCATGTTGCCCAGGCTGGTCTGAAACTCCTGGCCTCAAGTGATCCTCCCACCTTAGCCTCCCAGACTGCTGGGATTACAGATGTGCACCACTGCATCTCGCCTCGTACATATTTTAAAGACAAAAAATAGCCTGTTATAGCTCTCCAAACCATTGCTGTTGCTCTTCCTTCATTCCTAAAGTTCCGTGTTTCCTTCTGGTATCATTTCTCTTCAGCCTAAAATAAAACTTCCTCTAGTACTTTTTTTAGAGTAAGTCTTATGGTAATGAGTTCTCTTAGTGTTTCTTCATCTGATGTTTTTATTTCACCTTCATTTCTGAAGGGAATTTTCTGAGCTGACAGGTCCTTTCTTTCATCACTTTACAAATGTTGTTTCACAATCTTTTCTGGTCTACATGATTGCTGATGACAGTCATTTCAAACACTTTTCTTATGTGTATTGTGTCATTATTTTATGTCTTCCTTCAAGTTTAAAATCCCTTCTTTCTTAGGGATTATGCTATTTGGGATTTGTTAAGATTCTTGTGTGTGTCCATTTATGTTTTTAATCATATTTGGGACATTTTCAGATATTGTTTCACTTGTTTTTTAAAACCAATCTCTCCTCTCTTTTTGGGACTCCAGTGTATAAATTTTAGACCTTTTTACAGTATCCCAGAGGTTCCTTAGGTTTGTTCATTATTTTAAAGTAGTCTGTTCTCTGTATTCTTCAGGTTGTGTACTTCCTGTTGATATGTCTTCAGATTCCTTATTTTCTCTGTTATTCTCTTGAGTTTCTTCTCCATTTTTTTGCAGAGCTTATCTAGCAAGTTTTTAATTTCAGGTGTTGTACTTTGCAATTCTAAAGTTTCATTTTTAAAGATAGCTTTTTTTTTTTTTTTTTTTTTTTTTGTCTGCTGAGAGCTCTCATCTTTCCATTCGAGACCATTCACCTTTGCTTCATAGCCGATGATTGTAATAGCTCCTTTAAAGTCTGGCTGGGCGTGGTGGCTCACGCCCGTAGTTCCAGCACTTTGGGTGGCCGGATCACCTGAGGTCAGGAGTTGGAGATCAGCCTGGCTAATGTGGCGAAACCCCATCTCTACTAAAAATACAAAAATGAGCCAGGTGTGGTGGCGCAGCCTGTAATCCCAGCTACTCGGGAGGCTGAGGCATGAGAATCTCTTGAACCCGGGTGGCAGAGGTTGCAGTGAGCTGAAATCACGCCACTGCACTCCAGCCTGGGTGACAGAGTGAAAGTGTGTCTCAAAAAAAAAAAAATAAATAAAGCCTTTGTCTGATAATTCCAACTTCTGGGTCATCTTGGGGTTGGCATCTGTTCATTTTCTTTTTCCGCCAGTATTGGGTCTCTGGGGCTTGTTATAATTCTCTGGAGAATTTTTTTTTTTTTTTTCCAGCAAAATCAACCTGGTTAGGAACAGACTGTAAGTTTTGTCTCACCTAAAGCTTGTGATCATTCTGCAACTCTGTTCATTCATGTTTTTCATGCCAGCACAACATTGTAGTTTTTTATTCACTAGTATTTTACTTGTTTTAATCATAGAAAGCCTTTTAGTAAGTGCCATTGTTCTAGTTTCTTCCACTGGACTATTTCTTTGCTTGATATAATTGAATATTAAGTTAAATTTCCTTTACTGTTGCTTATTTTTAAGATTTGGTAATGCCTCATATAGTATTCTGCCAAGTTGCAATGATGTTTTGAAAAGATTTGCTATTGTGGAATACCAAATTGCAAAATTTACTATGAAATAAATCCTCTTAGATTATCTCAGAGGCCTTGGCTGGAGGAATATGCTAATAACATACATTGTGTGTGTGTGTATGGTACACTATACATAACATAAAATTTACCATTTTAACCGTTTTTAAGCATAAAATTCAGTGGCACTAAGTACAATACCAGTGTTATACAACCATCAACATTATGCATTTCCAGAACGTTTTCGTCATTATAAACAGAAGCTCTATGCTCATTAAACAATAACTCTTCAGCCTCTGGTGACCTCCATTGTACTTTGAGCCTCTAAGAATTCTCCTATTCTAAGTACCTCACGTAAGTGGAATCCTTGTCCTTTTGTGCCTGACTTCACTCAGCATTACGTCTTCAGGGTTCATCCATGTTGTAGTATGTATCAGAATGTCCTTCCTTTGAGCCCCTGCTTTCACTTGTTCTGGATCTATACAGTGACATATCTCTTGACCTACCATTTGTGTTCATGCCTTTTTGAGGTCTGTTATCCATCAGTGGGGTGTGTTCTTTGACTTCCAGTGATGGAAGTGAGTCTAATTCCTTCTGTGACAATTTGCTTTCTGGCTTAAGATGTGGTCTGTGTGTTTAGCATACAACTCTAGATGTCCCACTGTCTTCCAGGTACTATGCTGTTCTGTTCCTGAGAATAAAGGGATGAAAGATACCCTCCATGCCTTTTAACTGCTCAAAGTCTAGGAGATGCAGTAACAGACACTGAGCCAAAAGTAGGTTGGATTTCTCCCCCAATTTATACATTTTAACATCAAGTGTATTAGAGAAATAAAATGAAAATATATTTTGTTTAAAAATTATACAGTAATTATTCAAAAGGAACAAGAGTATGTGAAACCCACATTATCCTGGAGTGTCCAGGTCATATGAAATAACAAATTGAGAATAGTATTAGGATGGGAACCAGCAAGGTGCTATGGTCGAGTACCAATAAGGAGTTGGGGAAGTGTGTGGAAAGCAATATTTGTTTATCTGGGAAGGCCTGGGTGAGGAAGAGGCATTTGAGCGGAACTTTGCTGATGAGGAAGAAGTCATCCTGGGAACACTTGGGGCAGAGCATCTGACAGAAGGCCTGCTGTGTCCACATGCTTTAAGTGCACACCTTTAGCTTTGCAGTATCAGGTCTCAGCCACACTTACTCTGGAAAGTCCATTTGGAACACTGTTCTGTCATCCACATGCCAGATTTAGACGATCTGCATGTGTTACTTGTTCCTATGGTTTCTTGTGCCTTCCTTTCATATCATTCATCTCACTTATGATAATTATTTCTATACATGTTTCTTGAATGTTCTTCCCTTTACTACAGGGGTGTTCAATCTTTTGGCTTCTCTGGGCCACATTGGAAGAAGAAATATCTTGGGCCACACATAAAATACACTAGCACTAACGATAGCTGATGAGCTAAAAAAAATTGCAATAAAATCTCGTAATGTTTTAAGAAAGGTTACGAATAAGTGTTGGGCTGCATTAAAAGCCATCCTGGGCTGCTTGTAGCCCATGGGCCATGGGTTGGATAGGCTTGCTTTAGTAGGTATGTTCTGTGAAGGTGGTGGGATTGCATCTGTATTAGTCACCACTTTATCCCCAGCACAGTAACTGTCACTTAATAAGCACTTAATACATATTTGTCAAAACATGAAAGAATGCCATTTGAATATCATCTATTGGAGCCTTTAGTTTTTGAAAGCAGCAGGGCTCAGACCTGGTATGACCCATCTCATGTTGTAAAGTCAGCTTTTCCTTGGTGAGAGAACACTGGCCCGGTCACCAGGGTGAAGGTGGGTTCACAGTAACTGAGTTATTTGGGAAGGGCAGGCCAGGGCTGGCTGACTGGATGAGATAAGAAGATAACACTGTCTTTTGTGTCTTTTTTTGAAAAGAGTAGTTGTTCACTTGACTTAGGAGCCAGTGTGTGGCATAAGCTCAGGAAGCAAAACATGATAACCCTGGAAGGTGAGAACCTAATATAATAGGATAACAGGGCACACAATATTTTCTTCTAACCTGCTCCAAGAGACCTGATCAGAATGAGTATGTGTGAGTCCTGCTGAGGTCCCAGAGGTGCCGGTTTGAAATACCTATTTAATGTAACCTTAAATTTCTTTTCATGTCTTGGTTCTTTTGAGGCCAAACTTAGATTAAGAAGTAACAGTGATTCTGATATTCCCTGCCCCTCGAATATTGGACTCTGTATCATTGTCCTCTGTGGGAAAACCAAGGTAAACTGTTGAGTAGAGAGTCATGCCCAGGGATATCTAGCTTTAAGAGAAACTTATGAAAAAATAAGAATTTAGAATGGATGAAACTTTCAAAATTACCTGGCAAAAAATCTTGTAGATGAGGCAACAATGGCCCACGAAGGGGCACAAAGGGATATCCCACTGAAAGACTGTATTCGAGATTGATGTTTATGCAGAAGAGGGTCACCCAGGGATAGGGTGGGTTTGGAAATCATGCAAACCTAAGGAACAGATGACTTTTTTCATTAAAAGTATTGTTTATCCAGTATGTACTATGGGCTAGGTTGTGTTTTAAGTGCCGTAGATACAACAGATAACTAGATATAAATCCTTATTCTCATGGAGGTTATAATTCTAGTAAGGAAGAGACTCTAAATAGGTAAATTTATATCTGACTATGACGATGGACTGCGATTAAAATAAAACAGAATAATGGAAAAATTATTGGAGTATAATGCGGTTGAGCTCTTGGGTCTTTTATTTGTAGGATTAGTGATGGCCTGTCTGAGGTGATGACTTCTGAGCTGAAACCTAAACAATGAGCAAGGCTAGCATGACCAGGAAGGAGGGAGTTAGGAACAAGGGGGACTGTGATGTGGGGTCAGGGTTAGGTTGGAGAAGTAGGCAGAGTTGGATTACACAGAGCTTTGTAGGCCTCAAAGAAATTTGGTTTTCATCTTAAACACAGTTGGAAGCCATTGGATCTAATTAACATTTTAAAGAGACCACTCTGGTTCTGTTTGGGGTTTTGTGATAGTCCAGGTGAGAAATGATGGGTCTGAGGAACAAGGTGGTAGGAGGAGAGAAGCTAAGAAGTGATCTGATATTTGGAAGTACCTCTGAAAGCATAGGGAGAAAAGACAAGACAGGAATCCAGTATGACTCCTGGGTTTTGGGGAGATGGTGATACCCTTAATTTGAGATTGGAGTGCCTGGGAAAGGTTGAATAAATTACTGAACCTAAAGACTAAGAGATAAATGAGTTATGATTATTCTACAAATGTCTGAAAGATGATAGAGAAAGAATTTGATCTATTCCATGTGATCTCTGGGAACCTAGAAAGGGACAGCAGAGGCAAGGTCTCCAGGAGACCGATTTCAGTTTAGCTAAAGATTAGGAACTCTGTTAGAATGATCTGAACATGACAGGGACTGCCTACCAGGAAGTGATATCTGTCACCCAGATTGTTCAAGCTGAGACTGTGGGACCATCTATTCACAGAGTGACTTCATAATTTATTGTCCAAATCAAGACACTTTTGAGAGTGAAATGGGATGCTCTTAATTATGCTTGAATAATAGTGACTTAGGACTTTTCTCAATCACTTTTGCCGGCTGGAGATACCTGGCTGGCAATGCCCTTGCCCCACCTTGGTCTGTGACTTCAGAGCTAGCTTGGCCTCACCACCATTTTTGTCATGTGGGGTGGCTGCTCTCTGCTGGTAAAGGACAGAGGGCATGGTGTTACAGCCTTTTCTGCACCCATGTTCGGGGGGGTCCCAAGCTCTTGTCCTACATCCAAGAAGAATGAGGATATGCTGACAATCAAAGTCTGAGGAGGGCGGAGAAAAATTTTATTGAGCGACGCAACAACTCTCAGTGGAGAGAGGACACGGGGGTGGTCCCTACCCTCGCAGTTGGGTAGTTTCTCTCTCAGTGTAGCTGAGTCCAGGGCTTTTATGGGCTCGGAATAGGGGAATGCATGCTGATTGGTTTGTGTGTATGCAAAGAAAGGCTAAAGCAAAGAAACCACTCAAAGGTGGGCATGGCAGTGTAGAAAACCAATTAGTAAAGGGTAGGTATATGTAAAATTAGTGAAGGGTAGGGATCGATCAGAGGAAAGTGTGCCAAATGGGAAGGCAGGTTCTCAATCTGGTCTGTGGCTTTGACTTAAAGCTTGGCTTTCAGGCTTTAAACTGTCTTCCACTTTTAGGTGGGGTTTCACCTCGGACCTGCCTCTGTCTGCCTAGGCATTTGTCTGCTTCCTGCCACTATCAACAGGTATAAATTTGGACTGCCCTTGTCAAGTAGGGAACAGTATTCATCCTACCTTATTTCTGTTCATCCTAGAGACACTATAGAGGGAATGCTTTTAGGTACCTGTTAAAATCAAGTAACCTTTTGGCATCTTTCCAGATCTAAGGTTCTGAAGATCTTTGGTACATTTTATTTAACAAAAAGTATTGATGCCCAAGTTTTCTGGATTAGTTCAAATCCACCTGTAATACAGGTGGCCTCCTGTGTGGAACACCCTTCCCACTCCTGCCCTGCCTTGCTTGCTCCTTCTTCTCACTTCCTGCAGGAAGCACCTGCAGGGCCTCACCCACCTGACTTTGGATGCCCCACCTTTGGCTACCATAGCTCATTGAGCTTTTCTTGGCCACAGTGCTTAGAACAGGCTTGAAATCATCTGCTTGTTTGTCTCTCTTCCCTTCTCAATTATGTACTTTGGTTGTGTATCCCCGGGGGCTAGCACAGGAGTGGCATAGAGAAGATGCTCACCAAGTATTTGCAGAATGAGTAGATAGCATCATGAACCTATTCTATAGATTTGTAGTCATGTGCCAGTACCTACATAATACCTAACTACATGTTGAGTGCTTTTTATGGTATATCCTCATAGCAAGCCTGTATGATAAATTTTCATAGAGTACTAATTTTACTGATTGAGGAAACTGAGGCTCAGAGAGGAAAGTAATTTGTCCAGCCAACATTACATGGCTAGTGATGTAATAGGAGAGCCAAAATTGGCACCCAGAATTAGCCACTTGGCTCAAGTGCCTACTATTTGTCCTGTTACTCAAGACTTACCATACACTTTATAAGATTCTTAGAAGTCCTGCAGTTAAAAATTAGTTTAACTTTGAGTAACCCAGTGCTTTCCTAACTAGTGTGACTCCTTTGATGGTGGAAACCTTTTATTCTCTGTACCTTCTACCATCTTATGGAAAACTGTCAGGAAACAGCTGTTGGGAAATGCTTTAATAGTGGAAAAATTTCTGAATTGTAAACCTGCAGCCGTGGGTTACTTTCCTGGCTCTGCCACTATCTTCCACTTTTCAGGGCCTGTTTTCCCCTTTATAAAATGAGGGAATTTCAGTAGATATCTTCTCAGATCCTTCCCAACGTTAAAGTCTTTGCCACTTTTAAAATCCTTTAAAAGTATGCAAATGTTTCCTGCATAGTTTGCCTCCACCAGGAGGACAATCAGCAGTCACCATCTTGCCACTGGTGCAGTGTCCTGCTGCAGGGTGAAATGAGATGTGCCAGGCTGGCAGCCTGAGGAAATTAGCTCTGCAGAGTGTTCAGAATTTGTTCTGTGCTCTTGCGGCCATAGGCTGAGATTGGCTCATATAGTACCAGCCTCTCGTTTGAAGGGCCAGCAACAGAGCCATGATGTTATATGGTCATCTGCAGGTGTGAATCTCTTACTATTAATGTAAGTAGGAAGTAGATCATCTGAGGCTGTGAGCCTGTGCTGCCTTTGCAACTAGAGCCCCTGTCCCTTGAGGATGCTCTTTTTCCTGTGTTTTACAACTAATCGATGAGATTATTTATATTGTTGTTTACCTCCAAGACAACGTGTGTGGGAGAATTTCCTGTTCTTAGAATGCCTTTTCTATGTTCTGTCTTCTCTTTGACCCCTCTTCCCAGAAACTTGAGAGCTTATAAGGCATGAAAAAATAACATAGGAGCAATCAGATGGCATTCCAACTTTCTGTAATTTCCCTGTTTTAGACACTGGAAAAGATCTATAAGTAAGCTACTAGCAATGTAAGGAACCTAAGTGGAGCCTTCTTGTAGAGTTGAAATAAATACCTTCATCTTGGGTGTACACTCAGATGTCTTTCCAGAAGGAAACTAAGCATACCATCTGATAATATTGAGGATTTTTGTAAATGATTTTTAGGAAGGGCTATGAAGACATGCTCTTAGGTTGCAGTGATGCTACTTGTGGAAATTTAGCAGAAGCAAAAAATATACATGAAGGTGTTTGAACATCTTCACTGTAGTGTTATCTATAACAGCAAAAAAAAAAAAAACACCAACAGACAAACTTGAACATAACCTGAATGGTTCAATGTTAGGAGACCGAAAATTATAGTGTATTGACAAGACAAAAATATTGGCAGCCACTAAAAGTGAACATTATGAAGTTCGGATAAGACATAGAAAAATATTCAATAAAATCAGTGAAAACATTCAATATAAAATTTGGAAAAACTGTAAAAATGTGTATGCTTACTGATGAAACTGGAAGGTAAATATAAAAATGAAATTTGTAATAGAATGATGAATATAAGTAATTTTTAATGGACACTTATTTGAGATTGCTTACTTTTGTTTTTTCAATGTAACATTAAGTCTCAGCTCCATTAAAAGAAGAAACTAAATGAAACTAAAATGAAAATACGAATAAAAAAATATGTTCACTGTAGACGTTTCAGACATTAAAAATGGAACAGGACCTAGAGAGGTGGCTCATGCCTGTAATCCCAGCACTTTGGGGGGCTGAATTGGGAGGATTGCTTGAGGCCAGGAGTTCAAGACCAGCCTAGGCAACATAAACAAGACTCCATCTCTACAAAAAATGAAAAAATTAGCCAAGTGTGGTGGCATTTGCTTATAGTCTTAGCTACTTGTGAGGCTGAGGTGGGAGGATTGCTTGAGCTCAGGAGTTCAAGGTTACAGTGAGCTATGATAGTGCCACTGCACTCCAACCTGGGTGACAGAGTAAGACCCTCTCTCCAGAAAAAAAAAAAGGCACAAGAAGAACATTAGATATACCCAGAATCTCACCACCCAGAATTAATCATTATAAACATTTAAATATATGTTCTGCTAATATTTTCTTGGGTTGTGTGGGTATGTGTGTGGGTGTCTCTATAGATATATTTTTAATTGAGCTTGTACAAACATTTTTGTAAATGGCTTTTTTCACTTTCAGTCAAGGGCAGACATTCAAATTTTAGTTTTTCAGCGTGTAATTTTTAATGACTACGATGTATTCTTTCAAATGGTATAAAATAAATGATTCTGAATATTGTCACATTGCTTTCAAGGTAGGTTATACCAATTTACAGTTACTTATTTGACGAAAATGAGTAAAACTTATTTTTAAATAATAATAAGTGTTTTTCTTTTATTTTTGTTAATTTTTTTTACAAGCCCCAAATCAGTTCCCCCTGCCCCCTGATAATTATGCAGGTCTTAACTGAAAATGAGTAAACTAGATCAATTTTAAGGCTTCTTTAAGTCCATAGATTCCTTGGGCCATTTTTTGCACAGTCTTAATAGTGCCTAGAAATTCTGCCTAGAATTTCCACTCCTCTCTTCAGGACATGAAATGTTTTGAGTATACTGATTACTGATTGTGTGCCTTGGGAATGCAGTGTATTATAGGATGAGGAATTTCACTAAGAACTGAACCAAAAAGTATTGAAAAAGTTCAAGTCTGCCTGAAGTTTCATAAATATTTTTACCCTATTTGAAAAAGCAGGCATTTTTCTTTCCCATGCAGTCTATTAAGTCATCAAGGTACCTGATTTAGGATTTAATTTGAAGTAAGCTGTCAGACTTGACTACCTATTTTCATGATGAATTTGTTTTTAGCCTTTATTCAAGCCTCATTCTTAGCTTTCCACACTTGTATTGGGTACTGAAGAAATATTTTTACTGTGTGCTCTTTACTCCATTTAATTCCTTCAGTTGCTAAATTCTCCTCTGGTTTTATTTATACTTCATGGATTTGAGCAGATCTGTAATTTCTCATTGTTCACTGATGCCAGTTGAAAAATTCTCCCTGGTTGTTTTTATAGGGGTAGCTGTCATGTTCATACTACATTTCAAGAAACGTCCATCTTTTAAATTTGCTTGTCTAAATGCATTTAATTTTTAAGAGAGCAGTTGTAAAGTTGTGAACTTGACATCTTTACACTTGAGTATGCATAATTATACAGAGCTTTCTTTTTCCTGTGCTGATTTTATTCTGGGCTGTGTGTGTATAAGAAGCATAATTTGCCACCTCTGGCAAGAATAAAGACACCTTTGCTGTCTTGTTTCCTTTTCTTTAAGCTGCTACTACAAGTCTGGTTACGTCCCCAGGGAGAGGTGGGAAACATGTCTTTGCTCTCTGAAGCCCATTTCTCAAGGGGACCTCAAAACTCACATGGGTCCTATTTACATTGTAATTGGTCACTGGCTGGCTCATACAGCTGTTTCAACTTAAACCCTAGACAGTTGCTATGGAGATGGTTGACTAGAAATAGGTCGTATTAAGGTCCTTTTTCCTCTGAATATAAGGGGGTGCTGTAACTCTGGAAATTGTCTCAGTTGAGCAGAGAATGCGTAGGTGGAAAACCACATCCAAAAAAATGTCTCTTTTTAGGTTGAGGTTTATCATAGATGCGAGTCCACTCATGTTGCTGCTTCTGCTCTGTAAACAACACACCTGAACACTATTCCTGTTAAAAGGAGTTAGAGATGTCACAATCTGCAGTATAGCCTTGATAAAATGCCTAATATATGACTCTTAAAAGTTGTTTATTTTGTTAAGTTCTGAAACCTAGTAGAATAGCACTTATTTTCAAGACAGAGTCAGGATTTCAAGAACAAGTTATTTGAAATGTTTAGAAACAGTGACACTTGGAAAAGGAAAGCATCTAGTGAGTTTGGATGGGATTTGCCCTAAATTTGGCCAGAAAATATTTGACATTCCAAGGGAAACTTGGGCAGGATGAATAAGGCCCTACCTCTGATTTTGTCAGTCCTCAGTTGTGGGGTAACTTTGATTACTTGTCTTTCCTTCTTCATGTGTGAAATGGGAAAATGATTTCTGACTGTGCATCTGACCATCACAATGGTGACTTATGATCTGTCTTACAGACAAGTGTGTAGTTTTGTTCCCTTACAGGGGCCCAAGCTTTCTGGAGTTTGGAGGTTGAGGAATGTGGATCCCTCCTGTATTCTGTTTACCCCTCACACCCTCCCTGATGTGGTTTGACTGTGTCCCCAACCAAATCTCATCTTGAATGAATTGTAGCTCCCATAATCTTCACGGGTCGTGGGAGGAACCCAGTGGGAAGTGATTGACTCATGGGGCTGGGTTTTTCCCACACTGTTCTTGTGAGAGTGAGTAAGTCTCACGAGAGCTGATGGTTTTATAAAAGGGGGTTCCCCTGCACATGCTCTCTTGCCCTCTTGCCTGCTGCCATGTAAGGCATGCCTTTGCTCCCCCTTCACCTTCCACCATGCCATGATTGTGAGGCCTCCACAGCCATGTGGAATGTGAGACAATTAAACCTCTTTCCTTTGTAAATTACCCAGTTTCGGATATGTCTTTATTAGCAGTGTGAGAATGGACTAATACACTCCCCTTGCCCTACCCTCATAGTGCTGCTTGCTTTAGAGCGTGGGTTAGTTCATGTGTGGATGGTTCTCATACTATGACTGTGATGGAAGATGGTACGTCTTCTTGAGAAGTCTTTGGAAGTGACACATGTTCCAACCCTTCCTTCACCTCTTAGCCCTTGGTCACTTTTCTCAGCTGATCAGTACTCTGAAAAGGGTGAACTGGTGGGTGGAGGGGGCTCAAGCTGAAGAGATATGGGGGTAGATTTTCACTAATTAGCATATATGTTCTTTGAAAGCTCTAAGAGAATATTGTAACTTGTAATAACATAAATGAATAGTAGTAATAATGACAGCTAACATTCTGTACCAGGTACTTTTCTAAGCACTTTACATGTATTTTTAAATTTAATCCTTATAACAACCACAGAAAGTAGATAGTAGTATTTTATCCCCACTTTGCAGATGAGTAAACTGAGGCCTGAAGGGGTTAAATAAGCAGCTGGAGATCTTGTAGCTTGTAAACAGTGGTACTGCTGTTCAAGCTTAGGCAGCTTTGCTCCAGGGTCAGATACTCTTACCACTCTGCTACTATGAACTGTATATTAATATTTAAGAAGAGTAATCTTTTTTTCCTAATTATCATAATGCAGTAGATAATTTGCTCTCCCCAGAGGACATTTAGCAATATCTGGAGACATTTTTGTGTGCCACAGTTGGCGTGGGAGCGGGAGGATGCAACTGGCATCTAGTGGGTAGAGGTCAGAGACACTGCTAAACATCCTGCAATACATAAGATAGTCTCCTATAACAAGGTATTTGGCCTTAAAATATCAACAGTACTGAGGTTGAGAAAACCTGTGATAGTGACGCACACTCATTCTAAAAATGTCTAATAGTACTCTCCTGATCCTTTGCTCATGTTAAGTTTATGTATAGTCTTTCCAGACATTTTTCTCCTGATGATACTAACAAAGATTGTTATGCATACATTTTACAGAAACGAAATCAGATGTGTATTCTGTAGGTTACCTTTGTGACAGTATATTATTTTCATATTTCCTTATTAGAGTATATTTTGATAACTAGCCATATAGTATTCCTTTTTTCATGGACATCAAGGACAGTTGGGTCATTTTGTAATTCTCAGTTAGAAACAATATTATGTCTAGATTTACTATACATATATCTTTGCATACTTGCTTCAGGTCTTACTATTTTGGACCAAAAAACTAGGTTGCAGCCCTTGGTCAAGGATAGTGTTATCGTGGTGGTGTTCTCTTCCCCGTCCTCCAGCTAGTGTGTTGACGTGGTTTTTCCATCTTACTGTGCACCTCATTGAGATTGGTGATCATCGTATAGCTCCATGATGTTAAGCTAGTAGTGTGTTTTGCGTGGATCGCTAGGGTAGCATGAAAGATTTCAGAAAGAATAGATGCCGAGAAAAAAGAAAAGCAGGTGTCTAGAATGAGAGAAAGTGTGAGTGAGTAGGTGTGTGTATAGCAGAGGGTGGGGTAGCGGGTGGAAGGAGATAAAAAAACTATAGTACTAACATGTGTAGGATGATATCTGGACCCACCAATTTGAATTTTAGAGACATTTATCAAGGAAAATGAGGTGACTAATTGTACACTTTCTATCCCAGTTATTGCAACTGAGGAATTAATTGTTGTATTAAGCCATTCTTGCATTGCTATAAAGAAATACCTGAGGCTGGGTAGTTTATAAAGAAAGAGGTCTAATTGGCTCACAGTTTTGCAGGCTGTACTGGAAATGTAGCTCTGGTATCAGCTTTTGGGGAGGCCTCAGGAGACTTTCGATCATGGCAGAAGACGAAGTGGGAGCAGGTGCTTCCCATGGTGAAAGCAGGAGCAAGAGAGTGAGGTGGGGGGAGGTGCCACACACTTTTGACCAGATCTCCTGTGAATACAGTGAGAGCTCACTCATCACCAAGGGGACGGCGCAAGCAATTCATAATGGTTCTGCTCCAGTGATCCAAAGACCTCCCACCAGGCTCTACCTCCAATATTGGGGATTATATTAATATTTTAACATGAGATTTAAGTGGGGATAATAAATAAACTATATCAATTATTATATGTAAAATAAATACTTTTAAAACTATTTAATATACCGTCTTAAATCATACTCTGAGGATTCCTGGGACTTGTAGATCCCCTCCAAGAATCAGGTTCAGTGCTAGCCATATAGTAGGTGCTCAATAAATATTTGTAACCAGATTGAATTGAGAGGAAAAGGAGAGTAGAAGAGTATGGGCTGAGAGGCCACTAGAGAGAAGCCCTGGGGACTTCTATACATAAACTGACTTGAGGGAAAGCTCCCCTTTGAAAAAGGGGTAGACTCCAATCCCATACAGGTTGCTGTGAATGCCATTAATTTATTCCTTTTTATGGCTGAGTAGTATTCCATTGTGTGTGTGTGTGTGTGTGTGTGTGTATCACAGTTTCTTCATTCACTTGTTGATTGGTGGGCGTTTGGGTTGGTTCCACATTTTTGCAATTGGGAATTATGCTGCTAGAAACGTGTGTGCATGTATCTTTTTCATGTAATGACTTCCTCTGGGTAGATACCCAGTAGTGGGATTGCTGTATCAAGTGGTAGCTCTACTTTTAGTTCCTTAGGGAATCTCCACACTATTTCCATTATTCTAAGTGAAGTAACTCAGGAATGGAAAACCAAACAACATATGTTCTCACTTATAAGTGGGAGCTAAGCTGTGAGGATGCAAAGGCATAAGAATGACATGGTGGACTTTAGGGACTCAGGGGAAGTGATAAAAGACCACAAATTGGGTTCAGTGTATACTGCTCAGGAGATGGGTGCACCAAAATCTCACAGATCACCACTAAAGCACTTACTCGTGTAATCAAATACCACCTGTTCCCCAGAAACCTATGGAAATAAAAAGTTTAAAAATAAATAAATAAATAATTTTTTTAAAAAAAAAGAAGAAAAAGGGGTAGGAAATGGCAGGGGCCTTCTCCTGTTTAAGGCTTGTGTGTGTTTGTCTCTGCTAAAGCTGTGCACATGTGTATTCTAGGACCCAGCTGTTCCACTCCACCGTGTACTGTAGGCAAAAATGCATACATATATTTGCCAAAAGCCACAAACTCTTTTAAGAATATCCATAGAAGCAGTACTATTCATAATAACCCCAAACTGGAAACTACCCAAATGCCCACTAGTAGTAGTATGGATAAACAAATCATAATTAAAAAAAAAAATCACTAGTGATGAAATATTCTCATACCCACAAAAGGGTATGAGAAGAAAAGTCATTCTAGTATCTACCACTCAGATTTCACAGAGGTTAACATATTGCTATATTTTATCATTCTTTTAAGCTTTTTTATTTTTATTTTTTAATTTAAGAACTAGAACCTTCTGGTGGTGGTGTTAGTGTTGGGGACAGGGTAGAGTTGGGAGAATGATCTGAGGATCCTCCTGAAACACAAGTGTGGGCTGACCTGAGCTTTCACTGCAGCTCCTCCCTTGACACTGAATGAGTTACCTGTCATGGGCACCTAAATCTGCATAGCCCAGTCAGTGAGAACAGCCCCAGATGAGCTTCTACAGCACCACAAATGACATAGAAAGAAGCCATGCCTTTTCACTCTCCTGTTCTCTGTAAAATAAAACACCTTGCTGTAGTGTCATTTAAGGAGCTAATGCCTTCTTTTGTTGAAATATTTTAAAAATCGGTTTTTCCCACCAAATTGTGGTTGAGATATCATGAATGTTCTGATTGTGTTGGTGTGAAAAGAGAATGAACAAGAATGGGGCTTGGTGTTTTCAGTGATTGCTGTAAGGGTTAGCAGGAACATGTTCTCCCTTAACTTCTACTCAGACAAGCTCTAAAGGATGAAAACAATCAAAGAGTAACATTGTTGTGGGGATAACCGTGAGTCACTTTCTTTTGTATTTGTATTTGTATTGGAAGAATCATTTGCAGGCCAGGTGCAGTGGCTCACACCTGTAATCCTGGCACTTTCAGAGGCCAAGTTGGGCAGGATCACTTGAGCCCAGTAGTTCAAGACCAGCCTGGGCAACATGGCAAAACCCCGTCTCTACAGAAAATACAAAAAATTTAGCTGGGCATTGTGGCGCACACCTGTAGTCCCAGGTACTTGGGATGCTGAGGTGAGAGGATCACCTGAGCTGGGGAGGTCAAGGCTGCAGTGAGCCATGACCGTGCCAGTATTCTCCAACCTAGGCGATAGGGTGAGACCCTGTCTCAAGAAAAAAAAAAAAAAAAAAAAGAATCATTTGCAACATCTGTTCTTTAGTATTAGCAGCAATGATTAGTTTTGTGGCTCTCCTTGTGACTGAGTGTCATGGGGCCATAGTGAGACTGGTTCCCTTTACTGAGTGCTTGCTAAGTCATATTAACCTCAGTTGCTAAGGGCATAGTCATAAGTCCTGTATGCGTATTATATTTCCTCCTTGTAATAACCCAAGATATAGGTGCTGTTACTATCTCTATCTCCACATGAGAAAACAGGCTTGGGGAAAGAGGTTAAATAAGTTGCCTTGGGTCACACTGTGAACAGCAGAGCCATGATTCAAATCTCATTTTGACTGGCTCCAAAGCCTGTGTTCCTAACTAAACCATTCACTAAATGAGGACCACTGACTGTTGTTATTTTGGTTAACAGAACCATAAAGTAGGAGTTAAGGTTCTAGTTGCAGTTTGCTGAGCATTTTCCAATCTTACCTCATTTGACCTCTGTATTCTCAGTTAGGTGAGGCAGGTGGGTGTGCTCCCATTTCACAGACAAGGACTAGGAGGGTCCAGACAAGTAGTGAACTTGCCCAGGGTCACCCAGCCAATGTTGGGTTGGAAGTGTAATCAGGGTCTTTTGAAAACACACCCCATTTTTTTCTCTGTGCTTCAGCTTGATCTCTGACCACCATGGTTGACCTTCAGCCTCACATTTAATTGTAGGGTTAACTCTGTTTCCCCATCTTTTAAATAGGAGCAGCACTACCTGTCTCACTTGTTAGAGATTATAGAGGATTGACTAGCCATGCACTTTTAAAAAATTCTTACAAAGGCCGGGCGCGGTGGCTCACTCCTATGATCCCAGCACTTTGGGAGGCCGAGGCAGGCGGATCACGAGGTCAGGAGATTGAGACCATCCTGGCTAACACGGTGAAACCCCGTCTCTACTAAAAATAC